>NW_022196897.1:135343358-135343656 GCF_008632895.1 Mastomys coucha
CCTTTTTCCCTTACTGCTTTTAAAATTCTTTCTTTGTTTAGTGCATTTGCTGTTTTTATTATTATGTGTCCGGAGGAATTTCTTTTCTGGTCCAGTCTTTTTGGAGTTCTGTAGGCTTCTTTTATGTTCATGGGCATCTCTTCCTTTAGGTTAGGGAAGTTTTCTTCTATAATTTTGTTGAAGATATTTACTGGCCCATTACATTGGGAGTCTTCACTCTCTTTATACCTCTTATCCTTAGATTTGGTCTTCTCATTGTGTCCTGGATTTCCTAGGTGTTTTAGGTTAGGATCTTTTT
>NW_022196897.1:135343666-135344056 GCF_008632895.1 Mastomys coucha
CTTTTGAAATATATAAGCTGTTCAGAAAACTATAGTATAGTGTTAAAAACATGAAATAAACAATACTACTAATAGAGAGGCTGAGATAGGAGAAGCAAGATTTCAAGACCCTTATGTTGTACATAGCCAGACACTGTCACCAACAAACAAGCTGAAAGTGTATATAGATTGTACAATATTGGATCTATTTCTCCAATTACCAAATTAGAGAGACCATTGGATAACAATCAACAAATTTCTAATTCCTCATATTTTTGGATTTCAATCGATTAGGATATATTGGTAATATTAATTTTCATATTAAGAAAAAGTAATTGTCACGTCCTGTTGTTTTTGTTGTAAGAGGTAGAATTAGGTTTGTGTGGATTTGTTGAAAGATTGCTTTCTTGC
>NW_022196897.1:135345254-135362368 GCF_008632895.1 Mastomys coucha
TTTGATTGTGTTTTCCTGTAGTTCTTTAAGGGATTTTTGTGTTTCCTCTTGAAGGGCTTCTAGCTGATAATCTGTGTTCTCCTGTATTTCTTTGAGGGTGCTATTTATGTCTTTCTTTTTTTTTCAGAGCTGAGGACTGAACCCAGGGCCTTGTGCTTGCTAGGCAAGTGCTCTTCCACTAAGCTAAATCCCCAACTCCTATTTATGTCTTTCTTAAAGTCCTGTATCATCACCATGAGAAGTGATCTTATATCTGAATTTTGATTTTCCGGTGTAATGGTGTGTCTAGGACTTGCTATGGTGGGAGAATTGGGTTCTGATGATGCCAAGTGACCTTGGTTTGTGCTGTTTATTTTCTTATGCTTGCCCCACCACCACCACCATCTGGTTATCTCTAGTGTTATTTGCCCTTGCTAAATCTGACTGGAGCCTGTCCTTCCTGTGATCCTGGTTGTGTCAGAACTCCTCGGAGTCAAGCTGACTCTATGATCATGTGATTCTGGGATCCTGTGATCCTGGGCTTGTTAGAGCACCTGGGAGTGGAGCTTCCTCTGGGTATTGTGGGACTGGCTGTGGAGCTTGTGCCCAAGGTTCAGTACACCAGCTCAGACAGACCGGAAGGAACCTGAGCCACTGGGCTGGCAGAGTTCTAGTGTGCCTCGTCCAGCTGGTCCCAGTTCCTCCCGGTGTTGGGACAGATGTTGTGTCCTCCTCACCTCTGATCCTGGGTGTGTCAGAGGGCCTGGGAGTGGAGCTTCCTCTGGATGTTGTGGGACTGGCTATGGAGCTGCACCCAAGGTCTGCTCAGGACACCAGCCCAGATAGCAGCAAGATCTTACATAACAATTTACCATTGCCCTCAGAGAAACTGCTCCTATGTTCCTGCAAAGTGGTTAGCTCAGCTTGGGAATTAACCCCTGATGAGCCTGTATCCTTATGATTTATAACAGACATATGCTACATATATCCTGACTTTTGGAAAGTTAGCCTTCATTCTTGTACATATGTAGGCTTAATTCTCATTGCAATTTTCCCAATTTGGGAAAACTTTTAAAGATATGATACAGTATTTGTTTCATTATTTTATAATTTTGAATATGCCAAGGAATCAAAATCAGACAATGCCCTTGTTTAAACTTAAAAAGCCTTTTAAAAATTAGTATTTGACTCTTAGTTTCTCATATTCCACTGACATCCCCTATAATTCACAAGGACATGCTATTATTGGAATGAGCTCACCAGACCTTAAAAGATATAGACAGACATCTAGATTCCAAAATGAAATCATAATTATTCATCTCCTTATCACACTTTATAAAAAAAATAAGTCCATTTTCAAAC
Organism: Mastomys coucha; assembly: GCF_008632895.1. Taxonomy (NCBI): domain Eukaryota; kingdom Metazoa; phylum Chordata; class Mammalia; order Rodentia; family Muridae; genus Mastomys; species Mastomys coucha. The sequence continues at coordinate 135,346,596 of NW_022196897.1, forward strand.
TTTTCAAACCTCTACTAAAATAAATACCTACTAACTGGGTAATAAAAAAGACTGGATGTTTTTCCAGGAGAAGCTCTGTGTATACATTTACAGGACCCTGTAGATGCCAGACTAGATGATTGTGTCAGGCCTTGTCCAAGGACCAGGACTTCTACACCTGCCACATCTTTCAAGCCTACTTCAGAGCCATCATCATCTGCAGACTCTCCACCATGCCAGAGACTCCAGCCAAAGACGACACTGAAGACATGGTTCCTGATTACATCTGATTGGACTTTTCGGTCTATACCCAGGGGATACAGGGGATATAAAATTGTTAAATATAAATCTATGTCTCATTTCCCATCAGAATGCTATTTGACCAATTGTATAACTTCACCATGTGTCATAATGCTTGTTCTCGTTGTCTGCTAGCTACCTTAGGTTTTGTCACCAATTACTTCTCACGGCTTTGATGGAATGCTTTTGCTTTGTTAGCCTTGGTGCAGATTGTTAATTCTCGCTCATGACCTAAGAGATTTATAGCTGAAGTAATCGTAGACATGACAACCTTAATTGCTATCTCACGTTCAGTTGCAGCTTCTGTCACCTTCCTAGTCCAACAGGTACACACTGCTACCAAGTTAATTCCTTGACAATAAAAAATAAAAAAATTCTTTCTCACTGATTACTCAGGATAGAATTGATAGAGATTTGACAGAGAGTCAATGCTTTAAAGGAAACCATCCTTTACACAGGAACTCAGGTTCAAAATTTTAAAACACGTTTAACTACCTTATGTCATGTTAAGTTTAAATGGATTTGTGTCATCCCTCTGCCCTACTATGGCTCAGAAATGCCCTAGAAACAGATACAAGCATATCAACATGGTGTGTGGAACAATTCACATCTTGCTATTAATATGGATACATTACATTCTCAGATCAGTGCCATCAGTCACTCCAGACTGAAGAGTTCTTCAGCAGTAAAATTGCTGATTATTTTTTTCAAATTCAATCATAAATTTTGTTAAAATAATTCTTTATGGAATTTTCTTATAAATTTGGGAATTATTATAGGATTAGTTATTTGCTTCTGTTTCTTTTGCCAGTTATCTTCAAGCACTTCGGGTCTGCTACCAGGACTGCTCAAAGAGAGATATATATGCTTAATTTATATTATTCAAAGGGAAGAGATGTCAGGAGCCATAATAAGACAAGCTAATAACTAGCAGGTGATCATCCTGAAATGCCTGCTTCAGTTTATTATATAACCTTGCGACAGGTGCGCCCTCATTATGCAAGGCTGTGAGGGACTAATTTTAGGAAAGATTCCTGCTATTGATATGCTTTTCCTGTTATTATTAAACATATATAACAATCACTAAATAGTAGCACACCCCTTTGGAGCAGATCTCTGCATATCCATGAAGATGTACTGTCTTGTAGTGATGCTATATAGACAAATAGATGATTTAAATCTTAATGATGATCCTATAAGAATTCCTCAAATTATATCTGCGATTATTAAGCTTTTTTATAACAGGACTGCTACTAGGTCCTTTTCTGATATTCAAAACTGCAATGAGAACTCTGCCAGTCTCCCAAGTGTCAGCAGTTAATTGCTCTTAGATGATAACCAGACTTTCTCCTACTTAGAGCACATTCGAAGAGGCTGTAAAACAGTTAACAAAAGGTCATAAAAGGGGGACTAACAATTTTTTATAGGTGCTAGGACAGAAGATAAAATATTGACTGGGTTCATCTATACAAAACCTCACTTAAAACTTAGGTATTATCTTAAAGCTTCAGTAAACTTGTGGGGCTGAGACAGCTGATGGATGTTTAGCTAGATAATTACTCCTAATGGATATGCATGTAAACATTCGCTGTTGTAAACTTCTATTTCAATTTATGATTTGATGTTTGGTGTGAACTTGTGATGAACTTTGTAATATGTGATCATGTATTCTGAAAGATGTATAAGTACTGGGGACAAAGAGATGAGGTGGAGCTAGATAGAGTAGAATCTTTTCCCTTTCCCCACTTAGGATCTTTTCGATTTTCCCCTTAGATAGCCTTCATAGGAAACTTTTCACAACTTAGTAATAAGTTCTATAATCACTTCTATAATATATATATAATCACTTATATAATTATATAATCATTTATATAATCACTTCTATAGTCACTTCTTCTTTTCCTGCGACTTCCGACTAGCAGGCTGAAAGTTAGAGCCCAGCAGCTCCCGCTGAGATAGAACAAAGGCTATTTACTTAATCCTTTGTGGTTTGAGGAAGAGGGGCTAAGAGTCAGAAACTGCAGTTTCTGGCCTCAGAGGATCACAGAAGGCAGGTCAGCTACAATAGCATAGTAACTTAGACTTAGACAAGTAAACTTTTTATTATACAGCAACCCTAAATATCTTGTAAGACTAAGTCTTACCCCAGAAATCCTAAGACAGGGTCTTACCACCCCCCACCCCTCCCCACCCCACCCCCCAGCCTGCCTATGCTCTTCTCCCTCTGCTGCCTCAAGAAAAACTGACAAGGAAGAAGAAACACCCAGTTGGGGCTGGCTCTAGGCAGGTGGTGATCTGTAAGGCTTGGTTATGGGATTGGATTTGGACTCCAGCATTGTCCATCAGGTACACTTCCAGACAGTGAGTTCTTCCCTGCTGTTTTCTTTGTGCAAGCTCAGAGGTCTAACTTTCTGTTTATGTGACTTTATTCATTTGGGGGCTTTGTTTTTCCATTTTGTCTTCTTGATTAATTCATTTTTCTTCTTGCCCTAACTTCTACCCATCTTTGTTTCTTCCTCCCTTTCTTTCTTTCTCTCTTTCCTTCTTTCTTTCTTTCTTTCTTTCTTTCTTTCTACCTTTCTTTTTTTATTAGTCAAAATTAAGACATTTAATAGTAAAATATACATTTCATATCCAGATTTCTTCAGTTATCCATATCTGTGCTTTGTATAGCTCTTTCCACTTTCACTCTGCCTTCGCATTACCCTAGAGAAAATCCAGGATCATGTGTGACTTGTAGTTGTTGTAGTTATAGCTCTTTCTTTCTTTTTTTTTTTTTTAAGTTTTATTGCAGTATAATGAGAAAAGTTACATGATTTCAATTTATCTGAATTTGTTAACATTTAAATACATATTTTAAGTAAATAGAATTAAATCACATTCTTGTTTTCCTTTTGTACCCCAAATCATCCGGGGACCCCCCTTTCAATACCTACAATATCTTTTTTATCATATTTTTAAAATTTATAAAATATTATAACAATAAAAATGAGTATTATAAAAGTTGTTTGATATAAAACAACTATCAATTTAACAGTCTTATATAGATGCTTGTCTACAGCAATACTGAAAATACAAACGTTTTTCTCAATATAAATTTTAAGCCGGGCCGTGGTGGCATACACCTTTGATCCCAGCACTTGGGAGGCAGAGGCAGGCGGATTTCTGAGTTCAAGGCCAGCCTGGTTTACAGAGTGAGTTCCAGGACAGCTAAGGCTACACAGAGAAACCCTGTCTCGATAAAATCCAAAATACAAATAAAAAATAAAAATAAATAAATAAATAAATTTAAAATAACTCCAAATGTATTAACTGTATATTTCAAAATAATATATCACTACTAATATTTCCTTAAATGAACATAAATATATAAGGTGTTTTTGTTCATTTGTTTGTTTTGTATTTAGTAGAGCTTAAGATCTTGGCTCTTACTGTGGTAACTTGATACAAGAGTTACAAACGTCAAACAAAGCATTCAGTCTCACTCTTTGTTGTTCTTTTACAAGCCCTCTCCCGATTTAATTGTCTACATAACTTTTGGATATATAAATACTTTTAAAATATGTAAGCTGTTCTGAAAACCATGGTATACTGTAAAAACATGAAATAAACAGTACTACTAATAGGCTGAGTTAGGAGAAGCAAGATCTCAAGACCATTATGTTGTACACAGCAAGACACTGTCATGAACAAACAAGCTCAAAGTGTATATGGATTATATAATATTGGACCTTTTTCTCCAATTACCAAATTAGAGAGACCATTAGATGACAATCAACTTCTACCCATCTTTACTTCTTGTTGGAGACCAAAAACACTCTCTGAGCACTCTCTGGCTTGGCACCCCGGAGCCAAGAGGCTTGAGAACCGGGATCCTAATACCAAGCTATCCTTAGCTTGATATTTCTCTCAGGGATTCTGCCTTGCTAGACAGGTTTTCCTCAGAACCAGCAATAAAGGTCAAACACATTCCTTAGGACAGTCCACAATAGTTAGAAAAGGTTTCCCTCACTCCAGGACATTATCTAGGACGGAACCAGTGCCTGCCTCCAGCAAGATCCAGAGAATTAACAGGAAATACCAAAATACCTCAACAGGGAGGGCTCTACTGCTCTTCTGCCTGCTTCATACCTAGCTACCAGATGCTGCTGACCTTGAAGCTGCGGTCATTTGCCTATATGACCCCAGTCTTGTGCTTCTTGCTGTAACCCTGCCCGCCTACGTGACATCTGCTAAGAGGTACCTGGAGCTGATCTTCACAGAGACAACTCCCCATCGAACATCCGCCCAGATGTTCCCCTCTCCTCCTTTGTTCCAGCTGGATTCCCCTCACCCCCTCCTCATTTCCTTTTTCTGTAACGAATATATACTGGCCATTGGGCATCATTAAAACGAGGCTTTGACAAAAGATCTGCAAGGCCTCCCTCTCCTTTTTTTGCCCATTCTATTCCAGGTTTAGTTCCCCTCAAAACCCACAGAATAACTAGGTCCCGCAGGTGGGGGATAATTTCTTCCTCCCTCCTCCCTTCCTTCCTTCCTTCCTTCTTCCCTCCCTCCCTTCCTTCCTTCCTTCTTTCTTTTTCTTTCTTTCTTTCTTTCTTTCTTTCTTCCTTTCTTTCTACCTTTCTAGCTTTCTTTCTACCTTCTGTCCTTCTTTCCTTCAGTTTTCTTGCTTTTTTTAAGCTAGGTTTCTCTGTGTGGCACTGGCCATCCTAGAACTTGCTTTGTAGCCTGAGTGATGTTCAAGCACAGATATTCAACTAATTGTCCTTCTATCTGTGCCCTGTAGGAAAGTCCATTCTGGACTGCAGTGCAGAATACCCCTGAACCAGTTTATTGTTCTCTATAGGTCTCACAAGCATGCAGTGCTGGTGATTACCAAGGGAACCAAGAAGAAATAACAGACTTGAGAGAACCTTCTGTGTATAATCAGAATATCAGCCCAAGATGCTTGATTCCAGGTGTACCTATAATCTGATGAGACAGTGGCTCTGCTAGCAGAAGAAAAAAGCAGGAACTGACCTATTGCATGTATCCAAGAGGTATGTAGCTGACCAGGTTAGAGGCAGCAAAAGAAGACTGAGTAGTGAGGATACTTCTGGAGTCCAGAAGTGAATACAAAGCAGACAGGGACAGCTTATTTCAAGAGTTCTGCTGCAACCCTCCATAGCATCCTGCACAGTCACAATGAGAGAGATCCTGAAGTTCTCACAAATCTACCAGCTCTACTCTCTGATTGTGTATGTTGCATTCACACTTGAGTCATGCTTGGTTTTAGATATCTGGTTGGAAATATATACACACACATACACACAGAGACAGACAGACAGACAGACAGACAGACAGACAGACAGACAGACAGACAGAGTCAGAGAGACATCAAGAGACAGACAGAAGGAGACAGAGAAATAATGCCACTAGTGAAGTTTGCTTGAAGTGCAGAGAAGTAACATAACAAACAAAGTAATTTCATATGTTGTATGTCTCCCACTTCCGGAAATGCCTAGGTCTCCCTCCAAATCAGTTTTGTCTCCAGTCTCCACCCCTATCTGAAACATTAGCCATCTGCTCTACTGCTTCAGAGGAGGCATGGCAAGCCAGTATGGGGCTTGCTTCCTGCTGGGTTGGTCCAGGACATCCAGCCATGTTCAAGACAAGGCTAATCTACTGATTGTCTTACAGGAAGATACAAGGTGAGGTCTGGGGTGCTTGCCACATAAGTCCAGAGATGGCGTGGTAAGAAGTATTACAGTGGGCAGGGAAATGTTGATGGGAAAACAGATGCGATCTTCTGATCTGACAGTGTGGGTTTTCCTCTGGGTGGCCCATGATGACTTTCCACATTCCCTCCAAGCACTGTGCTCCCACTGCCCATATAAATATGTAGCATATGTGTAGCTTGGTATTCAGGCAGGTTCCCCAAGAACTGGAGCAGGGAGAGTCCCAGACTCTGATGCCTGCCCCTGGACGCTATTCCCAAGATTAGGCTGCTTATTCTCATGGAAATGACAATAGCAAAAAAATAACTTCCTGTTTAAAGTCTGAATAGAAGACAATATTTTACTAACATAAGGTTTGAGCTAGTTTTATTTGCCCATAAGCAAGATGGCTGGGTAGGAAATGTCTACAGTATACAATGGTGGCAACCTGACCTTGATCATTGTATAAAGATGGCCAAAGTAGATGCTATATTGTCACCCAGTCTCCACATATTTGTCATAAATTACATGATCACGTTACACACACACACACACACACACACAGAGAGAGAGAGAGAGAGAGAGAGAGAGAGAGAGAGAGAGAGAGAGCAGATACACATTATTAAAAGTAAATCTCAGAGGCAGGTGGATTTCTGAGTTCGAGACCAGCCTGGTCTACAGAGTGAGTTCCAGGACAGCCAAGGCTATACACAGAAACCCTGAAAAACCAAAAATAAAGTAAAATAAAATAAATCTCATTGCTGTTAAATTATTTAGCATCTCTAGATAATTCCCATTGATGGCATATTTCAAGATGAAGTGTCAAGTGGTAACTAATGGGGACGTGAAGGAATATGGAACATCAAATAAATGATATATATATCCATGTCAATGAAACTATGCTGTGGGATATACAGTTGATTGCTGATTATCCTACTACATTATATCTTTGGCAGACACATGAAAATGCCGTTTGGAATACACCTGAGTTATTTAAGGTTTGTTATATTCTATTAAACATTTTTTTTTTTTTTTTTTGGTTTTTCGAGACAGGGTTTCTCTCTGTAGCTCTGGCTGTCCTGGTCCTCACTCTGTAGACCAGGCTGGTCTCAAACTCAGAAATCCGCCTGCCTCTGCCTCCCAAGTGCTGGGATTAAAGGCGTGCGCCACCAAGCCCGGATCTATCAAACATTTTAACATTAGAATTGTTAAAATATGTTGACAACATAGAACACATTGGGGTACATATTCTATGCCTTAACTTGTGCTCAGGAGGCTGACACACGAAAATCAAGAGGTAAAGTGTAGCCTTGACTAATTAATGACTGACATCCAAAGCAGGCTGCATCAAACAGTACAGCATTTGAAGGGAATTCATGACATCTGCGTTGATACTTTCAAGGTGATCCCATCTTCCTCTGAAACCACAAGCCAAACTAAAATCTTTTATAAAGTACTTTAGACATTGTGTTTTATCACAGTGACAGAAAAGACACTAATACACGCCCATAAAGTTTTACACCTGGATAACTAATTTCATTTAATTGAGGAGTATTGCATTTGCAAGTGTAAACAAAATAAAGAGGAGCATCATAAGACTTGAATGGATTGAGACTTGTCACACTTTCTCCAAAAAAAAATTCCCTTTTTTAATGTATTATCATATTTACATTCCAAATATTGCCCACTTTTATGTTCTTCCCTCCCAGAGTTCCTCACCCCATTTCCCATACCCTTTGTCTCTTAAAGAATGTTCCCCCACCTACAATCATCCCCTGCACCCCACCCCCCAGGGTCCCCATTTGGCTGGACAGAAGCCTCTAGAGGATCAGGTGAATCCTCTCCCAGAGGCCAGACCAGGCAGTCCTCTAATACATGTGTGTCTGGGGCCACAGACCAGCCCATATGTGCTCTTTGGTTGGTGTTTTAGTCTCTGTGAGCTCTGAGGGGTCCAGGTTAGTCGATACTGTAGTTCTTCCTATGGGGTTTTCATCCCCATGGGTATATTCAATCCTTCTCCTAACTCTTCCGTCGTAGTCCCCAACCTCAGTCCAATGGATGGCTGTATATGCATCTGTCTCAGCCAGTTGCTGGTAGAGGCTCTCAGATGACAGCCATGCTAGACTCCTTTCTGTAAGCACAACATGGGATCAGTAATAGTGTCAGGGTTTGGTACAGGTCACTGGATGGCCTTTCCTTGAGTCTCTGTTCCATTTTTGTCTGTGCACTTCCTTTAGGCAGGAATTCTCGGTTAGAACTTTTGAAGGTGGGTGGGTGGCCCCATCTCTCCACTGGGGGCCCTGTCTGTCCTTTGCCGATTGTCTGTTTAGGTTTACAGCTCCCAACTCTTGGGCATTTCAGCTAAGGTCATCACCACTGAGTCCTGAGAGTCACTCACATCACAGGACTCTGGGATTTTCTGGAGGTTACTCAACTCCCCACAGCTGCATACTTTCATTCATTCTCCAGACACTCTCAGCTTCTCTCCTGCCCCTTTTTCCTCCCCTGCTACCAAGAGCCCTTCCTCTCCCAGCCTCCATTAATTATATTGTTCCACCTCCTAAGTGGGATTGAAACATCCTCACTTGAGCTGCCCTTGTTAAACTTCAGAAAATCTGTGTATTGTATCATGGGTGTTCTGAACTTTCTGGCTAATATCCACTTATTAGTAAGTACATACCATGCATATCATTGGGGTCTTGCTTACAGAACTAAGGATGATATTTTCTAGTTTCATTAGAAACTGCCTGCAAAATTCATTAGGTCCTCATCTTTAACAGCTGAATAGTATTCCATTGTGTAAATGAAACACATTTTCTGTATCCATTCTTCCACTGAGGGATATCTGCATTGTTTCCGCCTTCTGCCTATTCTGAGTAAGGCTGCTACGAAGATAGTGGAGCACATGTCCTTGTGGTATGGCTGAGTATCTTTTGGGTGTATGTCCAGGAGTGGTTATAGCTGGGTCTTTATGCAGATCATTTTCCAACTTTCTGAGGAACTGCCAGACTGATTTCCAGAGTGGTTGGTTGTACCAGTTTGCAATTCCACCAGCAATGGAGTGGTCCTCTCCCTCCACATCCTCACCAGCATGTGCTGGCACTTGAGTTATTCATCTTCAACGTTCTGATTAGTGTAAGTTAAAATCTCAGGGTCATTTTGATTTGCACTTCCCTGATGACGAAGGACTTTCAACAATTTTTTAATTGCTTCTCAGCTATCGAAGATCTCTCTGTTGAGATATCTGTTTAGCTCTGTCACCATTTTTCAATTGGGTCATTTGGTTTTATTGGAGACTGCAACATAAAACCAGATACACTGAATATAATAGAAGAGCAGGATATAGCTTTGAACACATTTACACAGGGGAAATTTTCTAAGTAGAAAATCAATGACTAAGGCTCTAAGATCAACAATTGACAAATGGGACCTCATAAAACTGAAAAGCTTCTGTAAGGCAAGGACACTGTCAATAAGACAAAACAGCAACCTATAGATCAGGAAGAGATTTTCATTAACCCTATGTCCACTACTGAACTATTATGAAAAATATATAAAGAACTCTAAAAAAATAATCTTGTGTAACTGAATATAAGAGTGTCAGCTATAGATATTACCAAAACTTTTATATTCAGATTGTCTTTAGCATGAGTTCATTAGGTCCTCAAATACTACTGTGATATGCAAAGGCTTTAAAAGATGGATGATATACTAAACATTTTACTCTTGTATGAAGATACCATGAAGTGCAAAGTATTGCACCCCTGACTACAATTATGGTTTCCTTTGCAGTATTACATTGTATTATGAAAGTTCACATTAGTGCTATACGCAAATGATTTACCAATTGTGTATTCATAAGATTCCTATCCACTATATGTTGTTTATGTATTTGTGAATGACTGTGTTCTGAAAAGGCTTTATCAAATTGATTACATTTGCAAAGTTTCTCTCCAATGTTGATTTTTTCTTATGTACTCAAAAATGACAGTGATATGCAAATCTTGGGAACAAGCAAATGAAACATGCCCTACGAATTTCCTTTTTCTTAAATCAGCTTCTATTTAATCATAAGGTGAAACTAAGTTCAAATTCCTAAGCCCTAGAGTAACTGGAGACTTCCAAAGATTGGACCAGCTTCAATTATGCATCTTTGTTCATAAAAAACATGACTCTTTCTAACAATTTTTCTATTCATCTTTTATTCATCAAAACATAATGCCTGTTCCTAACCACAAAAAAACAAACAAACAAACAAAAAAAAAACAAGTAGATATGATTGATTAGAGTGTAACACTCACATTCTGTATCAGCTGACACAGCAAACTACATGAGGAAAGCCCCATCACTAAATTTCTGATTGGCGGGAAAATGTAGCTGTAACTTGGCACAGATGTTTCTGGTTTCCAAATATAAAAAAGCTCTATAACACGTGGGCTCAGTGTGAGGAGGTGAGTGTGGGGACCATCACAGTTCAGCTTTCAAGTATGTTCTCTGGCCATGATCCTTAAGCAGCACCTTCACATTACAATAAATTCTAGTCATTTGCATTACATGAGTTTGAATGGTGTTGGATCTCAGAGGACCCATTACACAAAGGCTTTACGACATTGCTAACACTCAGACTTTCTGTATAGTATGAATATTTTCATTATGATGAAAATGTAGAAATGTGCAAAGGCTTCACCATATTGAATACGTAGGGTTTCTCTTTCATGAAGACTTGTGACATTTGACAAGGCTTTACCATACTAAATACATTCAGAGTTTCTTTCCAGTATGGATTTTTCCATGATGATGAAGACTACAGAAATGTACAAAGGCTTCATTGCTTGCATTCATAATATATCTCTCTAGTAGATATTCTTTCATGTATTCAAAGATGACCATGATATGCAAGGGCTTTAGCACACTGGTTACATTCAAAGGGGTTCTCTCCAGTATTTGTTATTTTATGTATTTTGGGGCTACATTCATTTGGAAAGGCTTTATCCCATTGATTATATTCAATGTGTTTCTCTCCTGTATGTGTTATGTGTCCGTTTATGATACAGGAGACCACTTAGATATGAAAAGGCTTTATCACACTGATTACACTCATATGGTTTCTCTCCAGTATGTGTTCTGTTATGCACTTGGAGACTAAAGTAATATGCAAAGGCTTTGCCACAATGCGAACATTCGTAGGGTTTCTCTCCAGTGTGCACTCTTTTATGTACATAAAGATGCCTGTGAAGTATAAAGGCTTTACCACATTCATAACATTCATATGGTCTCTCTCTAGTATGTGTTTTTTTATGATTCAGGAGATCACTTTGATATGCAAAGGCTTTATCACATTGATTGCATTCATATAGTCTCTCTCTAATATGTGTTCTTTTATGATAAAGGAGTCCACTTTGATTTGCAAAGGCCTTATCACATTGATTGCATTTATAGGGTTTCTCTCCTGTATGTGTTCTTTTATGTGCTCGGAGACCAGGTTTACATACAAAGCCTTTACCACATTGATTACATTCATAAGGTTTCTCTCCTTTATGAACTCGTATATGCCTTTGAAGAGAACTGTGATGTAAAAAGCCTTTACCACATTGGTCACACTCGTAGGGTTTCTCACCAGTATGTGCTCTTTTATGTCTTAGGAGATGACTATTTCGTGCAAAGGCTTTACCACATTGGTTACATTGGAAAGGTTTCTCTCCAGTATGTGTTCCTCTATGTATTTGAAGATAACTATTTTTTGCAAAGTCTTTACCACATTGCTTACATTCGAAAGGTTTCTCTCCAGCATGTGTTCTTCTATGTCTTTGAAGATCACTATTTATTGCAAAGGCTTTACTACATTGGTTACATTCAAAAGATTTCTCTCTAGTATGTATTCTTTTATGTTTTTCAAGATAACTGGGATGTGCAAAGGCTTTACCACATTGGTTACATTCGAAAGGTTTCTCTCCAGTATGTGTTCTTTTATGTTTTTCAAGATGACTGGGATATACAAAAGTTTTACTACATTGATTACATTCATAAGGTTTCTCTCCTGTATGAACTCGTATATGCCTTTGAAAAAAACTGTGATCAAAAAAGCGTTTACCACATTGGTCACACTCGTAGGGTTTCTCACCAGTATGTGCTCTTTTATGTCTTAGGAGATGACTATTTCGTGCAAAGGCTTTACCACACTGGTTACATTCGAAAGGTTTCTCTCCAGTATGTGTTCTTCTATGTCTTTGAAGATCACTATTTTTTGCAAAGACTTTACCACATTGGTTACATTCAAAAGGTTTCTCTCTAGTATGTGTTCTTTTATGTTTCTGAAGATCACTGGGATATACAAAGGTTTTACCACATTGATTACATTCATAAGGTTTTTCTCCTGTATGTGTTCTTTTATGATACCCTAGTCCAGTTTGATAACCAAGGACTTTAACACTTTGATTACACTCGTGAGTTTTCTCTCCTGTATGTATTTGTTTATGCATCTGAATTCTACCTTGACATGCAGAAGCTTTCCCACATTGATTACATTCATAAGGTTTCTCTCCTTTATGCCTTTGAAGAGAACTGTAAGAAATAAAGTCTTTACCACATTGGTTACACTCAGAGGAGTTCTCTCCAGCAACTGTTGGTTTATGTATTTGGAGACTATTGTGATACGCAAAGGCTTCACAATGCTGGACAACTTCATAGGGTTTCTCTCCCATATGAATTCTTTCTTGTCTTTGGTTATGACTCTGAAATGCAAAGGCTTTATCACATTGGATAAACTCAGAGGGTTGCTCTTCAGTATGACTTCTTTCATGCCTGCAAAGACAATTGGCACATGTGAAATCTTTCTCACATCAACACACTGATGAACTTTTTCATTTGTATGAATATGTTTTATAATTAGGTCTCATAGTAAAGAACAACCTGATTTTAATGTACTAGCAGTTTGTTTACACTCATGGAGTTTCCCTTCATTATGAGTTGTTTTGTATCTCTGAAGATACTGGGACTAAGAAGAGCACTGATTACATGGCTCATAGGTTCAGCATCCTTCTTCCTATATCTGAATAGAACAGGAAGAACTCAGAGCTTTACCACACTGATTGCACACATAATTTTGCTATTGTGAGAGTAATACTATATTTGCAAAGTGAACTAAGGCAAACAGAAGAATTTCCATATGGCTAATACTCATAGAGATAGTCCACAGTATGAGTTTGTAGATGTCCCCCAATACAGTTGGAAAGCCAATCATTTGTAAACTTGTAGCACATTTAGAAATTCTACTTAAAGTGGGGAGCACTACATATCTTCTAATTGTGTTGGAAAACAGAGAGGTTTGTTTCTTTCAATATATTCCTATCTTCACATGGCTTGTATCCATTGTAGCATATGACATCCCTATTAAAAGAAGGATAACAAGTAAAAGGCTTCCACATTGAACTTACAGTTTGATTTTTTTTCCTTATACACTGTGTTATAGGGATTAAGTTTTCTTCACAATAGCATTCTTGACTATGATAATCTGCCCATCTTACTAAACTTAGCAATATTATTACAAGTATATGACTGACATCAGTTTTAATATAGACTATTTGCGTATTAGAAGGTTTTGGACAAATACTTATCACCTATTCAATGTGTAAACCTTGCAATATCTAAGTGGTAGAAGATTAAACATACTGGCAGTTCTTCAGCATAGCTCCACTGGGCTATGATTTAAATGGAAAGATCTGTTAACACATTGTTTCTTTGTTTTTGTACTTAGAGGAATGGCTTGAAAACACAAAATAGATTCCTGGCACTGACATACATGGTATATCATAATTTAATAATCATCCATAACTTAAAGCAGTGCTTTTTTATGCTGTTTCTTTTCCTTAAAACTTGCAGGATATACTAAAATTTCTTCCAAGGCATATTCTTATCAGTTTACACATGAAAATTACCTTATATGTCTTCTAGAAATTTGAAAATATTCTTCAATATTATGGTCTTCCCAAACATAGCCTAAAATATAGAGACCATATGTTATACTTACTATTGGAAATTAGGCAAAATTTAAGTTACTAACTTCAGTGAACATTACAATCAAGCCTGATTTGTTTATTCACCTCATTCTTCCTCATTCTCAACTGAAATGACAAGAACAGATAACAATAACAAAGAAACAGTTGTACAGACATTTTAAAAAGTGAAAGGAAATACACTGTATTACCTATAGCAGCGAGATTCCTATATGTCTCCAGCATCACATCTTTGTAGAGACTCTTCTGAGAAGGATCCAGCAAAGCCCACTCTTCCTGAGTGAAATCCACACGCACGTCATCATAGGTCACTATACCCTAAAATATCCCATACATGTGTACATGAGAAAATATATTACTGAGAACATTATAAATGTATACTTCATTAAGAATACAGTCATATAATTCTGGTAATTCCTACACATAATTCCTGAAACAAATGCTCTAAAGTAATGAAGGCATTTTAGAAGGAAACTAAATAATGAATGAGCTTCACTTCCATTATTTCTGCACCCTTTGAATAGGATAAAGCCTTGCAAGAGAAATGGTAAATTATACACATAAACATATAAGTAAACAGTTCAACAGTACTGACCACACATTAGATAAACTGTATTAATAATTACTAACTAAGAAAATGATGAGCCTGCTGGGTATATTACTTGTGCCTTTAATCCCACACTCAGGAGGCAGACCCTGGTGTATCTCCACTGAATGGTATGGTAGCCTGGTCTATGCCATGAGTTCCATGTTATCAACAGGTAGATATTAAGACACTAACGTCCCTGTAAAAAATCAATCAATCAAAGAAACCAAAAAGATATAAAGAACTCACAGGTCTTCACTGAAGTTCTTACATAGAATTATATATTCACTGGAGGAATAATTTATCTACCAAAATCCTCATGACCAGGTTTAAACAGTAAAATTAGCAAGACTATAGAGGTGAAATCCTTCATTTTCTCTGCAGTGACTTTCTGAGGTGGAACCAGCCTGGAGGCACAGGCCTCACAGGTGGCAGGGCAGCTGGGACAGAATCCTCTCTACCTCCGTGTACACCTAAGAGTGACAGTGGTGGCAGATTCACAGCCTTCTCTGCCCCTTCCCTGCAAGGGGAGAGCTTGCCTTCAGGGAGTGCTCTATCCCAGGTGAGATCTGCCATTTCCTCTCCAGTGACTTTCTAAGGAGGGACCAGCCTGGAGGCAGGGCAGCCAGGACAGGATCCTTTCTACATCAGACCACACCTAGAAGGTACAACAGATCCACAGCCCTCTCTGCACCTTTCCTGCAAGTGGAGATCCTATCTCCAGGTTCTGCTCTGACCCCAGGACTCAGGAGGGATGACTGACCCACAGCCATCTACGCCCTGGATTTTACCAGAAGAGAGCTGATCTCCCAGAAGTGCTGACACAGGCTGAACAAGCTCCAGCCAGACATAGAAAGAACATCTAACACCAGAGATCAACAGATGGCGAAAGGCAAATGCAAGAATCCTACAAACAAAAACCAAGACTACTTGGCTTCATCAGAACCTACTACCCCCACCACAGCAAGTCATGAATACCCCAAAACACCAGAAAAGCAAGATTTGGATCTAAAATCATATCTCACAATGGTGCTAGAGGAATTTAAGAAGGACATGAATAAATCTCCCTAAAGAAATACACGAGAATGAGCCGGGTGGTGGCGGCGCACACCTTTAAGCCCAGCACTTAGGAGGCAGAGGCAGGTGGATATCTGAGTTTGAGGCCAGCCTGGTCTACAGAGTGAGTTCCAGGACAGC
>NW_022196897.1:135363403-135364630 GCF_008632895.1 Mastomys coucha
GCCCTTCAAAGGGTAATAAATGGAAAACTCCAACACAAGGAGGGGAACTACATCCTAGAAAAAGCAAGTAATCTTCCAACAAAATTAAAAGAAGATAGCCATATGAACAGATTTCCAACTCTAACAACAAAAATAACAGGAAGCAACAGTGAACTTTCCTTAATATCTATTAATATCAATGGACTCAATTCCCCAATAAAATGACATAGACTTATCCGACTGAGTATGTAAACAGGACCCAATATGTTGTTGCATACAGGAAACCCACTTCAGTGACAAAGACATACATTACCTCAGAATAAAAGGCAGGAAAACAATTTTCCAAGCAAATGGTCCAAAGAAACAAGCTGGAGTAACCATTCTAATATTAAATAAAATGGACTTTCAACCTAAAGTAATCAAAAAAGATAAGGAGACACTTCATACTCAAAGGTAAGATCTACAAGGTGAACTCTCAATTCTCAACCTCTATGCTCCAAAAGCAAGGGCATCTATATTCATACAAGAAACTTTATTAAAGCTCAAAGCACACATTGCATCACACACAATAATAGTGGGAGATTTCAACACCCCACTCTCTGCAATGGACAGATCATGGAAACAGAAACTAAACAAAGATACATTGAGACTAACAGAAGTTATGAAACAGATGGATTTAACAGATATCTATAGAACTTTTTATCCTAAAACAAAAGGATATACCCTCTTCTCAGCACTTCATGGTTGCTTCTCCAAAAATGACCGTATAATTGGTCACAGATCAGGCCTCAACAGATACAAGACGATTGAAATAATTCCTTGTATCCTATCAGATCACCATGGACTAAGGCTATTCCTCAATAACAACATAAGCAATAGAATGCCCACACACATGTGGAAGCTCAACAACACTCTACTCAATGATAACTTAGTCAAGGAAGAAATAAAGAAAGAAATTAAAGACTTTCTAGAGTTTAATGAAAATAAAGCCACAACAAATCCAAAGTTTTGGGACACAATGAAAGCAGTCCTAAGAGGAAAACACAAAGCTTTAAGTGCCTACAAAAAGAAACTGGAGAGAGCATATACCAGCAATTTGACAGCACATCTGAAAGCTCTAGAACAAAAAGAAGCAAGTTCACCCAAGAGGAGTCAAAGGCAGGAAATAATCAAACTGAGAGCTGAAATCAACCAAATAGAAACAAAAAGAACTATACAAAGAATCAACCAAACCAGGAGCTAGTTCTT
>NW_022196897.1:135365752-135366831 GCF_008632895.1 Mastomys coucha
ATAATATAAAATACCTTGGTGTAACTCTAACTAAGCAAGTAAAAAATCTGTTTGACAAGAACTTCAAGCCTTTGAAGAAGGAAATTGAAGAAGATCTCACAAGATGAAAAGATCTCCCATGCTCCTGGATTGGCAGGATTAATATAGTAGAAATGGCCATCTTACCAAAGGCAATCTACAGATTCAATGCAATCCCCATCAAAATTCCAACTTAATTCTTCACAGACTTAGAAAGGGCAATTTGCAAATTCATCTGGAACAACAAAAACCCAAGATAGCCAAAACTATTCTCAACAATAAAGGAACCTCTGGTGAAATCACCATCCTGGACCTTAAGCTGTACTACAGAGCAATTGTGATTAAAAACTGTATGGTATTGGTACAGTGACAAGCAGGTAGATAAATGGACAGAATTGAAGACCCAGATATGAACCCACACACCTATGGTGACTTGATCTTTGACAAAGGAGCTAAAATCATACAGTGGAAAAAAGACAGCATTTTCACAAATGGTGCTGGCTCAACTGGCGGTTAGCATGTAGAAGAATGCAAATTGATCCTTTCCTATCTCCTTGTACAAAGCTCAAGTCCAAGTGGATCAAGGACCTCCACATCAAACCAGATACACTGAAACTAATAGAAAAAAAAATGGAGAAGAGCCTCGGGGACGTAGGCACTGGGGAAATTTTCCTGAACAGAATACCAATAGCTTCTGCTCTAAGATCAAGAATTGACAAATGGGACCTCATAAAGTTGCAAAGCTTTTGTAAGGCAAAAGACACTGTCAAAAGGCCAAAACAGCAACCAATAAATTGGGAAAAGATGTTTACCAATCCTATATCTGATAGAGAGCTAATATCCAAAATATACAAAGAACTCAAGAAGTTAAGACTCCAGAGAACAAAATAACACTATTTAAAAATGGGGTACAGGCCAGGCGTTGGTGCGCACGCCTTTAATCCCAGCACTTGGGAAGCAGAGGCAGGCAGATTTCTGAATTTGTGGCCAGCCTAGTCTACAGAGTGAGTATCAGGATAACCGGGGCTACACAGAGAAACCCTGTCTCGAAAAACCAAAAA
>NW_022196897.1:135367594-135370279 GCF_008632895.1 Mastomys coucha
AAATGTGGTCATTTAATTCCTTCTTAAAAGGGGGAACAAAATACCCATGGAAGGAGTTGCAGAGACTACTTATGGAGCAGAGAATGAAGGAAGGACAATCCAGCCTAATATAGCTGTCTCCTGAGAGGCTCTGACAGTATGTGACTAATACAGAAGTAGAGGCTCACAGTCATCCATTGAACTGAGTACAGAGTCCCCAATGAAGGAGTTAGCGAAAGGACCCAAGGAGCTGAAGGGTTTGCAGCCCCTTATGACGAACAACAATATGAACTAACTAGTACCCTCAGAGCTCCCAAGGACTAAACCACCAACCAAAGAGTACACGTGGTGGGACTCATGGCTCCAGCAGCATATGTATAGTAGAGGAAGGCCAGGACAATCATCAATGGGAGGAGAGGCCCTTGGCCCTGTGAAGGTTATATGCCCCAGTGTAGGGGAATGCCAGGGCCAATCAGCAGTAGAGTGTGGGATGGCAAGCAGAGGGAGGGGGGAGGGAACAGGGATTTGTTCTTGTTGGTTTTTTGTTGTTGTTTTTTGGAGTTTTTTTTTTGGAGGGGAAAGTGGGAAAGGAGATATTGTATGACGTGTAAATAAAGAAAATATCTAATTAAAAAAAGATCATAATAAAAGGTATGCATGTTTAAACATTTGCAAATGGACAGATGAAAATATTAGCTATATAAGTCTTGATCATGAATTATCAACATAGGAAGGGAGAGGTGGGTCATCAGAGGTATACCCTGTCTTGAAAGTAACTGGAGTAAATTGCCAATATTTACATGGAGGTGCACAACTGTCCACTGGACCAAGTTCAGGAATTCTGAGGCCAGCTTCTGCCTACTGTGAGCATCAGGTACACATGATAGGCATACTCATGCATACAGGGAAAATATTCACATTCATTCAAAAATTCAAAACAAATCCCACAAAGTAATAATAATGCCACAGACACACAATCCAATGGAACATCTATGTAGTATTAATGACATGAATATATAACATCCTGAAAATATAATATACTGTCAAGTTTCAAAATTCAAGTGTGCCTGAAGTTCAGCACATCAGCATATGTGTGAATATACAAAACTTACATTCTGAGCCCATCAGCTAATAGTATAAAAACAAAACAAGCCAGGCATTTTGGCTCACATTTAATCCCAGTACTCTGAAGAGAGAGGCACATGATCACTAAATTCAAGTGTGCTTGGACTGCAAAACTACTTTCAGGACATCCAGGACCACATACAGGGATACTTTGTCCTCATAATCAAAAACAAAAACAACAAAACAAAAAATATAAAAATATCAGTGAAATATCTTAGCACTGAATAACAATCACTTCTATTGTATCTTATATGACATAGGGATAAAGTCTATAATGATGAGGATATGACAGAGGAAGAAAGCTGAATGATAAGTTTCAACCACAACACATTAGACATAAAGAACAGGAAGTGGGTTGAGCGTATTGAGTATATTGTGACATGGTCATCCTCTCATGAAAATATATTTGTCTAAATGCAATGTTTAAAACAGCCCCTGCACTGTTCAAACTTCCAAAGACTCCTTTGACACTCAAAGCAATCTTGTGACTGCCACATCTTGTAAAATCAGAAAACAATTATGTCTTTCAAATATACAATGGCACAAACAACCCTTTCCATTCCAATATGGAGGAATGTGTACACTGGACCAAGGCAAGAAACCCAACAGGGCAAACACTAAATCCTGTAGCTGTCTCAGACACATGGGGCTTTAGTTTCAAAGTGCTTACATGGCTCTATACCTGCAACTTCTCATACATCTCTCAGTTTCAGTACTTCCACTCCCTATATGCATCTCTCCAGGGCAGGTTCTCATACCACAGGTATGGGGCAGTGGGCAGTTCTGACAGCTGGAGTCCAGTAGAATGGCCACCTCGGAACCCCGAAGACCCACTGAGCAATGTAAATTTGTTCACAAGGGACGGTAGGAGTTCGGTGATAAGCCCCTGAAACCAATGGCTCAGATTTCAGCCCAGACCCCTCACAGCTGCCCCTGCAGGAGATGTGTCCTCTATCAGGCAGATAACGCCTCAAACTCCCAGCATTCTAGCTGGACCTTACACACAGTCATTTGACCACAAGCCAGGCATGCCACACCCCATACAATAAAAGGGGTGGTTTGCCCCTCCTCACTCTCTTGTTCTCTTACTCCTCACTCTCTTACTTCTCTCCCATCTCCTCTTACTTCCTCGTGCTCTCTTGTTATCTTACCTTCTCACTCTCTTGCTCTCTTGTTCTCTTACTCTCCTACTCTTATTCTACTCTTGCTCTTCCTCTTCCTCTCTCTCTCTCCTCTCTGCTCTTTGTTCTCTTCTCTGCCATTCTCCCTCTCCTTCCTTTCTTTCTCTCTCCTTAACTAGCATATTTCTCCTTCCTACAATAAAATAACTCATTCATACATTGCCTCCTTTTTAATTAAGGTGCCATGCAGCAAACAGGTCAGCCCCCTGGGGGAGAGAGAGAGACCCGGGCCTCAGCAACAGGCCCTCTGCCTCCAGGAGGAGAGAGAGAGTCACAGGCAGGCCCCGCTGCATTTGGAACCACACATAGGTATCTCAACATCTTGTGGACTCAAAATACTGCTAGGCATCATCTGCACAGCTTCATGCAATGAACACTCAAAGTATCCTCACTGGGACTG
>NW_022196897.1:135371682-135373895 GCF_008632895.1 Mastomys coucha
GTCTGAGCCCTCAACTATGGGCAGAAACTCCCTGCTGAAAAGCAGGGCACGACTGCCAGAAGACTAGGCGCTCTGTCCAAAGACCTATCCCAACTATCTCATAGTTCCTGAAGCACTGCAGCACAATATCAGGGAAAGCCTCCTGTCCCCGTTTCCATGCTCCCAATAAATACCACAGATAACCCCCAAATGTCTTCTGTTCCTGCCCCATCTCTGTGTCCCAGCCCCTACTCACAAAGAAACCCCCTCTCAACCATACACCATGCTTGCCAGAAGACCACACAGGCTGTACATAGATCTGCCACACTATGTTACCCTAGACACAATTTTCAGTTTTTCATAGCATTGGACAAGAACACAAAAGGCAGTGTCCCCTATCTTTTGTCAAGCGTCTGTCAAGATTACTAAGATCATCTTTTCCCCGAGTCTACTTCCCCCAACTTCCAAAACCAGCAAGCATTCCCCCTTGAACACAACCAAAAAACCACATAAGTAAATGAGGCAACACTTAGCCAACACACTCTCTGAAAATCCAGAGTGCCAACAGAAACCCAGGATCAAAACTCCAACCAAAAGAAGACAAACTCAGAAATCAGAACCTAGGCCTATAATGACACCAAACCTAGATGCCTAGACACAAGCTTAGGAACTTAATGAATGACAGGAAAATATGTCACCAATAGGACAAAGCTAAGCTCCCACTGAAAGTCCTCAATATTCCAACATAACTGAACATATAAGAAAAAAGACCTTAAAAGCAACTGTTTGAAGGTGGTAGAGGTCCTTAAAAGGGAAACGGATAAATGCAGGAAAACACAATCAAACAACTGGATGAGACCAAGCAATTCTATAAATATAGCAAGAAAAACAAACAGTTGAAGAAAACATAACTGTTCATGACGTATAAATGGAAATAGAAATATAAGGCAAGCACAAAATAGAGGTTCTCCCCACCCCCTAAACCCCATTGTTGCAGATTTCCATCCATTCTCCTGGTCCTCTGGGCTTCTTTCCTATCTTCCCCCATAACTGATTCTGACCTTATTTTCCCCCTTTCCTCTCCTTTTCCAGCCTGATCGCTCCCTCCTGCCTTCTGTCTCTCATGATTAAAATTTGTTCCCCTTTCTAAGTGGGATTGAAGCATCCTCATTTGGGCCTTCCTTCCTGTTAAACTTCAGTCTGAATTCTATCACAGGTATTCTGTAATTTTTGGTTAATATCCACTTATCCGCGAGTTCGTAACACGCATGGCTTTTAGGTCTGGGTTAACTTGCTCAGGATGACACTTTCTAATTCCACCCATTAGCCTGCAAAATTCATGATGTCCTTGTTTTTAATAGCTGAAAGTCCCAGAGATGTGGGATGTGAGAGGCTTCCAGGACAAAAATGCAGAACAGTGGGGACAGGGAACCTGAAATGACCAACTCTAGTAGATACAGAGTCCACAGTATTGAGATGGGGCCACCCACTTACCTTCAAAATTTTTGACCCAGAAATGCAGGGATAAAATGGAGCAGAGAATGAAGAAAAGGTTATTCAGTGACCTGCCAAAATTGGTATCCCTCCCATGGGCAGGCACCAAACCCTGACACTATTATTGCTGCCATGTTGTGCCTACAGACAGGAGCCTATCTATCATGACTGTCCTCTGAGAGGCTCTACCAGCAGGGTGCCTGAGATGGATGCAGATACTTACAGCCAACCATTGGACTGAGGTCGGGGACCAGGATGGAAGAGTTAGGGCAAGGATTGGAGAAGTTCAAGGGGATGCCAACCCCATAGGAAGAACAACAGTATCAACTAACCTGGAACACTCAGAGTTCCCAGAGACTAAGACACCAACCAAAGAGCTGTGCATGGCCCCAGACACATATGTACCAGAAGACTGCCTGCTCTGGCATCAGTGTGAGTGAATGTGCCTAATTATCTAGAGACTTGATGGCCCAGGGAAGGGGGATGTGCTAGGAGGTTGAGGTATGGGTGGGTGGGTAGTGAGGGTATGTGTGAATGGGGGAGCATCCTCTCAGGAAAAGAGTAGAGGGGATGGGGTGAAGAACTCTGGGAGGGGGGACCACTAAGGAGGGCAAGCAACATTTGTAATGTAAACAAATAAAATAGCTTAATAAATAAGAAAGGAAAAAATTGGGGCTGGTGAGACGGCTGCTTTTCCGAAGGTCCAGAGTTCAAATTCCAGCAACCACATGGTGGCTCAC
>NW_022196897.1:135375161-135375959 GCF_008632895.1 Mastomys coucha
TGTGATTTTATGTATAAAGAAATGAAATAAACACAGAATTCATGTCTCTAATAATAACTCAAAGTTACTTTAGTGTTATATTTCTGTCCCTCCAGCAACTGCTCATCTGTCTACAAACTCCCCATGTTCTAGAGCTCACCTCTGTAAATGGAGGTGATCAGGAACATGGACAATGACTCTGCAACCCCTCATGACCCCCTGTTATTTCAAGTAAAACTAGCCCCACTGAAGCCCCCACAGAAAACAGTATTGAAAAATAACAATGTGTGCTGCCTGCCACATGGATGATGTCACAAGATGTGCAATCTGTCTTTTTTGTTTGTTTGTTTTTTGTTTGTTTTTCGAGACAGGGTTTCTCTTTGTAGCCCTGGCTGTCCTGGAACTCACTCTGTAGACCAGGCTGGCCTCGAACTCAGAGATCTGCCTGCCACTGCTTCCTGAGTGCTGGGATTAAAGGTGTGCGCCACTGCTCGGCATTTTTTTTTTTCAAGACAAGGTTTCTCTGTGTAGCCCTGGCTGTCCTGTAACTCACTATGTAGACCAGGCTGGCCTCGAACTCAGAAATCCACCTGCTTCTGCCTCCCAACTGCTGGGATTAAAGGCATGCGCCAACACTGCCTGGCAATCTGTCTTATCGACCTACCCAACACCAGGCGCACCTGAGAAATTATGCATCTTAGAAACTCCTTTTGTACTGTGGAACTGAATTTCCATAAATCATGCCATTGTAAATGGAGGCAGTGGAAAGGTAAAAGGATTCTGATCAAATATTACTGAAGGATGATCCCTATCACCTTC
>NW_022196897.1:135377810-135378859 GCF_008632895.1 Mastomys coucha
GGCTGTCCTGGAACTCACTCTGTAGACCAGGTTGGCCTTGAACTCAGAAATCCTCCTGCCTCTGCCTCTCAAGTGCTGGGATTAAAGGCACTCATCCAGATTCATGATTACCCTGCTCTGGGAACCCGCCAAGATCGCCAATTTGAACTTTTACTGACTGTCTAAAATTGATTACCTGACTACTCATGGCTCTTGTCAACTACTGTCAAGGCAGAAAGGCCCTCACCTTCCTTCTTCCCCTCCTTTTCAGTGTGTGATTACACCAGACTCAAAGTTGGTCAGAGAACTCAATGCTTACACAGGTCCCTCTTTATCTGTAAACCTCTCACCCCAATCCAGGGAGGTTGGAGGACACTCATTCACTGGTCTCCATCTCTTCTCACTGACCAGTCTGAGTCCAGTCAACACCATGCTTTAATGTTGGTTGTGACCCTGTAATGCCACCTTGAGCTCCTAGTTAGGTGCCTGTTCTTTGCTATCAAGATGGGCCTAGTTGTTGATTTTAAAAGAGAGTTGTCTCCATTGTTATAGTTTGGAAACAAATGTCTGGAAAATCCTGGTAAACAATCACATGCATACTGTTCTCTAACAGGCCTGGTTAGCACACTATGTACCTGTGGGGCGTTTCAGAGGCCGTCCTCTCTCTGCTACTCTTCCGTGTCACTTACTATCTCCCAAGTAAATCCTTTACATGGTAGCAATTCTACTCTTCTACATCACAGCTTAATATCGGAGTGCTATGCAACATATGATTCAGCTTTTACAGCCTCCACAAAATTATCTCCAAATGGATCTTATACCTACATGTTAAATGCTTACGGGCAGAACTTAAAGAACTAAATAAAGAAACTAGGATTCTCAAGTATTTTTCAGCAGACAAGCTCCTGCCCCAAATGCTTTGTGAAGATACAGCCCCCCGTATTAAACTTCTTCAGAGGCCACCACCGGATCGAAGGAGAGACTAGAACCACAAAGGACCTCGCAGGGGCCATATCTCTCTGGCTGCTGCTTACAATACAGCTGCTGGGAAGACCCACCACACGTGCACC
>NW_022196897.1:135379029-135398409 GCF_008632895.1 Mastomys coucha
AGCCTGGAGGTTCTGATTGGCTAGTGAGTCTTGAGTGACATGAGCACCACCCTTAGGGTTCTAGTGTAATGAAGAGAAATTACCCAGTGGTTCCAGCTTGGGAACAGTCCTTTTCCAGATCAGCAGATTTGCATTTCGGTAGCACAGTGCCTGTCCTCCAATAGCCTATCTGTCTCTCTTCCCTCCAAGCACCACAGATCTACAACGACAGATACCTGCCCCTCAGGGGCCTATTTCTCCCCATTGTGGACAGTGACCCCTGTGCTCACCACTTGGCAAAATTGGACTTTTCCTGAGCTCACAGCACTCAGTAGGCACTTCCGCTTCTTCCTCCTGCTATCAAGCTGGATAGCTTGCATTTAGCATTAATTAACTAACAATGGGGCTGGAGAGATGGCTCAGTGGTTAAAGATTGGTATGTCTGCTCTTCCAGAGCTGCTGAATTCAATTCCCAGCAACCACATGATGTCTCACAACGATCTGAAATGGGGTCTGATGCCCTCATCTGGTGTGTCTAAAGAGAACAATGGTGTACTCACATACATAAAATAACTAAATCATTAAAATAAAGAAATTAGTCGGGCGGTGGTGGCGCACGCCTTTAATCCCAGCACTTGGGAGGCAGAGGCAGGCGGATTTCTGAGTTCAAGGCCAGCCTGGTCTACAGAGTGAGTTCCAGGACAGCCAGGGCTATACAGAGAAACCCTGTCTCGAAAAACCAAAGGAAAAAAAAAATAAAATAAAATAAAGAAATTTTAAAAAATCAACTAAAAGTGGAGTTATCAATCTGTCCCACAAGTGGATGGGTATCCAGAATATTAAAAACTAAAGAGAAGCTGCAGAGGTGGCTCGGCGGTTAAGAGCACTGACTGCTCTTCCAGAGGTCCTGAGTTCAACTCCCAGCAACCACATGGTAGCTCACAACCATCTGTAATGAGATCTGATGTCCTCTTTTGGTGTGTCTGAAGACAGTGGCAATGTACTTAGATACATAAAATAAAAAAAGTAGCCGGGCGGTGGTGGCGCACGCCTTTAATCCCAGCACTTGGGAGGCAGAGGCAGGTGGATTTCTGAGTTCGAGGCCAGCCTGTTCTCCAGAGTGAGTTCCAGGACAGTCAGGGCTACACAGAGAAACCTTGTCTCGAAAAAAAAAAAGTAAAGAGACTGGATTCACATAACCTGCATGCATTTTTCACCTGATAGTAATAAGACAACTCTCAGAGAAAAACAGGAAACATAGGACAGACACTGTGGAGCACTCTTGTAAAGCAGCACATCTTCCTCAACGTGTCTGTAAAGCAAACAAAGCAACAAAAAAAAAAACCCACAGTTCTATTAGTGAAGGTTTTTCAGATGGTCAGAATTGATAGAACAAATCTCTCTATTATGTAGGAAATGAATTTATTAGAATGACTCACATACTGTGGTTCTACTAGTCCAACAATGGCTGTCTACCATGGAAAGTTGAAGAATCCAATAGTTGCTCAGTCCATGTGGCTAGATGTCTCAACTGGTTTTCAGTATATACCCAAATTTCAAAGAGAGAAGCTATAATACCAGAAGAAGAAAAAGAT
This sequence comes from Mastomys coucha, assembly GCF_008632895.1. Classification (NCBI taxonomy): domain Eukaryota; kingdom Metazoa; phylum Chordata; class Mammalia; order Rodentia; family Muridae; genus Mastomys; species Mastomys coucha. Next base: position 135,380,604 of record NW_022196897.1, read on the forward strand.
AAACTTGCTAGCCAAAGGTAGGGTAAGCAGACAAAGAGAAAGATCTACCATCTTCAATCTCCTTTATATATGTAGGCTGCCATCACAAGATGTGGCCTAGATTAAAGGTAAATCTTATCACCTCAAAAGATCCAGCATAAGAATATTTTCCCCACCGGGAGGTGGAGGCGCATGCCTTTAATCCCAGCACTTGGGAGGCAGAGGCAGGAGGATTTCTGAGTTCAAGGCCAACCTGGTCTACAGAGTGAGTTCCAGGACAGCCAGAGCTACACCGAGAAACCCTGTCTTGAAAAACCAAAAAAAAAAAAAAAAAAAAAAAAAAAAAAAAAAAAAACAAGAATATTTTTCCCAGGTCTAAAAGTATAATTTAGAAAAATATCCCACAATACCCAACTCTTTGGATTTTAGTTAATTCCAAAACTGGTCAATTTGACTACCAAGAATATCTAGCAAAACATCTTAGAACAGCTGAGAAAGATTTTTCGCTGTGGAAGGTAAGAAGAGCATAAAAGCCATTTCTAAATCAATGATTTTCTTCAACAAAGGAAGCATGGAGATTTTACTTGCAGAATCTGGATACATTCACATATGGCTTTGCCTACTCCTAAGCATGCTAAGCGAAATCTTCTTCTGAACATGGTCAAATGTAAAGGCAGAGATATTGGAGGGCATTCTTAGCTCAAAGTCATGCAGAAACATATGTACATTATAAAAATGACAGATAGAAATGCTTGTGGGATGTTCATCTTGTACTACAAGGTCTTAGCTGAAAGTCAAGTAAATGACACTGTAAAAGTGGATTGCCCAGGAGCCAGCTACCTGTTAATCAGCTATCTGGGATGTAACAAATAAATGTATCAATGACACAATGTTCACATATGCATAGGACAGAGAACACAAATTCAGAAAACCTCAAGGGAAACTATTCTTTTCCGCATATATACCAGCATATCTGCTGAGGATATGTATATATATATCCACCTACCTTTTGCTATAGAGGTAGACATACACACACACATAGAGACAGAGACAGAGAAATAGAAATATATAAAGGCACAATACTTTCTAAGCTGTATACAGTTTACATTTGGGTTATTGAAACGTTGATTTCTCTGCCTCCATCTTTTTTTCAATCCAGACAAGACATCGCAATGCTTATACCAAGAATCTGGTTTCAAGTTTGTGTAAACAGTCCTTTCCATTCATCCTCTGCCTTGTCAATAAATGCTGGCCACCCAATAGCTGAGAAGAATCAGAGAATAGGGTGGGACATCTAGTTGCAAGAGGGAGGACAGCTGGAAAGGAGATGTCCTGGGAGGACAGAGAAATTTAAGCCATGATAAAGGGGTCTGAAGAGACAGATCAATAATAATATGCAAGTATCTTGGAGGTAGCCAAATTAGCATATAAGGTAAGGATAGATCTTTTAATTGATCTGCTATTGAGTTGCAGCTTTAAATAAATCTTGGTTTCCCTGTGTAGGTATTGGGGACTAACACAAGGTAAAGCAAAACTGCCACAAGACCAATTCACTTTTCATAGTTATATTTTAAAAAAAAAATCTCATGATCATATACAACACACACACACACACACACACACACACACACATTGATCAAGCTAGCTCATTTAGTCAATGGTTTCTCCAGGGAGGGAGCAAGGATTAAAACAAGACAATTAGATAACACTGTAGCATGACCCCAGCCTGTTCTGAGCCTGAAGCAGGATTTTTATTTTCCCCAGTTTGTTCTATCATTTTAAGTACATGCAAATAAGGTCAGTTCTTGGTTAAGAAACAAACAAGGCAGTAAACACAAACAGTCAAGGAACAAACAGGCAATAAAAAAAGTCCCACGACCACTGTTTCTAGGGGCTTATCAGGATGACCAAGATATCTGGGCCTACTTCCCTGTCCTAGCCCAAAGTCAAATTCTTGTCTGAACCCTACTTCTTTGTTCTAGCCCAAAGTCAGATTCCTTCCTGAGCTTAGTTCCTTGTCCAGGCCCATTATCAGATTCCTGAGTGAAGCCTACTTCCTTGTCCTGGACCAATGTCACATTCCTGCCAAGTTTCTAGAAATAGCTCCAAAAGCTCCCCATTTATATGATAAATGTGTGTGTGTGTGTGTGTGTGTGTGTGTGTGTGTGTGTGTGTGTGTTTCCTTGTGTCTGTATCCACAGAGGCCAGAAAACTGAAGGAAATGACTGAGACTGGAATTAGAGCAAAAGTATATTCTAAGGATGATACCTGAACTCCTTATAACAACATCCAGGGCTCTTAACTTCTCAGCTATCTCTCTAGCCAGTTCTTTAATTTAAAGTTAATTTTTTCACCTTTTAATTATTATTATTACTTTTGTTTGTTTGTTTTTTGAGACAGGGTTTCTCTGTGTAGTTCTGGCTGTCCTGGAACTCACTCTCTAGACCAGGTTGGCCTTGAACTCAAAAATCCTCCTGCCTCTGCCTCCCAAGTGCTGGGATTAAAGGTGTGTGCCAATACTGCCCAGCTTACAGTATAATGTTTTTGTTTTGGTTTTTGGGTTTTTTTGGTTTTTTGAGACAGGGGTTCTCTGTGTAGCCCTGGCTGTCCTGGAACTCACTCTGTAGACCAGGCTAGCCTCAGACTCAGAAATCCGCCTGCTTCTGCCTCCCAAGTGCTGGGAGTAAAGGTGTGCGCCACCACCGCCCGGCCAGGAAAACATATAATCTTAAAGAACAGCTGTATTTCTAGGAGCTAAAGGGGTTTGCAGTCCCATAGGAGGAACAGCAATATGAACCACCAGCTCCCAGGGACTAAATCACCAACCACAGAATACACATGGAGGGTTGTTTTTTATGGAAGTCTGTACTTGTACATCTTGGGATCACTCCTAACTTCAAGGGCATAGAACAGATCATAATTACTTGAGATAAAGTTTGAAAAATAGTCCAGCCTGCTTTCCATCTGTTCTGCTTTCTTTCCCTCTGATCTGCTTTCTCCGGAGATCTCCAGACAGTTCTCTCTATGTTCTGCTGGAGACGCTTTTCTGAGAAATTCTCTATTGCTATTCTAAAACATTTTCTGGAGAGCTCATCTCCTGGAGATTCCAAGCCCAGGTTTTGATTTTACATATTAATCCAGTCATTTACTCTAAGTTTCCCTTTGATTATCTTAAGAATCAGCATCACCCAAGGCCCTTAATTCTTAGGAGACAGCAAGCACACATTTTCTTTAAACATTGCAAAAACATTCAGAGATCTACTTGCCTCTGTTAAGCACAGATGCTAAACCAGCTGGGTGGGACTTATTACTAAAATTAGCATTTCTATCACATCTGGGCATAACCCTGTTCTGTTCCAGGCTGATCCTGAATGCAGGAATTCTTCTGCCTTTGTAAGCATAAACATAAAAATTTAGCTGGATGATATTTTTTTCTGATCACCACTTCCTAATCTATCTCCTTCCTTAGTATCTTTCTGACTAGTTAGCTCACAGCATACATGCTTTTGTTCTTTTAGGATTGTGAAGCCCCTCATAATTAATATTGCACCCTTAGTTTTTGGAAAATTATGTTTTTTTGAACCCATGGTTTTAGAGGTCTTTTCCACAGCCTTCAGGGCTGTCCTGAAGGTCCCAGCATTTACCTTTTTGCTGAGGCATTAGCCACACCTTTGTATCCTGGACTTATGCTGTCTCTGATTATCATGGAGCCATTAACATTAACAGGAAGGACATTCTAAATGGGAGAAATGTAAAATATGAACATTATTATACAAACAAGCCTTATGCCTAATGCAAACATTGACCCTGCTGGAAGCCCACATCTACTGGCCCTGTACCAGGGGCAGAACCATGCCATTCTGTCCTCACCAAGACCATTCAGGATGTGGCACACTGTCCTACAATGGAACATGAAAAGATTATTTGTTGAATACTATCTTCTGGCAAGAACTGGCAAAATATGATGTAAAAAGGAAAGGTATATTTTAGTCATATATCTCCAGGGGCAAGATTTCATTATGATAGGAGAGATTTGGGGATAGTGTTGGGAATGTAGCTTCATGGTCCTATGTCAAGAATCAGAGATCCAATAGAAATGTATAATGGCTATAAACCTTGAGTACTTGACAGCAATCCAGTAATTTTTTTCATTTCTAGGACTTTGTATATTTTTTACAGATTTATGTGTTGTCAGTTTTAAGCTTTATTACATTGCGCTCAGATTAAAGTCCCTGAACGGTGTGCAGTTGTTATTAGCCCCTGCCTTCATCCTGTGAGGTTATAACCTGAGGTACAGTTGCAGAAGCTGCAAAGGCCACTGGACATCCTTTTCTGCCTCAGCCTGTGACCATTGTGAAGTACCTCAGCAGGAACTGCCATGGCTATAGCACTCAACCTTCAGACTCTGCCTGCCACCAACACAGGTGCTACAATGGGAGCAGAATGTCCTTTCCATACTTCCTCAAGAGCTCCATGACTGTGCCATAGAACCTAAGCCAGAGCAACCTGTGGTCTGAAAGGCTTCCCCTTCCTGATCAATGGATCATATGTATAAAAAACCAGGGTGAAACAAACAAACAAACAAAAACACCAAAAACCAAAAAAATGACTAACTACTGAGCAAGAAAATCCACCAATTTCTGAACAGAAAAACCATCAATCTCTGACCTCTGGAAGATCAGGACATGAAATTCCAGCAATCCTCACCTTGGAAATGTTCACCCTTAGAACTAAGAAATAAATCTTTCCTGCTGTTTAATTTGCTGTTGCTTGTTTGTGCGTGGAGCAGAGATCACCCATCTCCTGGAGGTTTCCTTCCCCCAAAATATATGTGAGGTTTTGCTTTATACATTTGGTTAGAAACACACACACACACACACACACACACACACACACACATGCACGCGCGCGCTCGCACAAACAAACACAAGAGAGAGACAGAGACAGAGACACAGAGACAAAAAGACAGAGAGAGATCATATTTCTTGCTCTTTCTCCTTCTGGAAACATCTAGATGTCCCTCCAAATCCATTTTATCTTGTCTCCACACAATCTGAAACATTCTTTTTGGCATGAGACTAAAACATCAGAGGAGGAACCCCAATATTTCCAGCAAACCCCTCATAGCATGAGCCTAAATATAGTTCTCCCTTCAGGTGCCTGTTTTCAGGGTGCTGGTCTCAGTGAAATGAACAGTAACAGATAGAGCCCCTAGGGACTAAGAAGTGAGAAAAGCCACTGTGCATTGTGCCAGCTCTGAGTGGTCACTAATGCTCTGATGTCACAGAGAGCCATTGTGAGGAATGACCAACAGCTTATATAATACAGCTTATATAATAACAGTCTGGGCTGTCTTGTGTCCTTTAGTGCAGAGAGCTGTAAGACTTGGCGGTTGGTTGTTGGATTGAACTTGGCGGTAGGTGGTTGGGCCAAATTTGGACTTTGGTGATTGATTGGATTTTGACATTGAGCATCAGATACACTTCCACAGAGTGAATTCTTTCCTGCTATTTTTTTAACCATGAGCTCAGAGGTTTGGTTTTCTGTTTATGTGACTTTATTCATTTGTGGGCTTTGTTTATAGCTTTGACTACTTGGTTTTTGTTTGTTTAGGTTTTTTCATTTTTCTTTGTGGATTAATATCCATCCATTTTCTTTCCTCCTTTCCTTCTTTCCTTCTTTTCTTCCTTCTTCCTCTTTTTCTCTTTCCTTCTTTAATTTGGTTTGCTTTTCTTGGTCTTTGGAGACTGGGTTTCTTTGTGTGGCCTTGGCCAACCTGGAACTTTCTCTGTAGCCTCAAACCACGGTCACCTCAAACTCAGAGATTTGACTGTCTTATCTCCTGAGGACTTAGGTGAAGTGTGGGGAGAAACCTGAATGGAGTCCATGCCTGGCCAACATTCATATTTCTTTTTCTTCTTCTCCTTTGACTTTGTCACTTTCTGTTACATTCTATCTCATCCTGCCTCATATCCTCCAGTCTCCTCATAGTTCCTCTTTCCTTTAGTCCAGCCTCAAACCACCATGATCCTGCATATGAGGAGAAAATTATGGCATTTGTCTCTGTTGGGCTATGTTATTCTGTATAACACAGAGACTTCAAAGTACATCCATTTCCAGAAAAAAAATGACAAATTTTCATTCTTATTCATAGGTGCAGTGTGGTTTCCCCCCAATTCTGTGTATATATTGTCTTTATCTATTGGGGCAGGTTGCATCCCATGCATTTCTGGGTAAAACTCTCTTAATGTTCAACTGTGGCCTTTAACTCAGTGCTTTCGTTTCATAATGGATACCTTAGGTAATCTTGTCAATGTTCTGTCCTTTGAAATGTGGATTCATGTTTTCCTGACTAAAATGCTGTCTTCCATTGTCCTTGATTTTTTTTTTCTGTTCTGAGCCTTCTTCCTTCTTTCCATCCACTGTGTTCATCTTTGCTTTGTTCTGGTTTTCCTGTGCCCTCGAGGCATAGCCAGACTTGTCTGTGGAGGTATCTCTGACTTTTAATCTCAGAGTATCTAGCAGTAAGCTTTCTTAGAAGTAATTCTAATTTGTTTTCTCTGTTATCTTTACTTGCTGTAGCTCCTGGTGACTCTGACTAGGAGAAGGGTAGTGTGACGATGACGAGGGAGCTCGAGGCCAGTTGCCATGAAAGGGAACACCCTGGCAAAGGATTACTACATGCTGGGCACCCTAGATGAAGGATCCTTTGCAAAAGTCAAGGTGGCTATCCACCTTACGACCCAGACCATGGTGGCCATCAAGATATTGAAAAGGGGCACAAATACAGACTTCCTGGTCATTTCTGAGATCGAAATCATGAAGTCTCTATATCACCGTCATATAATACAACTTCTACAAGTTTTTGAAACCAAGCACAAAACCTACCTGGTGATGGAATATGCATCCCGGGGATCCCTACTGAGATACATCAAAAAGTGTGGGCATTTGGGTGAGGAAGAAGCAAGTACCATATTTACGGAACTCTCTCTGGCTGTCAACTATATCCACAGTCAGAATATTGTCCACCGAGACATCAAGGCAGAGAACATCCTATTGGATTGGGAGGGGCATGTGAAACTAACTGACTTTGGTTTAGGCAAAAGACTGGCCTCTGGGGAAAAGTTCAAGGGATTTTGTGGCACAGCACAATATTGTGCTCCTGAAGTGTTTGATCACACACAATATGATGGCCTTCCAACTGACATATGGAGTCTTGGCGTCGTATTATACTATTTAGTTGTTGGCCACCTTCCCTTCCAAGAGACAGTGCACTCCAAGATAAAGTACCTGATCCTATCCCAGAGCTGTTGGATTCCGTATCGCCTGTCCCCAGAGCTTCGATACCTATTGAAGAGATTAATGACTATAGACCCCATAATGAGGCCATCCATCAAAGAAATATTAGCAGACCCATGGCTGCATCATGATCAAGACACATTGATATCCTCAGAGGAAATCCCTAGAGAACCAGAGCCCAACATTGCTTTTGAAATGTTTTTGATGGGGTATAACATTCAAGAGCTCAGGGATGCTTTGAGGGGAAGGAAGTATAGTCATGCCATGGCAACCTACTTAATAATCAAAAAGAAGTCTACCTGGCAGCCCCACTTTTATCATGAGGGAGGGCAGGGTGGTACACAGGACCCTACAAAAGCTCCCAACCTTCCTTGGCCTTTAAGGAGGGTAAGAAGTGCTCCTAGCCTTCCCACCTTCACTTTGACCGACCTCTCTGAGCTGCCTGGAGATGGGAGGAAAGGCTCTAAGAGGTGGCACAGTGTGCCTTCCACCCTTTCTTCCCTTAAAAGTAGCTTTCCGGAAAACACCTCCCCACTACAGGGGCTTACGCCTAATGTTGGGAAGAGCACAAGCAGAGAGAAGCAGGGTAGCATCAATTTCACAACTTCATCATCAATAAAAAGAAAGTCAATAGCAACAGTAACGTCATCTTCAGGAGCCACATGCTCACTGTTCACATCCTCACAATCCTCAACCTTTGAAAACACACAAGATGTGGCCAATGAAAGCTCCGAGTCTACAGACACAAGTAGCAGTACATCATCCTGGGAGTCCAGAACTAGCAGCTCCTTCCCCTGTGAGGAGCTCCAAGAAGAGAATACAGGCACCGTATGCTTAAAAGACAGCAGCTCATCCTCCAGGGAAACTTACTATCAGGAACAAATCCGAAGGCTGTCCCAGGGTGTGCCCACAGTCCCACCGAGAAGGTGGGGCTGGAATGGCCTGAAGAAGAGGATTGCCAAAGCCTTAAGGAGCTTGTGTTGCTGCCTCCCAGTGACAAATAACAAAATCGTGCCAGCCAATGAAGAGTGCTTCAGAGACACAGGCAAAACCAAGTAGGTAGTGTGTGCTGGGAAAGGATACACTCTCTAGTTCCCTCTTCCCTTACCATATTCCAGCAGGCACATTGAGAGGATTGGTGCCATTGGATCTCTCATGCCAGAGAGAAAATCCCATCCTGTCCTCCTCCTATGAGGAGTTCTCTAAATCTTGAGCTACATGTAGGCAGCAGAGGATAGTGGCCCAATGCTAGGCCAGGATGCTGGAGAAGGTTGGTGAAGGCATCAATGGAGCCCTGGGGAGGAATCAGCCTGAGGTCCCATGTCAGCGCAGAGCCAGCACAGCCAAGCATAAGTCCTGCAGATTTCTACTAACATTTCTTGTGTCTCTTTCAAGTGCTGTCAAAATCCCTGGACAATACCAGAGATTGGAGAGGAGCCTACTAAGGATGCAGACAGGAGCAGGGAAGAGAGAGCCACGTAGGAATTTCAGGTGGCTGTGTGCTACTAGGAAGCTCTGTCTATATCACAGGCTGAAATTACAGGCAAAATATTGTTTTTCCCTGAAGTCTGAAGAACATTCTCGGAAGAAGATCTGAGTGGTGTTCCCTTTACCCATCCCCTGTAGGGAATTCCACACTGGGCAGCAGTCCCAGAATCGTCGTGGCCCCATGCATTAATCTTCACAGAACTCAGACGTCCCTGGAAGAAACATCCATGGAGTGCTGGCAATTACCAAGGAAACTGAGAAGAAACACTAGACTTCAAAGAACCTTCATGCATCCTGAAATGTCACCTCAGCTGCTTGTCTCCAGATGCACTTGTGAGCTGAGGAGACAGTGGTCCTGGAGGCAGAAGAAGGAACTCAGAGGACCTGACCTGTTGGATGTCTCCAAGAGGTATATATGTTACCAGATTAGAGGCAGCAACAGAATAGAGAAGCAGTGAGGATGCATCTGGAGTCCTGAAGTGAAAACAGAGGGCGCAGAGAAGGCTCAGCTCCACAGTTCTGCTGCAGGCCTCCATAGTATCCTGGCTACTGCTCACACACACTGAGAGGTATCCTGAAACCCTTACAAAGCTACCAACTCTAGTCTCTGATTGTGCACATTAAATTCAAACTTGAGTCATTTGAAGGGTATTCTTTATATCTGGTTGAACACACAACACACACACACACACACACACACATGCATAGTCAATACTAATGAGTTTTTCTTGAAGAAGAAAGAACCCACATTCCAAACAAGGTTATTTCATAATTGAGTGACTGTCTTCTTGAAACATTCCTCCAAATCAGTATTGTCTTGTTTCCACTCCCTTCTGACAAAGTAACTCACTATTCTGCTTTCTAGGACTCATGACAAGCCAGGATGGGCCTTGTTCCCCACTTTGGCCCAGGGTACCCAGCCATGTGCAAAGTGATGCTTACCTTTGGATTGTCTTTTGAGGAGATCCAAAGTGAGATCTGAAGTTCTTGAATCCAGAGAAGGTGCTGGTAGGAAATATTGCAGTGGTAGGCAAGGGAAATGTTAATGATAAAACAGATGAGATCCACTGATATGACAAGTGTGGGGTTTCCTCTGGGTGATCCATGGTGACTTGCCCCTCTCTCACTTAGTAGAAAGACCCAGAGATACTCAAATGAGTTAAGGAAGAACTCGATTCCTCTATCCCCTGACCCAACTTTCTATTGCAAACTACTTGGTGTATATTGATCAGTTTTACCATAGAACTGGCTCCTGGCATGGTCATGTCCTTGCTACCTCTGCCATGCCTCCTCCTGCTGCTGCTGCTGCAGCTGCTGCTGCTTCTGTTGCTGCTACTAACTGCAGAAAACACCAGTAATATCACTCAACACAAAAAAGTCTTGCATTCAGCCTCACCTGCAGGGACCTGGGAAAGGGCCTCCTCTTTGAGCATAGAAAACCTGGGTGGAAGAGAGGCACACAGGTGATGCTTCCTGGCTCAGGCCATTGGGAAGGGGTTGTTATTCACAATTGGACTTTTTGTAATTCTTACCAAATCCCTCTTTATTCAGGTCTTCTTGATAGAAGAGGCTCCTGTTGATTGATACAAAGGTAGGGCAAAGCCAGACCCACAAGTGGGTAGGCTAAGAACAAGAAAAGAAAGATGTGTTCTGATTCCATGAACACACCACACATTATCTTGACCAGGGTTGTGAGAGAACACTATGTGAGGCAGCTTGAAGAACATCCTCACTGGGAACAGTTCCTTTTTGTTCTTTCAAGGGCCAAGTGACCAGGGTAAGGTGCTTCTCAAGTCCCCTCTATCCATCACCTCCACTCTTGTGTGCATGGGACAAGGAGAAATAACTGGGGACTCTTTGTGTTAGCACTACCCACAGCAGTAACATCAACACATGCTTTCAGAACTGATCAATTTTCAGAGGACCCAGAGTTTGAAAGCTGTGTGGTTGTTGATTTTAGGCATTGTGTGTCTAGGTGAAGATCAGCCACCTGAGATGTTAACAGGGAACTGGGCACCATACTATGAGAACAACAGAAGTGTTACCAAGAAGACCCACACAGCCACCTGTAATAAACATCTGTTTCTGAAAATGAAGGACAATTATTTTTTTGTGCTCTCTTTTTTTCTTTTCTTCTTTGTTGATTTAAGTTTGATTGCATTATGGTGAGAAAAGAAACATCATTTCGGTTTATCTGAATGTTGTTAACATTTAAAAACATATTTTAAGTAAATGGAATTACATCACATTCTTCTTTCCTTTTTGTATCCCAACTCCTCCCAGAGACCCCCCTTCAATACCTGCAATACCTTTCATTTTTTTATTTTGTCATATTCTTTAAAATTTATAAAATATTGTAACAATGAAAATGAGTATTATAAAGTTGTTTGATATAAAACAACAATCAGTTGAACATTCTTATGTAGATGCTTGTCTACAGCAATATTAAAAATGTTTTTCTCAATATAAATTTTAAATAACTCCAGAATATTAACTGTATAACTTAAAATAATACATCACTACTAGTATTTTCTTAAATGAACACAAATATATAAAGTCTTTTTGTTGGTTTGTTTGGTTTGTATTTAGTAGAGCTTAAAATCTTGGCTCTTACAGTGGTACGAGCCCAAAATAAAAAGAATTTCTATTGTTGTTTTTTTTTGTTTGTTTATTTGTTTGTTTTTTTGAGACAGGATTTCTCTGTATAGCCCTGGCTGTCCTGGAACTCACTCCGTAGGCCAAGCTTGCTTTGAACTCAGAAATCTGCCTGCCTCTGCCTCCCAAGTGCTGGGATTAAAGGCGTGCACTACCACTGCCCGTAAAAAGAATTTTTAGACATTGGCAGTTCATTGTAATAAGGCTGTACTTCAATGACCCTCACATCACCAAAGGATTTTACCTCCATCGTAGCTAAGCTAAGAGTTGACAGTTCTGTTGCGCCAAGGAATGAATTGTAGGCAGCATTTTTAGATACAGATTTTCTACTATGGTCAAAGCTATTTGACTCGAGTGATTGTCTTCATTCTCAGCCCACAGAGAACAGGTTACATGCATTTAAGAAATGGTGTGTGTATTAAGATGGTCTATCCCTGAAGTCATTCACCAACTGTTTCAATGAACAATTGTTCTGCTTGAAGAGTGGCACAGAGACATTAGGTGAGGGTAAGAATCGGGTTCACTGGCTGTGATGATTTTGAAAAGCATTCATCTCAGAAAGAGTAACTTATAAAGTCCTCTTCTTCAAAATTGATACAATAGTTACAAACATCAGGCAAAGCATTCAGTCTCACTCTTTGCTGTTCTCTTACAAACCACCTCCTAAGTTAATTGTCTATGTTTCTTTTGGCTGTATAAATAATTTTGAAATATGTAAGCCTTTCTGAAAACAAAAAATTTTTATTGTCTTCTTCAGATGCCCAGTGCCACTACTATTTCTTGATACATCATCTCATCAAACTAGTAGACTTAGTGAACAGAACCTGGATAATTGATGATAATCCACCACATTCATAGCCTGCAGTACATCTCTGACTTCTTGTTATACACTGGCTCATTTCCATCCTTAAGCCAACATCATTTTAGCATCTCATGTTAGGTTCCTCTATCCAATATTTTCCTCCTTTTGTGGCTTCCTCTGCTCAGCCTATTACCCTCTCATTTTACCTATCTTGACATAAATGTAAGGGTCTGTTGGCCCTTTCTTTCTGAAGTAGGTTGCTAATGGGAAGCTCAGGCTGGCCAGTAGTAACTCATATTTTTTTCTAGATCCTGTGTGCTATGGTGACAGGTGTGTTCCTCTTGCATTTTTAAGCCTTATTTGTAAAATGCTTTCTCAACATGTTTTTTGAGCAATCATTTCATGGGTTCACACCCTTATCATAAGTACAGGTGTTGACACCTTTGCAAACATATACTATAACTAGAATTTTTCTGTACTTGTTTTTACATGCCTGTTTACTTCAGTCCCTTAAAGAGTTGATGGCTTGAAGATTTTTTAGGAGCCATCATGGTTGTGGAGGAACTTTCTTCCAGTGTCTGTCTTACACCCAGTCTGTGTGTCTCCCTCTGGAACAATAGACAGGAATCCTGTTGTGAAATTATCCTCCACAGTGATCTCAATAAGCATGACACTTTTATTCAGAGGCCTCTCTATGCACTCCAGTTAAGGGTATGCAGCCTGGGGATGGTTGGATGGAATGTTCATTCATAAGATGACAGTGTTGTAAGGGTCTTGGGTGAATGTAGTATGTTCATCTAGGGAGTATGCCCATGGGAATGGACAAATAATTGTATTTCCTAGCCATAGGTCTAGGCAGAAAATCCAAAAGCTGCAGGCAGAGAGAGGTGGGCCACTGTTGTAGGGGAATATGTGGTATAACAAGAGACTGAAACTTTATTTGAACAAATAGTCCCCATAGGTTCATGGAAAGGGCTGCCGACAGAAACGGGTGTCCTGTTCCCTCCCATGAGATCTTTAATATACTCTAGAACCTCTGTTCCTGCTGTACATGACAATGCCCCAGGGGTACTGAACCTTCCCTAAAGGGAAGAAGTTTGAGCTCTCCGGATAATACTAATGTCATATGAAATCACTGATTCATTGGTGTCATTTTTGATAGAAGTCTGACATTTAGGCATCATGTAGCTGTCATTCAGGGTATTAGACCTGTCTTGGGGTAAGGTCAGTTTGTGGGTTTGCTGGGTAGTATGCTTAAAATTGTCAAAAATGTGATAGTGCCCCATAGACACTGATCTGCTTTGTGCACAGCCTAAGATCCAGTCCCATGGAATTGTGTCTTCTCTGAGGTCAGTTAGGAAATAGGCTGTAGATACATTATCCAACATGGGGGTATAATATGGTGGTCCCTGGTCATTGCTCCCTCCTGGAACATGCCATTTCTTTGACTCTCCTAGGTGCTGTCCTATTATGGTGTCACTCTGCAGTCCCAACCCTGGTCACTGCTTCCACCTTAGACAGTGTGTAGCTACTTGGGCATAGGTCATGCCTTATAATAAAAGTAGGCTGATTCCTATGGGCACTGGATACTCAAGAGGTCATTGCATGGCCTCCTGGTTACTGATATTATAAAGTAGCCATTAGTTAGTTTATCCTGGATGCTACTTGCCAGTCCTGGTGCAATATATGGGCTCTGCCCCATGAGTTTTGGCTGACCAAATAGACTTGAGCTGCACTGAGGCATTCAACATTTAGGATACAAAGCAGCTGTGTGTGTATGTGTGTGTGTGTGTGAGTGTGTGTGTGTGTGTGTGTGTGTGTCTGTGTGTGTCTGTGTGTGTAATTTACTCAGATCCTGGGTGTTGGGTTTGTCCTATAGTCTGCCTTTTGTAGCCTAGATACTAGTCTTGCCCTAGTACCAGCATGTAGCAAATCTGGGTCTTGAGACTTTCTCAACACCAGCATGATGTTGGGGCACTCAGATCTGGGCCTTGCTTCCATTTAGCAGGTGAGCATCCCCTGGTCACTGGGCTTTCCTGTGGAGCTGTATGCAAGATGTCCTCTTAGGTACTGGAGACCTGGTGTGTGTGTGGGGGGGAGTTTGGTTCAAATGTGTTTAAGTTCCCTTGGTTTTTCTCCTTTGCAATTGTTTATTTCCTGTGTTTCCTTTGGTGTAGTTAAACTGCTTGGATTGGAGTTTTCCTTCTAGTATCTTCTCTGGACTTGATTTGTAGATATTATTTAATACCCTTTTCTACAGAATATCTTATCTTCTCCATCTCTGTTGATTGAGAGATTTGCTAGATATCATAGTCTGGAATGACATTTCTGGTCTGTAAGTCAGCTTTCTAAGTCTTTCTGGGTATTAGAGTATCCGCTGAGAATTCTGGTGCAATTTAAACAGGTCTGCTTTCATGTGTAACTTTCCCCCTTTCCCTTTCAGATTTAAGTATTTTTCCTAGGTGGAGAAATGGCTTAGCGGTTAGAAGCACTGACTGCTTTTCCAGAGGTAATGAGTTCAATTCCCAGCAACCACATGGTGGCTCATAACCATCTGTAATGGGATCTGATGCCCTCTCCTGGTGTGTCTAAAGACAGCTACATTACTTATATACATAAAATAAATAAGTATTTAAAAAAAGATTTTAAAGCCAGGTGGTGGTGGCGCACGCCTTTAATCCCAGCACTTGGGAAGCAGAGGCAAGCGGATTTCTGAGTTTGAGGCCAGCCTGGTCTACAGAGTGAGTTCTAGGACGGCCAGGGCTACACAGAGAAACCCTGTCTCAAAAAAACCAATATATATATATTTTCCTGTATATAGTTTTTTATTATATATATATATACATATATATAGTTTGTAAAGTATGTATATGTACACATATAATAGTTTAGGTTTTTGATTATTATATGGTGGGAGGCATTTCTTTTCTGGCTCTGTGTGGTATTTTGTAAACTACATGTACATTTATAGATATCTTTTTAGTTTAGGGAAATTTTCCTCAACAATTTTATTGAAATTATCAGCTTCTCCTTTGAACTGGAAATGTTCTTCTTCTATTGCTGTTATTCTAAGGTTCAGTCCTTTTTTTCTTTTTTACTTACTTTTATTTTTTTTTACACTCCATATTTTATCTCCCCTTCCCCCAACCCCATCCACCCTCCATCTGTTCCACATCCTACATCCTCCCCACACCCTGTCTCCACAAGGATATACCCACCCCCACCCCACCTGACCTCTAAACTCCCTGGGGCTTCCAGTATCTTGAGGGTTCAGTGTATCATCTCTGATTGAACACAGATCAGGCATTCCTCTGCTGTATATATTTTAGTGGCCTGATATTAACTTGTGTATGCTGCTTATTTGGTGGTCCAGTGTTTGGGTGATCTCAGAGTCCAGGTTAATTGCTGGTCCTCCTAAAGGTTTGCCCTCCTCCTCAACTTCTTTTAGCCTTTTCCTAATTCAGCTACAGGGGTCAGCTGCTTCTGTCCATTGGTTGGGTACAAATATCTGCATCTGACTCTTTAAGTTGCTTTTGGCTCTTCTGGAATGGAGTCATGCTAGGTCCCTTTTTTGTGAGTGCTCCATAGCTTCAGTAATAGTGTCAGGCCTTGGGACCCCTTGAGCTGGATCCCACTTTGTGCCTGCCTGTCACTTGATCTTCCTTTCCTCAGGCTCCTCTCCATACCCATTCCTGTAGTTCTTTCAGACAGAAACAATTATGGATCAGAGTTGTGACTATGGGATGGCAACCCCCTCCCTCATTTGATGTACTATCTTCCCGCTGGAGGTGGGCTCTATAAGTTCCCTCTCCCTACTGTCGGGAACTTCATGTAAGGTCCCTCCCTTTGAGTTCTGAGAGTCTCTCACCTCCCAGGTCTCTGGTGCATTCTGGAGGGTCCCTCCAACCTCCTACCTCTTGAGGTTACCTGTTTCCATTCTTTCTGCTGGCCCACAGGGCTTCAATCTTTTTCCCTTGCTCAATACCAGAACAGGTTCCCCTCTCCCTGCTACACTCCCCATGCCCACTTTACCTTCCAGGTCCCTCCCTCCCTCCTCACTTGTGATTGCTTTCTTCTCCCTCCCAAGTGGGACTGAGGCGTCCTCACTTGGGCCCTACAGCAGCTTGTTGAGCTTTTTGAGTTCTGTGGACTGTATCATGAGTATTCTGTCCTTTTTTTTTTTTTTTTAGCTAATATCCACTTAGCACTGAGTAAATACCATGCATGTGCTTTTGGGTCTGAGTTATCTCATGGAGGATGATATTTTCTAGTTCCATCCATTTGCTTGCAAAACCCAGGATGTCCTCATTATTAATAGCTAAAGTAGAATTCCATTGTGTAAATGAACCACATTTTCTGTATCCATTCTTCTGTCGTGGGACATCTGGGTTGTTTCCAGCTTCTGGTTATCACAAATAAGTTTGCTAAGAACATAGTGGAACATATGCCCTTGTGGCATGATGGGACATCTTTTGGATATAGTCTCAAAAGTAGTATTGCTGGGACTTCAGGTAGATCTATTTCTAATTTTCTGAGGAACTTCCAGATTGATTTCCAGAGTGGTTGTACCAGTTTGCAATCCCACCAGCTGTCTTTAGGTAGAAAGATGAAAATAGCCATATTTGTCACCTTGCACAAAGTTCAAGTCCAAGTGGATCAAGGACCTCAACATAAAACCAGATATACTGAATCTAATAGAAGAGAAAATGGGAAAGAACCTTGAATTCATTGGCACAGGGGGAAATGTCCTAAACATAATTACAATGGCTCATGCTCTAAGATCAAGCATTGATAAATGGGACCTCATGAAACTGGAATGCTTCTGTAAGGCAAAGGACATAGTCAATAAGATAAATTGGCAACTTAAAGTTTGGGAAAAAATCTTTACTAACTCTGCCACACACACGCTGCATTACAGCAGTTTATGAGGCAAAAAGCTTCAGAGAAGCCAGTCTTCTGCAACCTCTTTTTGGCATTCCCTAACCCAGAGGTGGCCCAGATATGTCCTTGTGATAGTCGATGGAGGGTCTCACATGCTAGGTACCCTTCAAGATATGACTTATTAATAACTAAACAAAATTGGAGGTTGCCTTCTGACTGGCACTCACTAATGTTCCAATATCCTAATCTTTACTGAGCCAAACCTTGGCCTGGAATTTCTTAAAGAAGGTTACCTGTTCAGACTAATTGCCTCCTGCGTTGTTATAGAGATAATGAAGTGGGTAGGGCATTGTAGTTCGATGAATGGTAGTTGATAATCCCAGGCCAAGTTTAACTAAAATCCTCATTTCAGTCCTGTAGGGCAGACCACATTAGAATTGCAGTTGAATCACTCCCAGGAACTAGATGATTGTTTTGTTCCAGGTAAAGTTAGCAAGAATGGAATTCCTGGAGCATACCTCTGCTAGCCCAGAAAATTAGCACAGTTAGGTGTTTACTTAGGCCTGGCCAGCTGTAGCCTATACAGTAGACTGAATGGAAACTATTTGCACCTGGCTTCTAAGGTTAAGATGGCCGGGCTGTGGTGGTGCTCACCTTTAATCCCAGCACTTGGGAGACAGAGGCAGGTGGATTTCTGAGTTT
>NW_022196897.1:135398419-135399086 GCF_008632895.1 Mastomys coucha
GTTAAAGCTGACTTTCTTTCAGTTGCAACCTCTGCTTAGTTCCTGCCAATTTATATGTTTATACTTTTCTATAGACCCATTGTGCTACCATTGACCTCGACGTACCTTGACTGCTGTACCTTGATCGCTGTGCCACCCGATTTTTCTCTCTCATTTGCATTGACTATAAAAACCTGATGCCATAGTTGAGAATTACATTCAGATCCTGCACTTCCTTGTGTTGTGTCTGTCTGTCATTTCTTCGCCGATGTCTTGCCAATCTGACCAGAACCCTGTTTCTCCTGTGGGTTGAGAGGCCAAGGCCAGCCCACCTGCGGCATAACCCCACTACCGATAGAGGTCTAATATCTGAAATATATCTTCATATACTCAAGAAGCTAACCACCAAAAAGCCAAACAACCCAATCAAAAAATGGGGTATTGAACTAAACCAAGAATTCACAACAGAGGAATCTCGAATGGCTAAAGTGCACCTAAAAAAAAAATGTTCAAATTCCTTAGTGATCAGAAAAATGCAAATCAAAACAACCCTGAGATTTCATCTTACACCAATCAGAATGGCTAAGATCAAAACCTCAGGTGACAACACATGTTGGCGAGGATGTGGAGAAAGAGGTTTGGTGTGTTCATAGTGTTCCAGGCACTGAGTGTGGGTTTTTTTTTTTTT
>NW_022196897.1:135399130-135403804 GCF_008632895.1 Mastomys coucha
TTTTTTGTGAGGAACTTCTTGGAAACAATGTTTTCTTTGAATGAAGCATGAATTTTTTGTGTGTCCTCTATGCCTGAGATTCTCTCTTCTATCTCATGTATTTTATTGGTTATTCTTATGTTTGTGGTTTGCTTACTTAGATTTTCCATCTCCAGGATTCCCTCAGTTTGTGTTTTCTTTATTGCTTCTATATCCATTTTCAGGTCTTGAACAGTTTATTCACTTCTTCACATGTTTGTATTTTCGAGTATTTCTTCAAGGCATTTATTAATTTTCTCTTTAAAGGCCTCTATCATCTTCAAAAGATTTGATTTAAGGCCATTTTCATGTATTTCAGCTGTGTTGGATTGTCCAGGGCTTACTGTAGTAGAATATCTGGCCTCTAATGGTGCTATAGTGCCTTAAATGGTTTTTAGTCTGTCCTTTTGTTTTGTTTTGTTTTTTGTTTTTTCAAGACAGGGTTTCTCTGTATAGCCCTGGCTGTCCTGGAACTCACTCTGTATACCAGGCTGGCCTCAAACTCTGCGCCCAAGTGCTGGAATTAAAGGCGTGCACCACTACCACCCGGCTTTTAGTTTGTTCTTAAACTGGACCCTAGCTATCAGGGTTAAGGGTTATAGGTTTAGGTGTCAATTTCTAAGTTTATTTTTGTTAGATATGAATGGGTATTTTTTCTTTGAATTTTGTTTCTTTTCTGATCTTATGACCTGGGTTACCTGCAGTTCTGGTGACCAGCCAGACTTTAGGTCCAGTGGGGTCTTTTCTCTGTGATTTTTGGCCTGGATAACCTCTTGGACTTGAGGAACCACCATCACCTCTTCCGTCCCTAGTACTCGCATGGCTTCTGGGAATGCAGAGGTCTTCTAGCAAAGTTGTGGTGTCTAATATGGTTGCACAGGAGATGGGGTGTAGTTTAGGGCTGTTAGGTATACTTTAAGGGGAATTTGTATGCAGGGGACCATATCTTATCTGGGGTTCCTAGTTCCCCCATGGCCTCTGAGAAAGCTTCCAGAATTGTGGACCAGAATATAGAACCTAGACCATTCGGGGATGTTGGGTCTACTTTAAAGTGAAATTGTGGGCATTAGATGAGGTCTTACCTAGGGTCCCTGGTACTTACATGGCCTCTGGGCAGGCAGCCAGGAGTGCAATAACTCTTCTGAAGAAAAATATGTATTTAACTGAGGCTTGCTTATAGTTCAGAGTTATAGTCCATTGTCATCATATTGGAAGCATGGTGGAATGCAGGTAGACATAGTGTTAAAGAAATAGTTAAAAGTTCTACATCTGGATCGACAAGCTGCTGAGAAAGGGACATTGGATGTGGAGATATGGCTTGAGCATTTGGAAAGTCAAGGCCCATCCCCAGTGACACACTTCCTCCAACAGGGCCACACCTCCTAAAAGTGTCACTCCCTGAGAAGCTATCACAGCCATTTTCACTCAAACTAGTACATTCTACTCCATTGCATGAATAGTCCATAGTCATAATGCAAAAAATCATTGTCTTACTTAGAATGCCCATAGTCTGTCATAGAAACAGCTTTGTTTGAAAGCAAAGTCTCTTCTGAGTCTCATGCAATCTCTAAACTGTAATCCTCTGAAAAATAACAGTAACGAAGCAAGTCACATACTTCCAACAAATAATGGCAGGGGATATATACATTACCATTCCCAAAAGGTATAAAGAGAACATGATGAGGAAATGCCGGGCCAAGGGAGACTAAAATTCAGCTGAACATACTCCAAACTACATGTTCATGTATGATGTCAAAACACTCTTCAGATCTTCAACTCCTTACAGCCTTGTTGACTGCAACACACTTCTTTTTCTTAGGTTGACTCAATCCTGTGTTAGCAGCTTTCTTCAGCTGATATCCCAAGGCTATGACATCTCCTACACCCTAGGGTCTCCAAGGTAATCCAGAATTCTACATCTGGATTGACAAGCCGCTGAGAAAGGGACATTGGATATGGCTTGAGCATTTGGAAAGTCAAGGCCCATCCCCAGTAACATACTTCCTCCAACAGGGCCACACTTATTCCAACAAGGCCACACCTCCTAAAACTGTCACTCCCTGAG
This sequence comes from Mastomys coucha, assembly GCF_008632895.1. Classification (NCBI taxonomy): domain Eukaryota; kingdom Metazoa; phylum Chordata; class Mammalia; order Rodentia; family Muridae; genus Mastomys; species Mastomys coucha. The sequence continues at coordinate 135,401,214 of NW_022196897.1, forward strand.
AAGCTATCACAGCCATTTGGGGGAGGGGGGTTATTTTCAAGACAGGGTTTCTCTGTGTAGCCCTGGCTGTCCGGGAACTCACTCTGTAGACCAGGCTGGTCTCGAACTCAGAAATCCACCTGCCTCTGCCTCCCAAGTGCTGGGATTAAAGGTGTGCACCACCACTGCCCGGCCTTTATCTCAGCCATTTTCACTCAAACTACTACATTCTACTCCATCCACATTTTGACTGTGGGTGTCTGCATCTGTCTAAGTCAGCTGCTGGGTGGAGCCTCTCAGACGACAGCCATGCTAGACTCTTGTCTGCAAGCATAACAGAGTATCAGTAATAGTGTCAGGGATTGGTGCTTGCCCATAGGATGAGTCTCAAGTAGGGCCAGGTATTAGTTGGCCATTCCCTCAGTCTCTGCTCCATTCCCTGTGCCTGTATTTTTTGTAGACAGGATAAATTTTGGGTTGAAATTTTTGTGATTTGGTTGGTGTCCATATTGCTCCATGGGGGTTCCTGCCTGGCCACAGGAGGCAACCTCTCTAGGCTTCATATCTCCAATGCTGTGAGTCACAGCTAGTGACACCCACATTGATCCTTGGGTGACTCCCCTGACCCAGTTCTATCTCCTATCCCAGGTTTCTGTCTCTTCCTAGAGATGTCTCCTATAGCCCCTCCCCTATTAGTTGCAAATGTAACTGGAAGAATTTTTAAGATTGTTCTTCTATGAGGTCTGGATACCTATAGAAGGTCACCTACTCTTGTGCAGGTACTTGAAGACCAGGTATATGAAATGATGTGAAGAAGCACTGGCTCTGTGGAAGGCTTATATCCCAAGCCTTCCATAATACTGAGAGCCCACAGGTGATTTATGTGTTCCAAAGTATCATGACTTTAGAACAACAAACAGTAAGTTCTTTCAGTCACTTGAGTAAAGTTCTTCTTTGAACCAGTTCTTCTTTGAACAAGAGATAAGGCGGCTGGAGGACAGTTGTCCATTTTTTATGCAATGGGCCATGGTTTGGAGATAGTTTGAAAGTACACTTCACATAGGTTCTAAGGCTGGAAACTTGTACCCAGCCTGACAATACAGAAAGACAGTATAACCTTTCAGAGTTGGAATCCAGTGTGAGTGATTAGGGCACTAGATACCAAGTTTTTGAAAGCTCCCTTAGTGTAAAGATACATTACTCTGAAAGTATGTATTCCTTTTTTTTTTTTTTAGGTTTTTCAAGACAAGGTTTCTCTGTATAGCCTTGGCTATCCTAGAACTCACTCTGTCTGTGTATGCCTGACAATGCCACCACCACCTGGCATTGTATGTATTCTTTCTTAATATACTGGAACTTTTCCTGGACCTCAGAGCCAGAGTTAGTGATACACCATGAGGTCACTCAAGACTGATAGTCTAGCGGGTGGTTGTGTCTCACGCCTTTAATCCCAGCACTTGGGAGGCAGAGGCAGGCGGATTTCTGAGTTCGAGGCCAGCCTGGTCTACAGAGTGAGTACCAGGGCAGCCAGGGCTACACAGAGAAACCCTGTCTCGAAAAACCAAAAAAGAAAGAAAAAAAAAAAGACTAATATTCTACTGTGAAGTCAAGCTGTCTGCTTAATCTGTCTTTAAAAGAACAATATGACAAACAACTTTGTGTTGACTCTCCCATGTAAACTCCTGTTACAACCTGTTTTAAACTTATCTACACTACTATACTCTGATCTATTAGCAATGCCTATGTCATGGTAATAAATGCTGGGAATGGAAAATACAGGTTGAAAGCACTTCTACTAAATGGTGATTGCTAGGGCATAAACGGGCAAAATATCTTGTGGATATTCCCCGTGGAAGTTGGGGTCAGCTGGAGTCAGTGACTCAATACTCTGTAAAACTGTTTAAATTTTCTGTGAAATATTCTTCCTTCCAACCCCATATGATGTTTTCTGTATTGTTCAATAAGAGAGATAGTGAAGTCCTTGGTTGGGGGCACAGGAACACAGAGACAGAACACAAACACGGACATATAAATAAATTAACAACACAACATTCAGGCAAGCACAAATTCTGATTCACACAATACACAGGAACAACTCAAGACACAGGGAGAGAGAAGTAGAGAATTCTAGTCTGGGCGTGTTCATGGGGAAGTTCTGTTCTTGAATTTATTTTCCTTAATCCAACACTGTTTCATTTGGGGTGCTCTGGAGAAAATACATACATTCTGGCCAACACCTTTGAAGGAAAGTAATATCTCTCGCATCATTTTCATCCTGTTACCTGTTATGGATGCATGCCTGCATCAATGATGCCCCTGCTGTGAGGTTGTCCTCAGAGGACCATGTGGTTGGTGGTGCTTATTCTTAGCCCATTTACTTCCAAAACTGGAGTTTGTTCTCTTTCCTTTATGGGACTTTAATTTAATCTGGGTGATTTATTTTTTGATTAAGTGTAGTATATTTGAATTGAAAGACTCCCTCGAGGGGAGACCCTCTCTCAAGTCCCGGGAGAACACGGCCGCCCAAAGACTCACAAGAGACCGATCTTGCCGGGCGGTGGTGGCACACGCCTTTAATCCCAGCACTTGGGAGGCAGAGGCAGGTGGATTTC
>NW_022196897.1:135403954-135410240 GCF_008632895.1 Mastomys coucha
GAGAGAGAGAGAGAGAGAGAGAGAGAGAGACCAATCTTGATGCATCAGCATGAGGTTTATTCTTTATTCAGAGGAAACCCTCGCAGGGGCAGAGGAGCTCGACCCAGAGCACAAGAAGTGTGGGGTATTTAAAGTAAAAAAACTACAAACCTGGGGGAGTTAGGAGGTAACCAAGGAAACATGAAACATAACATAAAACAGTGGAAAATTTCAGAGGGACCCAACTCATGATAGGGTTATGAGGAAGACATCCTGCATACTCATTATTCTCAAGAATGTGGTTTTATCATCGTCATTGTCATTCACTTTGTGATTGACCACTCCCTGCCTGCCTTTGTGGTCATCTGGCCTCTGGAACTACATTCTTGGCTCGGTTCAGAGAAAATTTTCCATGCCCTTTAAGTAAAAGCTTATACACTATATATTTCTACTAAATGATCTTTTCTTCTACCCTTCAGAATCAGTGTGGAAAATGGTGGGTATGTGTACACAAATGCACATTAGTAAAGAGATCAAGAGTACACCTCTGTGCCACAGAAGCCCAGACAATTTTTAGCTATGGATATGGTACTGGGAATTGAAATGTAAAGTGTTGAGCCATCTATACAGCCCTCAGACTCAGGATTTGTTAGGCAAATGAAAAACAGAGTGTCATTCAATTTTCATTGATTGATGCAGAACAATAAATTTAATACTGTCAACCTTCTGCTATGAAACTAAAACTTTGGGTTTCTTCTTTCATTTTATAGTTAGCAAAACTGAGGCCCAGACACAGGATACAATTTTCTAAGGCCTCATGTCTATTTCAGCAGCACATTGGCCAGACAAGATTTTTTTTAAGTTCTTGTTTTAGACCTAAGGTATGATCTTCAGAAGTTGCTCAAATGAATGTGGTTGGAATAGAAAGGCAGGCAGAGCATCTGCTGGAGTCCTATGTGTTCTGAAATCTTGCCCCTGTCAGGAGTGATCTGTCACTGCAATGCTTCTAAGCAGAGGGCTCTTTCCTACTGGTGTCCTTCATGCAGATGTGTGGGGGAAAATTTTGGGAGCCTGGTGACCTGGTCATTGATCTACACACTGAACACAATGGCAGAGAGAGGTCATGAGTGCAGGGAGAGATACAATTCTTAGCAAGGCGACGGAGATTATTCTGAGACCTGTAGGCAAGGAAAGCCTGCCAACCATCACAGAGCTTTGGCATTCTGTTTCTCCTGGTTTTGGAAAGTGATTTGTTTGTTGTTGTCACCTACAGGTTCTCATGATCTTTTTAAGGAAGAGCTTTGGCAAGACTGTGAATGCATTCACTGACGTAGAGCAGAAGAGTATCGGATTGGATTGGATGTGGGGTGGGAAGTTTCTGAAGAACAGTCATTAGGACCCTGCATTCTCAGTCTGAGGTCAGTTTTGTGGGCAGATGGATGACACGCTTGCTGATAAGTAACAGTGAGAACAATAATGACATGATGCTGTCCCTTCTTACCAGGGGCACAGTTCTGTAATGAGAACCAACTCTAAAGAACTACACAACTTGTTGCTGGGGTAAGCTCACCTTATCATGCTTATGACTTATTCATATTTAGGCCTCTTACTGAGACCATGCAGCAGCATGAATGAGGTGCTCCCAGGTGATCTGGCTGGAAGAGGCATTACTGTGTCTGAGAAGTAGAGAAACGGGGATGAGAATACAGATCACTGAAGAGTATACACACAGGGACCTTTGGCTGTGCTCACATGGACCATAGGTAGTTGAATGGAGAATAAATGTCTGTAACACATTCTGCTGGGGCTAAAGGGCAGTCTATGCAGGGAGTTGACATGGTTTAAGGAAAGTGGATGTGTAGTAATGTAAAAAAAAAAAAAACAAAAACGGAGATACTCCATAAAGATACCAGAAAGCAAGGAAGTTCCCTTATCCTTTAGGCAAAGGGGTTTTAGGAGAGTTTACAGAGCAAACACCCATCCCCAAGGAATGTGCCATTTCAAAGAGACATCCCTCAAAGAGAGGATCTCTACCACCCCTCCTGAGACTCACAGATGTCTTATCCTAACCGGGAGGAAAGGTCAATAAAAACTAAAGAACAATGAACAAGATAAAGTGTAACCAGCCCATGTTGTAAAATTGTAACCAGCCCACGTTGTAAGCTCTGTATAGAAGCAGGGTGCTTGGTTTCCTCTGGGTCACTCTGGTCTCCATTACAGAGTTGACCTTGGTATGCCAGTTTCAATTAATAAATTAACCTCATGCTTTTGCAGCGTTCTCCTTCTTGGTTCTTTGAGAGTGGGGTTACCCACGCCCGGTTATTACAGATGTGCTGGCTTGTCAACTTGACATAAGCTAGAGTCATCAGAGACAAGGGAGTCAAAACTGAGAAAATGTCTCCATAGGAGCAGGCCATGTAGAGCAAGCCAGTAAGCAACACCCTGCCATGACTTCTGCGTCAGCTTCAGCCTGGAGGTTCCTGCCCTGTTTGAATTTCTATCCTGATTTCCTTTGATGATGTATAGTACTGTGGAAGTGTAAACATTGCATACACACATATTCTCCACATACATGCACACACACATATGTACAATATATGTATGTACATATATACCTAATATGTACATATATGTGTATGTGTACCACAGAATAGTTGCTTTTGGCTTATGTAAAAAATAAAATATTATTTAAATAATAGTAACTTCACTATTGAAGAGGGATTTTGTTTTGCCTACCCTTTGTGTGGCAGTCTTTTTTTTTTTTTAAAGTTTTATTTATTTATTATATGTAAGAACACTGTAGCTGTCTTCAGACACACCAGAAGAGGGCGTCAGATCTCATTATGGATGGTTGTGAGCCACCATGTGGTTGCTGAGATTTGAACTCAGGACCTTCAGAAGAGCAGACAGTGCTCTTAATTGCTGAGCCATCTCTCCAGCCCCCTGTGTGACAGTCTTGAGCATAACTCTCTGTGCGTACCTCAGACAGCTTTATTGAAATGCGCAATTGTATCAATGAAATAGTCACAGCATCCCAGGCCATTGTTAATATTAATAAATGAAAACACTTTGATTAAATTTCATACATTTTATTTCACTGTCAGGATCAAAATATGAACTAGATAGTATATATTGTACTCTGCGCAAATGAAGAGTCCATGAATTCTTTTTCTATCTCTGTAAACACCTCTGTCATCTTGACAGGTATCAGATGTGGTCCAGGAATGGAGTCCTGTGAAAAGACTTCTGAGCGCTAGTGAGAATATTCCCAAAAAATCCAGACAAGAGGCTTGTGACCATAGTTTCTCCAAAACACCAAACTGTCCGTGGAATGTGTTTTCATCCTCCTCCCTGGTGTTTTGGATAAGGAGTGTGTTTTTACTTCAGTTTACTCATTATGGCTTGCTGTTGTAAATTAATTAAGTGCTTAAATGACCCCTTATATGTCTTTATGGAAAAACATAATGTGGCCACTTGTAGCTAGTTCTTGTGATTGTATACAGCTGGAACTCAGGAGAATTATTTATTGAACCAAAGAGAATATATATATGTGTATACATATATATAAAATATATAATATATATTATATAATCTGAGGCTTTGAATGAAGATGGCTTTAGCATAACACTTTAATATACCTTATATTTGGTTCAATTCTCCTAGGTCCCACTGCCTCTAGAGCAGTGACAGATATGTGTGAATAAACTGGGTAAACAGAGCACAGAGTCAGGAAGAACTTAATGTTACTTTGTATTTTAAATTGAGCTCGTTGAAAACACACAAGTATTTTATTTTCATTATTAATGGTTCTAGGGCTGCAGTAGTAATACATTTATTCAGTTACTACAATTAAGAACAAAATAATTTGTATGGGCTGATTACAAATGTAAACAGTTTTTATCTTTTGATCACAGTGCTATATTTGTCTCTGCCCTTAATCTATAATCTTCCTCTTCAGAGTGTAGTGATTCTGCCAGAATTGAAGCACTTTTTATGTGATGCTTACATTCAGGGTTAATTTTAATAAAAATCAGTTCTATAATGCTTTGCAACTATAATTATAATGTTTCCTCATGTAGCCATCTTCATCTTTGGTTAGACTGGAGCTTGCTCAATAGACCAGGCTTAACTCAATTCACAGAGTTCCAAGTTCCTCTGCATCATGGCTCAGTTCTGAATTTACTGATTAAAGTCTCTGCTATAGAGGACATCCATATAAATAGTACACATAGTCACCATCAGTTTCATGTATGTTTGTCCCTTTCATTTGGTAACCTTTTTGTGTCATCTTATTGAGGAAGGTCTAGGGATGTAGTAAAACCAGTGGACTCTCAGTGCTCATGTACACAACAGGTGGGGTGATGAATAGAGGGGACATGAGCAGCACCACACACTCACTTGGCTCCTACCAGGACAGAGAGGCATCACCCTTAGTGAGGAAGGTCTGTAAGCTGCCAGAGACACTGGTGTTCTACAAGAGGTCAGAGCCAAGAGCTGGGTACTCCAGGAATCAGCAGCCATTTTTATTTATCTTGTTTCTCTGAGTTCATGTACTTGTGAGTATTTCAATCTGGCCTTGCTTCTAGGTGAGTGAGTATACAGGATCCTCTTGATTTTATAATACCTGGAAATATGGGTTTTCAGTAAGAAACAAAGTGCTCCGATGTCCACCCTTTGTAACTGGTCACCTATTTCCATTGTTCTGAGCCAGGGAGCAACATCTGAGTGCCTCTCTTCCACTCAGGGTGTCTTGTTCAAAGAGTTGGCACTGTCCCTGGTGTTGTTTATGAGGCTGGTCTCAGGCTTTAACCCATGTGTACATTGTAGTTGATGATTTGTCAGTATCTGTAGCATGGGTTTTGGAATGTTTATATATGTGCAATGAAAATTTCTGGTCATTCACAGTACACTGGAAACAATAATATAGCAGCAACAGACACAGCCCGGGGAGCAGCATCAGGAGCAAGGACACTGTAATTACAAGGTGAAGTTTTGTGGTACCTGTGGAAAATATACAAAAAAGCTGTACTAGATGTGGGTACTAGGAGGCAGAAACCTCTGCTTCCAGCTAGATCTACTTGAGCGTTTCTTGGTCTTTCTTGGAAATATGACAAATCACCTTGATCTACCCAGAGCAAAGCCCCACAGTCCTAAACAGGAAACTCATTGGTTTGCCACAAATAATTTCCAGCCCCTCTCTCCTCTCCTGTGTCTGTCTGCATCCTCAGCAAGGTGCTCTCCAGGCTGTGGTATCAGCTACAGGGACCACAGGATCTCCAACAATACTTGACACAGACACATGAAATATGCAGAACTTATGCTCTGGCTGTGCTGGCTTTGAGCTGAGTTTGGCCCTCTGTCTGATTCCTCCTGAGTGTTCCATTGTTTCCTTCACTAATGTTCTCCTACATCCTTCACAACTCTCAAACTACCATTCTCTCCTTTCTACATCTAGTTCAAATATTTCAGGACTCCTACTAGGAATAAGGTTGGGATGGGTTTTCTATCTGGGGTATATCAATGAATCTTGCTGATACATTATCACCACCCTCTATATGTATGTCTTAGTAACTATTTATGTTAAGAATACAGTATTCAAAGCATACGTGATTAAATAGATAAGGGTGTCATTATCATTCTGCCTACATGTGTTAGCAGGTTTCTCTGTGACCTCCTTTATTTGCTGCCAGGATTTTACTTTTGCTCAAAAGTTGTTGGGTTGATCTTTTTGTTTTGTTTTTAATGCATGGAAAAGCAACAACACAAGCTGTATTTTAAATCTGTATTTATGGTACCCTTTCTTCCTGCTATCTTAGGGGAGAGTCCAAAGTAGAACGTGGCACTACTAGCTGAGATGCTCCTGAGGGTCAGCTTCCCAGGAGGATGGGCTGATGTTTTCTGAGGGCTCTTAAGCTGGGATTTCACCCCAGTGCTTTCTTGCTGGAGAAGAAACACAAGGAGCATGTGCTTGGGTTTGGATTCTGAGTGCTATCCATGCTGACCTGTAACAGTCATGATGTATGAAGATATCCTTAATGATTATAAACCCTGGAGCAGATACTGACCTCAATCCCTCTACAAGTTCTGTTCCTAAAGTCAGGCATATGGACATTCTAGTGTGCAATTTGTCTGGGGAATTTCCTCTTCAGGACAAGTTCTCTTCAGAAAAGAGAGGGTAGGAGGCACACTGCATTTTCTTCAGTCTTTCCTCTGCAGGTAGATCAGGTAGCTGGTCAAGTAAGTGAAGGTGTGAAGAGAGGGGCACTGGTTCCTTTTTCTTTCTTTCTTTCTTTCTTTCTTTCTTTCT
>NW_022196897.1:135410250-135416222 GCF_008632895.1 Mastomys coucha
GATTTCTCTGTGTAGTGCTGGCTGTCCTGGAACTCACTCTGTGTCCCCCAAGATAAATGTTGCTCTCTGCTGGGTGGTGGTGGCGCACGCCTTTAATCCCAGCACTTGGGAGGCAGAGGCAGGTGGATTTCTGAGTTTGAGGCCAGCCTGGTCTACAGAGTGAGTAGCCAGGGCTACACAGAGAAACCCTGTCTGGAAAAAAAACAAAACAAAACAAACAAAAAAGTTGCTCCCTGACCTCCACCTATGTTCCAACATCTTAGCCAAACCCTGGCTTGGAATTTCTGGAAGGCAATGTTACACATTCAGACTAATTACCTCTGGCATTGTTAGAAAGACAATGAGGGGGGTAGGGCATTGACTAGCCCAAAAGATTAGCATAGTGGGCCTTTACCTTGATGGGCGGGACCCTGAGCTGAGTGTGTGTGTGTGTGTGTGTGTGTGTGTGTGTGTGTGTGTGTGTAAGACAGCGTGCAACAGTCAGCATGCAAAATTGGAGATTTGAGATTCAAGCCTCTATCCAACTGGCTGGCTCACCTGCAGTCCGCTGGGACTCTGGCCAGGCCCACGTAGGCCCCGTGCTTGGAGCCCGGGGTGCTGCACCGGTCCAGAGGAGTTCTTCAAGCTCTGGGTAGCAATGATGTTGGGTATAAATTCATGAAGGTATCTACCATTTAGTCATTGAGTTCTGTCTCTATGGTTAGGATATTCATAGAGCTCCAGTGTGTATTCTCCTCAGCACTTCAGGGAAATAATATTTAGTTTAATACAAACACAGGTTCTAACCCAGGAATTGTTCCAGAGGGTGTGTTTCATTGGAAGATAGGCTTCTAACTTTTTTTTCTTTTGATTTTTTTCGAGACAGGGTTTCTCTGTGTAGCCCTGGCTGTCCTGGAACTCACTCTGTAGACTAGGCTGGCCTGGAACGCAGAAATCCACCTGCCTCTGCCTCCCAAGTGCTGGGATTAAAGGCGTGTGCCACCAACACCCGGCGGTTTCTAACTTTTAAGGAGTTTATGCTTGTGTTGTTCTGTGAGATTCTTCCCTGGAAAAGGAACCAATACTTCTGTGAAGGAAGATCTGCTTTTCTCTAAGTTCTAGAGCTCTGAGTGGTCACATATTGGGATTTTTCATAGTTGAGATTGTGAAGAGGAAAACTCTGAAAGCATGCTTAACAACAGTGAATCCTTGAAGCTGATGCTCCTCAGTCTTTCAGGAACTCCTGTGCCTGAGCTGAAGATGATGTCCATGCTTTGGGGGAGTTTTATGAAGTTCTTCTTCACATAAGATACATTGGAAGGCACATTCTGCCCTTCTGTCTTTTCCTTTCATCTCCTGGCAGTGTGATAAGAGTGGATGGAATGAAAGAATACAGGGGAGGGGCACTAGTACCCTCTTCAAAAGCAGTGGGAGATTGGGCAGTTGTGCAGGGGTCATTGTACAACTGTACTGTCTACTGTGGTCACATTGACACTGCCTGGTGAAATTCTTCATAGTGAATTATTTTCTACAACATGGTTGGACTTTGGTTGCTTTAAAGCATCTCTGACTTCCTGTATTCAGTAACCCACTAAAAATTTTTCTAATTTTAGGTAGGGGTCTGGGTTCCCTTTGAACTTCTTCTGAGGAAATACTTGTTGTGTCTTTATTACGGGTCTGCCATGGGTGTACCATAACTGCTAGAATCATGGGACTGTATGTGATTTTTATCTTCAGTTATTGATTTAGTAGATTTTTAAGCTCTTGAAGTTTGCATTTGGTAAATCTGGATTTTGATTTTTGAATTCTCTCTCACACATGGGAGATGCCCTGTTACTAAATGGTACAGTATCAATACAGGGGCCAGCATATCAAGGGAACACTTTCATGCTCTGTGTGCCACAACACCTTGGGAGAATGGTATCCATTGATAGCATGGAGCTTGTGACCCTTCTACTTCCAGAGGGGAGTCTTTTTTCCCTAAGCCCAAATCACTGAGTGGAATGAGCCTTTTCTAATCTACTGAGATATTTTCCTGCTTAGTATATCACTGGGCAATATCATAACTATGCAAAGGTATAATCGCCAAAGTAAAGTTCTCTAAAGAGAATGGGCCTCCTCCTCCTCTAGATATGAACCTGTAGCTTCCAGTTTCGGCAAGGTTCCCTTTGTTTCATTCTTCATAAGCAGGTAGTATTTTATCCTCATTTCCATGGCCTGCAGCAGTTGTGTGATGTGAGGATGATGCAATGCTTTCAGGAGCCTAGGCTGAGAGCTAATCAAGGTGCCTGTACACTTGTCACTTCTCAGAATTTTGATGGCCAACAGGTAGTCAGTGATAGGATGGAAATGCAATGGGCCCTGAATCTAGGGTGCCAAGACATAATAACAATTTTTAAATGTTATCTTTAGAGAAACTGGCCTTAAGTTTCCTTGTGAGCATCAGAATTTGTTTTTCTTCAAAGACATAATCAGTAGCAACAGCAAATAATGATGTTAGGGAATTGATATCTACCCAGAATAAGTCACTTCCTGTAATGTTTATAGGCATAAATACTAACATTAAACTAACAAAAACTAACATTAAAAATCAGATATACTGGGCTGGAGAGATGGCTCAGTGGTTAAGAGCACCGACTGCTCTTCCAGAGGCCCTGAGTTCAATTCCCAGCAACCACATGGTGGCTCACAACCATCTGAAATGGGATCTAATGTCCTCTTCTGATGTGTCTGAAGAAAGCAATGGTGTACTCATATACATAAAATAAATAAATCTTTAAAAAAAATCAGACATACCTAAAGAACCATTCACAATACAATTGAAGAGCATAGGAATATAAGAACAGATCAAAGACAAACAGAATGGGTGGTAAGAATGAATAAGTATCATAGCAGAAAATCAAGAAAGGGAAATAAAAATGAAAAATCCAAGCTAAAGACTCATAGTACAAAAACTTGATACTGTTAGCAAAGGTGTCCCTCAACTAGGATAGACACTAATTTCAAATTATAAGAAATTATGATGTTGCATCAGATGTCACTTGAATCCAGGAAATCCTTGGGCAAAAATTTTATAATTGTGATCCTCTCAGTCTGAAAAATCTAAACACATTTCTAGGCACACTGGTCCTACTGAAATTGAAACAAGATGATAGAAAATGCTTATGTAGATAAATACAAGCCAGAATACCTCAAATAGCAAGTCCAAAACATGTATCTTCAGAAAGGAAATCCAGGGCTGAATGTAGCCACCAAGAATTCTCCCCAAGGCTTAAAGAACAATGATGACATTTGCTCCTCAGGCTGCTCCCTATAGTACAAAGGAAGGATGGCACCTATACACCCTTCAATAAGCCATTATTATAACAACTTCAAAGGTGGATAAAGACAAAATAAGAAGCAAAATTATAATAGAAATGTCCTAAAGAATATAGATGGGAAAGTCCAATCCTCAATGCATGGATAAGGATGTCAGTCAGTCACCAAAGTCCCTTTCAGTCAAGTATGAGTCCCAAGTTCAGCCCTCCAGCACAAGTATAAAAACCCAGGTGTGATGATTGTACCATACTATCAGGTAGACCCTTGAGGTTAAAATTTAGCCACAACATTTTCTTTATTATCAAATATTTATTTATTACATGATCATGTGTTTGTGTGTTCTCAAAGACTGGCTCATCTCCAGAATTTAGTACCCCATTAAAACAATATTTCTGGCATTAGAATTGTCTCTCATTCTCTTGAGACTTTTTCTGAGCCCCTGTTGATGTCTCTTCATTATGGCACAACCATTGGTGTGCCATTATTTCCACGATGTTTGACCTCTTTGTGGCACATAATTCCCATGTCTCATTTGTTAGAACTCTCAGCTTTTGACAGAGGTGATGGGGGATAAATGCACTTCTTGACGGAAGTAGTCATTTAACTGTTGAGTGCTCCATCACTTTGAATGGGAGCAGCTCAGTAATTAGAATGCAGGCCCACACAAAGGCTCAGGATGCCGTTGGGAAGCCTTTCATGCTTTCTGCCACTGACCCCCTCCGTTGGTTCATATTCATTCTGAGGCATTCTCCACGACCCTGTGGACATAGGAACTGCTGAGGGTCTAATTCTCTGGAAAATGGGCTGTTGCCATCTGAGACTTCTATGTGTGGGCTCTCAACCCTGGGAATCCTTGTTGCAAAAATACAGTCCATATAGTTTTTTTATTAAAGAGATTTATTTATTATTATAAATAAGTACTTCATATGTACCAGAAGAGGGCATCACATCTCATTACAAGTGGTTGTGAGCCACCATGTGGTTGCTGGGATTTTTTTTGTTGTTTTTTGTTTTTGTTTTTGTTTTTTTTGTTTCTCTGTGTAGTCCTGGCTATCTTGGAACTCACTCTGTAGACCAGGCTGGCCTCGAACTCAGAAATCCACCTACCTCTGTCTCCCAAGTGCTGGGATTAAAGGTGTGTGCCACCACCGGCCTGGCTTTTTTTTTTTTTTTTTGGTTGCTGGGATTTGAACTCAGGACCTTTGTAAGAGCAGTTGGTGCTCTTACCCACTGAGCCATCTAACCAGCTCCAGTCCATATATTTTAGGATAATGTGCTTGTGTCTAGGTTCTTAGAGCTTTTAGGGCTCACAGCTTAGATTTGTTCACATTTGAATTTTGTGAAGATGTGTTTGTAGATAATCAATCTTTGTAATCCATTACAATCTCAGTCTTTCTGCAAGTTGTGTTCCTGAGGTGAAGCATGTGTCCATGCTGTGAGATAGGTTTTATATTGGAAGGTACTCTTAGAGATGGAGGTAATTTGAGAGTCAGTTTAGAAATTAGAAGTTATTTTTCTATTCTGACCTATAATATGGTCTAATATGGTATTGGGTGACTTTTTTATTTTTTTTATTTTTTTTATTTGTTTATTTTTACTGGATGACTTTTTCATTGATGATCAAATATGTTGTTATTACATGATCGTGAGGCATGTTTGATATTCTGTTTTTAGTATTTCATCAAAAAGATTTTTAATGAGAGGTTGAGCTTTTATTCCCTTGATATTCCTTGTGAGGACATTGGTGATGTGTCTTCTTCATGGCTCAGCCACGGGTATGCCAAGACCTGAATGTCTGTGGGCCTCTTTGTGTCATACAAAGTCAATAATTGATAAAATAGAATTTTAATCTCTAGAGAGAAGTAATCAAGGAGACAAGATTCACAATAAACTCTGCCACTTGTTCTTTGGCTTCTCTGACATTCTGCATGGGATGTGCCTCATCATTAAAACCAAGAGGACCTTTCAAAGGCTCCACATGTCAACGGAAAGCCTTTCATTCTATGTGCTACTGAAACCCCAGGTCCCAAAATTCACTGTAAGGAATACCCTGGCACTTCCATCACAGATCCTCCTGAGTCTGATTCCCTGTAGGTTGGGCTTATCAGGCTTCCATGCTTGTGCCCTCACAGGAAAAACCCTTCCTCACTGGAAAAGATCCTATGCATTCTATGAGGATCAGCTCGTTTCTAGGTTTTAGGTTCTATCAGTGATGAAATCTTGGAATTTGTTCTTACTTGAAGTTTGTGAAGATGTGCATAGTGACAATAAATCCTTGGAATCCTCGATGGTCTCAGTCTTCCTGCAAGTTATGCTCCTGAGGTTTAGAATATGTCCATGCTACTGGTGGTGGTGGTGAGGATGTTTTATATTGGAAGCTCCTATTCAAAATATAGATGGGAAGGACAGTGGTCCTGGTTCCCCTCTTGAGAGACTGAGTAGTATTGGGAGCTTGTGTATTGGTTCATTGTATCTGCTCATTCCAACAGCTTGTTTTGCACTGCCAGATGGACTTGTTACTCATGAGTAACTATGTTGACTAGTATGGTTGTAAATTTGTTACTTTAAAGCATGTTTTGAGACCTTGTATTTGATAACCCATTGAAAATATTTCCAACAATGGGTAGTGATGTTTCCTGGGTAATTCTTCTGACAATTTTTTTTTTTTTTTTTTT
>NW_022196897.1:135416307-135420641 GCF_008632895.1 Mastomys coucha
CTCACTCTGTAGACCAGGCTGGCCTCAAACTCAGAAATCTGCCTGCCTCTGCTTCCCAAGTGTTGGGATTAAAGGCATGCGCCACCACCGCCCAGCTCTGACAAAATTCTTGATGTCTCTAATCAAGGCTCAGCCACAGGTGTGCCATGACTCCATTGACTTTGGGCATCCACTATCATCATTAAATGGTTAAGTACATCTGTAAGCACTAGGGAGAGCTGATCTGGGATACAAGTTTCAGCATAGAATCTGCTCTTTGATTTGTTCAGAGAAGACAGAATGGAAGAACTCTGTGCTTCCTACAGTCTTTCCCTACCATGTCCAGGCAGCTCAGGTAGAGTGGGAAACAGGAAAGTGGGAAGGGAAGGGGATCTGGTTCTCCTCCTGAGAATTAGAGGAAAGTGGTAAGGTTGTGAATGTGACTCTGCCCTTTATTGTGCTCAAATTTGCTCTATCAGGAGAACTTCATTTTCAGAATTAAGTTAAGTTGCCATTACATGGTAGTGGTTTGGGCATTTTACAATGTGTTTGACAACCTATATTACCTACCCCATTAAAACATTTCTGATGCTACCTTTGGGTATGGTCTCGCTGGATTTTTTGTGATGAAACCTTTGATGAGTTGACCTCTGGGAGCATGCACAGGTGTGCCATGCAGTGATGATTGTTGGCCTCTTTTTGTATCCACTGTTAGTATTTGAACATATGGCTCTTCAAACTCTTGGAAGAGACAATCAGGTGACCATACAAAGAATAAATTCTATCTGTGTTCTTATTTGAACTTTCTGTCTCCCTTAGTTAAGAAACCTTGTCACTGAAAAGTAGAGGACCACTCCAAGACTGCAGATATCAGCAAGAGGCCCTTCAGATTGTATGATACTGAGTTCCTGTGAGGTGGAATATTCTGCCTGATTCACAGCCTTGCACTGGAGCCACAGATGGTCCTGAGCATCGCTTTCTCTTCAGGATGGACTGCTGTCTTCTGTGGATTCTATGTTTGTGCACTTACTCTGGACTTCTGCAGTAGAAAAGTGCCTCAGTACATCGAGGAGAGTTTGCTTGTTCTTGGGTTCTTTGTGCTGTCAGTGGTAATAGCAAAGTTTGAAGTTTGTGATTACCTGCTTGTTGATAAAAATTCCTCTAAGCTTATGTTCCACTCAGTCTATCTGCAAGTCCTGTTTTTGAGATGAGTCATATGTCCATGATGAGGACAGATCTTTTCTGAAAAGACCCTCTTCAGTTTAGACAGGGTAAGAGGCATACTCTACCTTATACAGCCCTTTTTCTTGTCTCCTAACTGTTCAAGTAGAGTGTCCGTAGATATGATGGCAAGTGCACGAATACTGGCTCCCCTTTTTAGAGGCAGAGGAAGTTTGAGAGGTTTTACAGGGGTCTTTGTTCCCTCCCTCTATTGTGTTCAAATTTTCAATGGCAGGTGAAATTCTTATTTATGATTAAATAGGTTGCCATGTACTTTTGTTGCTTCAAAGTATATTTGATACCCTGTATCTCAAACTCATTCCATGCAAATTATTTATAATTCAGATTTGGATCTGGTTCCCTCTGGATTTCTTCTGAGAAACTTTTTATAACTGTGTTCAGCTTGGTACACCCACAGGTGTGCCGGGACTTCAATTATTAAGGTGCTCTTTTGACATCCACTGTCTTGAATTGATTAAGTACACCATCAATCTCTACTTAGTGATGTGGGAGTACAAGATTTTAGAGTGAAATCTACCATTTATTCTTTGAATTCTCTGTCTATCTGAATAAAAGGTACTGAGTTATTATAAAGGACCACTCTAAGATTCTAAATGTCAGTTGGAAGTGCTTTCAAATGTGTGCTACACAGCATTTCAGGGACACAATATTCAGTCTAATACAAACCCTGTTTCTAACCCTAGAAGTGCTCCAGAGGGTGTGTTTCTTGGTGGCTGGGCTGTTAACTTTGGAGGTTTTTATGCTTGTGCTGTTACTCTTGGCTACTTCCCTAGAAAAGGAAGCGATCCTCCTACAAAGGGGGATGTGCTTGCGTCTAGGTTCTGAGCTATGAGTGGTCATATCTTGGGTTTTTTTTTTTTCATATTTGATATCTGTGAAGGTGAACACTCTGCAAACATGTTCAGTATCAGTGACTCTTTGGAGCTGTTACTACTGTTCTCTGCCTCTCAGGATCTCCCATTCCTCAGGTGAGGATAATGTCCATCCTGTGGGAAGCTTTTGCCTTATATATTCTTTTTAATGGAAGAAAAATTGGAAGGCACACTGTTTCCTCAAGCTGTTTCCTCTCATCTCAAGCCAGCTTTGGTAGAGTAGGTAAGAAAAACATTTGAAAAAAAAGATAGTTTCCCCTCAGAGGGAATGAAAAGATGAGAGGTTGTATGTGTCATACAACTCTGCCCTTTCTTTCAGTCACATTTGTACTGATGAACTTCTACTCTTCAATTCATTGTTTGATAGTACAGGGTCATATTTTTGTTGCTATAAAGCATCTCTGAGTTCCTGGGTTCAGTAAGCTACTAAAAAAAAATTCTAATGCTTGGTTGGGATCAGGGTTCCCTTTGGATTTCTTCTGAGGTAATCTTTGTTGTGTCTTCATCATATCTAAGCCATGGGTGTGTTGTAAGTACTGGAATTATATGACTTTATATGATTCCATCTTCAGTTACTGATTCAGTAGGTCTTTTACTTCTTTGTAGAGGTGATCTAGCCTACAAGTTGCTTCCATTAAAATCTGGCTTTTGGGGCTGGCGAGATGTCTCAGTAGGTAAGAGCACTGACTGCTCTTCCGAAGGTCCTGAGTTCAAATCCCAGCAACCACATGGTGGCTCACAACCATTCGTAATGAGATCGGGCGCCCTCTTCTGGTGCGTCTGAAGACAAGTACAGTGAATTAAGCCGGAGCGAGCAGGGCGGAGCAAATGGGGCCGTCCTGAATTCAATTCCTAGCAGCCTCAAGATGGCTCATGGTCATCTATACAGCTACAGTGTATTCATACACATAAAATAAAAAAATAAAAAAAAATTAAAAAAAATCTGGCTTTTGATCTTCATTATTTTCTGCCTTATGAATGAGAGGTGTCCAGTCTCTTAAAAGCAGAGGATCAAAACAAGGCCTGGGTTGTCAGAGGAAAGCATCCTTGTGTTCTTGAACACCCCAGGTGAACAGTATTCAGAGGTTCCATAAACCTCTTGACCTTTTACTCAGAGGTTAGTCTTTTCCCCCACCTAAATGAGCCCCTTTTCAGCCACTGATATGTTTTCATGCTTAGTAACTCACTTGGAAACATGGTGGATACCTGAAGGTTAGATAGCCATAGTCAGTTCTCTAAGTAGAGTATGGGCAGCCTCCCCCTCCCAGTTCCCCACCAGATACCGATATTTAGGTTTCCAGTTTCAGAAGGGTTAATTTTGCTTCATGTTCCATAACCAGGTAGGATTTCATTCAGGTCTCCATGACCAGCAGCAATTGTTTGATGTGAGAATGATGCGATGACTTCAGGAGCTCAGTATCAGACCTAATCATGGAGCCCGTACACTTGCCTCCTCTCAGTATTTGGATGGCTACCAAGGTCTCAGTCCTAAGTTGGAATACCAAAGATCCCTGAAACAAGGGTGCCAATGAAAGAATTTTTTGTGAGATGTTTCCTTCAAAGGAACTGGCCTTGGGCTCCAATGACATTTTCACAATTCTGTTGGTAGAAGTGATCAGTTCCATTATGAAATAAAGATATAGATAATTAATATCTTTCTGGAATGAATCAGTTTTAGGAATGATTATATTTATAAATCCTAACATTAACCATCAGAGATTCCTGGTTTTTAATTAGATATTTTCTTTGTTTACATGTCATATGTTATCTCTCTTCCCAGTTTCCCCTCCGAAAAAAAAAAAAAAGAAATAAAATAAAACAAAACAACAACAACAACAAAAAAAACCCCTGTTCCCTCTCCTTCCCCCTGCTCATCAACCCACCCTCTCCTGCTTCCTGGTCCTGGCATTCCCCTACACTGGGGCATAGAACCTTCATAGGACCAAGAGCCTCTCCTCCCATTGATGACCGACTTGGCCATCCTCTGCTACACATGCTGCTGGAGCCATTAGTCGCACCATGTGTACTCTTTGGTTGGGGGTTTAGTCCCTGGGAGCTCTGAGGATACTATCTAGTTTATATTGTTGTTCTTCCTAAGGGGCTGCAAACCCTTGGGTCCTTTCTCTAGCTCCTTCATTGGGGACCCTGTACTCAGTTCCATGGATGGCCATGAGCCTCTACTTCTGTATTAGTTGGGTACTTTCAGAGCCTCTCAGGAGACAGCTATATCAGGCTCCTGTC
>NW_022196897.1:135421107-135436523 GCF_008632895.1 Mastomys coucha
CTCACTCAGGATGATATTTTCCAGATCCATCCATTTCCCTAAGAATTTCATAAATTCATTGTTTTTAACAGCTGAGACACCTAAAAGAACTGTGGTGCCAGGAAATTGTTAGTGATCTCACCCCCCCTCCTGCTTCAAATAAAACAGACAGGAGCTGATCTGATGCAACTCACAGCAGGGGCTTTATTCAATTGGCCTTAGCTCTGGCACCACAGCTCACCACTGAAACTCAGGAAGGTTTTGAGTAGAGACAGGAACCCTGAATATCTATTGGAGTAGGGCTTTATATTAAGCACAGAATAGGGGTTGAGTGTGCAAGCATCTAATTGGAGAGCTACCTTGGCCCTTAACATAACTGGCTGGTGCTGGCAGTCATACCATAAACTTATTTTCTGCTTTCCTTTGCATTTGTGGTCATTAGGCAGAGGGAGGGCTTGTAACCTGCGGGGTGCTGATTTGTTAGGGGAATAACCTAGAGACACTGGTCTTGTTGGGGGTGTAATCTGGAGATGCAGGTCTTGTTAGGGGTGAGTTTAGAGACTAGAGCTAGACTCAGGTTTTGTTGGGAGTTTACCTGAGTTCAAACTTCGGTAAGGTTCTCTAAAATGGAGTCTGAATTGAAAAGATTTGGCTTCTCATCCCTGGCCCCCTTTCTCTTATGTCTAGAAGACCCAATCATGGGACTTCCTGATGGTTTATAAAAAAAAAGTTAGTAACAGGGCTATGTCTTTGTGTTCTCCCTGGAGCATGGTTAGGGACCCATCAGTGGGATATAGGAGGGAGTTCTAAGGCTGAATTCTACTCCTACTGGCCAGGGTGTTCTTTAAGTGCAGAGTAACGTGCAGGGCATCCATATTGTAACTCTGTAGCACAAGAACCCTTCCAGTGAGGCTGTAGTGACTTCTGGCAGTGTCTGTTGACTAGGGCCTAATCTCCAGGATAAAGCTGGTGGAGTTCCAGAGGTGGACCTATTTAATGGATAGCACAAAGTTTAAACCAAACATGTGTACCCATTGGACACCCTCAAATTCATATAACAATTAGCAATTGTCTGTTTCTGTAATAACTTCTGTCAGTAGGTGAACCAAACATAACTTTAAAAGAGGTGAGTCCCATCTGGTATGGGGAGTTCTGTACCTGGGGCACAGTGTTGGTCTATTGTCAACTCTATAAACTTAGAAAAACATACCTTGGAAGAATTTCTTTTAGTATTTTCTTTGGTACCATCTGTACAGTCTGAAGTTTATGTGGCAAAGTCTCAGCCCATCCTGAAAAGGTATCTATAAATACCTGCTAATATGTGTATCTGAATTTTTCTGGTTTTACCTACATGAAGTTGGTTTCCTAATTGACTCCTGGTTTGGTGCTCCGGTATTGAATACTGGGGTTCCTTTTAATGGCAACTGCATTGGTCAACTGACAGTCCTTATAGTTTTTAACAATTTCAGATTTTTTTCAAATTGATATCTCTAATTCTGATGCGTGAATGGTGGACTAAGTCCTACATTCTCCAGGCTCCAATGTGTGAAGAACAATGGATCTATTTTTAGTATGCATAAACTCATTTTCTCTGGTACAATTAGCTTGTAGTCAGCTGTCCTCTGTCATCTCTTATGACACTCAGACATGGGCAAGTTTTTGGTACAGATCACATCTTCTGTGTAGTCAGAGCGTGTGGGATCTCCTGGGTCTAGGGCAATCAAGGATATGAGGGGCCCAGTTTCTAAGGCCACCCACTGGGATGTATTGTTGCCCTCCGGGATGGAGTTTAGTCCTATTACCTTCTGTTGTTAGAAGGCTTCTCTCCCTATAAAAAGCCTCTTGGATATGAGTGATGGCAAAGACACACTGGCTGTCTGCGTCTCTTGTCTTTTCTCAGCACTAACTCCTTGGACAGAGCTGCCAGTTCAGCTTTCTGGGATGACATTCCTGCCAGGACTGGCTCTTCCTGTATGATCTCAGTGTTTGAGACCACCACTGCCCAAGCATACCTCTGTCCATCCTGAATGAGGCTGTTGCCGTAGGTGAACCACATTACCTCTGCATCCATCAAGAGGGTATTTGGGTCCCATGGGTGTGAGCCAAAATGTCCGAGTAGTCGGGCAAAGGCCTATAGATTGAGGTTAGTGTCAGGTAACAGGGCAGCTGAAAAGTTATCCTGGGGGCATTTGAGAGGCTGGTAATGAGTCTTTCTGGCATCATCTTTAACAAGGAGGTCCTTGCTGCATTGGTAAGTGTGGATGTGGGAGACAGTTTCTGGCAATTGGTGACAGACTGACCATTGGCTAGTGCCAGGGACCTGAGTCTGAGTATGCATCTCCTGGGTCTAGGAAAATTACCTGTAGTTGGCAGAGTAAGGCTGTCTTAGTGGAGACTCGATAGTCCAAATTTTTCAGGGCCTCTAAGAGGTCCTGGATTTTTGTTTTGTTTCTGTTACCACTGGGAAGTCATTTATAAACTGATGAAGAGGCTTCAGGTTTCAACAAGACAGAATGTTGAACTTTATTAATTATCAACAAAATTGCTGATGGGTTTCTCTTTTGCTTTTAGGGTTACTCTGGGCTCGGGGAGGGGATCCGAACACTATTACCCCGATCTTCATCTTCTAAGGACAGGGTTTGGACAGTCTTTTTCCTCTTAGGCCATTCCCTGGCCCAGTGGTCCTCAACCTTACAATAGGCACATTGGTTCTTTCTCAAATGGGGGTATTTTTGATCCTTACCTTAAGATATTTGCCCCCTTCCCACCTTCTTTAGACGCTATGTGTTTTACGTGTCTCCTTAGGTCTTCTGGTTTAGCTGTAGCTGACAACAGGATCTCTGCCAGGTCTCAAGTCTGCTTCCCCTCTCATCTGCTTCTCCTCTGCAGTCTCTCTTCCATTAAATACTCTCTCTGCTACTATCACTAAGTCCCTCAGACTCCTTTTCCCTAACCTCTCAACCCTGCGGAGCCTTCTCTTAATATCAGGTGCCACCTGACTAATAAAAACTAGAGCAACGGCTGCCTTTGCTTCTGGTGATTCAGGGTTTTGCAGGGCTTTCATTTTCCCCATGCCTAATACCAGATACTCTGGCCAAATTTGTGGGCCATATTGCAGCTGCCTTGAGACCTGCCAGCAGAGCCAGATGATAGCAAGAGCCTCCTCTTATCTTCAATGGTGTTAAAATCCCAGTCTAGGTGAGTTAGGTACCAGCCTGTTAGTTTACCTTAGTTCAAACTTAGGTCAGGTTCTCTAAAATGGAGTCTGAATTTTAAAGATTTGGCCTCTCAGAACCAGTCACAATACTCTTGAAAAGCATAGGGAAAGAAGTACAAAGTCAACGACAAACACAATGGATGATAAGAAGGAATAAGGATCTGAGCAGAAAAAAGAGAGACAGGGAAGCAAAAAATCAAAAATTCAGTGCAAAGTGTATCTTTATTTGTAGCACAAAACAAATGACTGTTAGCTCAGGGGTCAACCAACTAGGGAAGACTCTAATTTCAATCACATTATAAGAAATGATGGTGTTGCATCAGATGTCACTTGAATCCAGGAGATCCTTGGGCAATAATTTTATAATTGAGAGTCCTCTAAGATGGAAAATCTCAATAAATTTCTAGGCACACTGGAACTTCTGAAATTGAACCAAGCTAACAGAAAACACTTAAGCAGATAAACAAAAGACAGAATGCCTCTAATAAGAAAACCAAAACCGCCAGGCAGTGGTGGCACACTCCTTTAATCACAGCACTTGGGAGACAGAGGCAGGTGGATTTCTGAGTTCAAGGCCAGCCTGGTCTTCAAAGTGAGTTCCAGGACAGCCAGAGCTACACAGAGAAACCCTGTCTCGAAAAACCAAATAAAATAAATAAATAAATAAATAAATAAATAAATAAATAAACAAATACATAAATAAGAAAACCAAAACCTACATCCTCAGAAAGGAAAAGCAGATGCCATCGCCACGAATTTTCCCAAAGGCTTAAAGAACAACTGTGACCTGTGATCCTCAGGTTGTTCCTTGAAGTAGGGAGGGATGGATGTGTCCCACACACTCCAAGAAGTCAGTATGATGTATGATGCCAAATTCAAAGATGGATAAAGACATAATTATAAACAAATTATAATAGAATTTTCTTGATAAATATAGATGGGAAAGCCCAATGTTCAATACATGGATGAGGCTATGAGTCAGTGAGCAAAGCACCACCTAGGTAAGCAGGAAGCCCCAAATTCAGCTCTCCAGCACAAGAATAAAAAGACATACTTTTGTGGTCAAAGTTAAACCATGGTTTCTTCTTCATTATCAAGTATTCATCCATTACATGGTCATGTCTGTGCGTGTTCTGAAGATCCTCTCATCCTCAGCATTCTGTACCTCACCTAAACAATGTTTGTAGTGTTAACTTGGTCTCCAGTTCTCTTTCGGCTTTTTCTGATCCCATCACTGATATTTCTTCACTATGGCACAGCACTTGGTGTGCCATGACTTCCATGAGTGTTGGCCTTTTTGTAGCATCAAATCCCATATCTGATTAGTTAGAACTCTCAGCTTCTAATAGAGGTGATGGGGGACTTAGGAATTTTTTCCATTAAAATTTTGAATTCTCTATTACTTCAGGTGTGAGCTGCCCAATTACTAAAATTGCAGTTCCACTCCAAGGCTCAGGATGTCAGTAGAAAGCCCTTCATTCCATGCTACTGGACAACATGAGGCCCCAAATTGAGTCTAAGGCATTCTGTGGTACTGTGGTCATAGGCACTAATGAGAGTCTGTTTCCCCAGAGAATGGGATGATGTCTAATAAAGTTTCTATTTCTGAATTTTACCTGAGGTTCCTGTCAGCAAAAATATAATTCATATATTCTAGGATAATGTGCTTTTGTCTAGGTTCTGAATTCTCAGGGCTCATGTTTTGGATTTGTTCACATTTGAATTTTGTGAACAAGTATTTGTTGATAATAAATCCTTGGAATCCATGATGGTGTCAGTCTCTCTACAAGTTGAGTTCCTGAGGTGATACATGTGTTTTTATGGGAAGGTCCTCTTCAGAGAAGACAGGATGTGAAATATGGTGGCACAGGTTACCCTTCTTAGAGACATAGGAAATTTTGTGCTAAACAGCTCTGGAGTGCTTCCATGACAGAAAAATTCAGGTGAAGATGATCAAGTCAGAGGCAAATATTTCCCAAGACTAAGCATGGTATATTTCCTTCTTGAAAAAGTTGATGATAAGCATGGAGATGCCCAGCTATAAACTCTCAAAGAGTGAAGTCTGTAGAATGGGAAAAGCTAAAATTATAGAATATTAAAATTAAATTTTAAATTTAATTCTAAAATTATAGAATTAAGACCAAGCACCTTTCACAAATATGAAACTAGAAGGTGTAGCAGACAAGAAAAGGGAGGTGTCCCTTTGTTCCTGAGTAGGTCTAGTCACATTAAGTCAGACACACTGATTTGGTCATGAATGGAGATGAATATAGGAGACTCCATGGAAGAGCTCCAGGATATAGAAACATAACAGCTCAGAGAGAATGACTGAGCATTACAGGGAGTTAATTAAGTTAGCAGCTTCTGTCCATGTTTTATACCCACCTTGATCTGTGGAGCAATTGATACTGACACAAGTGGATAGATCCTTTCCGTGCTGTGTCAGATCTTGCTTATGTTTGATTTTAGTATCTTCTCAGTTATGAACTTCTGGGAACACCTGTCACTTGTTTAGAACAGATGAAACAGACAGTTTGAGTGATTCAACAAGGCCACTTTTGTAATCCCACTATTTGTTAGGGGATGGTAGTTCAGGACGTTGTCTTGTCCTGCCCATCTTCTGGAAAAACATTTTGTTACATGCATGGCACAGGCTAACCTTTGTTTTACAGATTTGGCAAGACATTGGAGTGACACACAGGTACAAGGGTAATTATTTCTACCTTACAGTTGTACTGGGGCTGAATTAATTGAAAAGAGAAAATAGAAAAAGAACCTTACTTGTATGAAAAATGACTCTCTCAGAAAGCATGTGGTAACTAAATGAAAATACAGTGCAAGCTACCTGAGAGGAATTGACCGTGGAAACCCTTGAGGGTCTAAAAATCATAGATTATATTGATACTGATGCTTGCATTTGAGAACTAAACAGTAAGACTCTGTTTGCTGAAGACAATGCTTTGACTATACGACGTAGTAAAAATTGAACTGCTACTGACCTGGAAACACCCATCCTGCTGGCAGGCAATCATAGTACCAGAGGGTGCCATGCAGGTTTCTGGAAGAGATCTCTCACCATCATTTCTGCTTACCAATGAACCCTGCTGGTTAAACTAGTGACGTGCCAGACAGGAGGTTCCTCACATACTGTAGCAGCTAGGTTATCATGGGTAAGTCCAAATGCCTTCTGATTGAAATTAAGACCCACTCCATAAGAGGGGGTCATATCTGATACTGTAAATCTGGACAAAAACCTGTGGACACGGTGATCAGAGGTCATAATGGAGAACAGCTCCTATTCTTTTATTAGGTGGATTAAATGTTCCTGTCAGATTGCTTTCTAAACAAGTGCGTTTTTAATGTCGTTGACTGCTGAAGTTGTCAGCCTCAACTCAGCCATCAATGAAGCTCTTGAGATCAAGTGACTAATGCTGTGATATATTGGCCTAATTCTTAGCCATAGTGGATATGTATGCCACCCCTTCCAAGGCTCAGGGACTATTGCGAAAGAGGTGGTGGAAAGAATGTAAGAGCTGAAGGGAAGGGGTGGAGTGCTATGTAGTGTTTTTCTGGGATTTTGAACCTTTACACCCTATAGGGATGGTCCTTAGCCAGAAGGCAAACAACTCAAAGTAGCGTCAGAAAGTCCCTGAAACTGACCAGATTCACTAGGGCATCCCTCTCAAGAGTAAACAATGATGGCTGCTGAGAGCTTCCTCAGTGAGGCAAGGCTTCAAAGGCTTTCAGACAAGGCAAGCTGTGAAGACTGTCAGATCAGATCAGCTGCCTAGCAGAAGCCAAAAGCAGCTGAACTGACTAGAAGAGGTACAGATCAACTGAGTCACTTCAAAACACATGCTCCAACCAACTGAGCTACCTCAGAGAACACTCTCCAACCTGTTACGGTGTCTGTATGCTGTGGAGCATGCTTCCACTTCCCAGGCTTTGTGGGATCTCACCTGTGCTTTTGGTGGGCTTTGATGATACATCTGTCTTTAATAATTTCTATTTCTATAAGTAACCTTTCCCCCATAGTTATGTCAGTAATCCCAATAAAACTTATTGTTCACCAAAGTGGAATTTGTTGCTATCTCTACTTTGTTCTGTCCTGTGCTCCCTATCTGGGGTGAATAGACATTTGTGTTGTGTCTCCAAAAGATAAGTCTCACACAAAAGACTGAAATTCCATTCCAGCTCCATCCTATGAAAAGGCACAAAATACAGCACATTTTCAAGGACTAAGCCTGGTGTCCCACATCTGTAATGACTGTACTTAGGAAGAGGATGTGGGAGGATCCTAAGTGTTAGGCTGGAACACCTGCTCATTCCCTGCACAAGCTGCATAACCCCATTTGCACTCCATCCCTTTCCCTACCCTCACAGAGAAAACTCCCTGCCCAGTTGGAGAAAACTCTGGGCCAATATATCATCAAGGGTTCAGCAGATAGGAAACATAGAAGGTAAGTTTCTAAGACCATCACACAAGAAAAAGGAACTGAGGAAATCTCCAATATTTTCTGAATTTACTATGAAGTTGAGATTTTGGTAAAAGCAATGTAGATAGGGGACCACCCTACTGGGATCAGCAGAAGACAGTAACCACACAGAATGAACCTTGCAGTTCTTTTTGAAAAAGTTATTCTTTGCTCCATATGTATGTGTTGTTTGCATGTTTACCCATGTACTGCCTTGACTACTTGGTGCTTGCAAGGCTAGACTAGGGCAATGTATTCATTGGAACTGACATTAAAGATGCTTGTGATCTGTATGTGTGTGCTGGGTATTGACCCCAGGTCTTCTGCAAGAACAGCCAATGTTTTTAACACCTGTGCCAATTCTCCAAACACTGTCCAAATGTATACAGAGAGAAGAGACAAAAAGGGACTATTTTCACAATGAAACTAGCTTGCAGAGATGCACCAAGGGAGAAATCATGCCACCTGATGACAGGTAAACCCCTTTGCTGCTGAACAATGAACAAACTGGCCTGTGTCATTCAATAATCTTCTTCATTTCATTTTGTTTTCTTTCCTTTTGGCAATAGAACGTATTTGTCATTCATTTACTTACACATTTATAATTTACAATTGCATTATTGGTGTGGTGGGACATTTGCAGCATGGATTCTCTGTGTGTAGGTGGAAGACAGCTTGTGGTCACTGTGAACTGAACTCATCTCGATTAGAAGCAGGGGCCTTTATCTGTGAAGTTATTAACAGAAGATTGATTTTATTTCTCTTCTCTCTCTCTCTCCCTCTCTCTCTCTCTCTCTCTCTCTCTCTCTCTCTCTCTCTCTCTCTCTCTCTCTCTCTCTCTCTCTCTCTCTCTCTCTCTCTCTCTCTCTCTCTGTGTATGATGTGTGTGTGTTTGTGTCTATGTATGTATGTGTGTGCATGTGTAGGTATGTGTACATCTTTTGTGTAGTTGGGTGTGCATAGTGTGTGGTTGGTTGGAAAGTACATTCAAGGGCACTCATGGACAAGGGCACATGATTGAAATCAGAGGATAAATTTATGGAGTTTGCCTTTTCCTTCTTCCTTTACATGGTTTCAAAAGATCAAATTTTTGTCACCAAGCTGAGTGCCAAGCACCTTTATCGACTAAGATTTTTCTGCCAGACTCAGAAATGAGATTCTTTTTGTTTGTTTGTTTGTTTTTTCCAGACAGGGTTTCTCTGTGTAGCCCTGGCTGTCCTGGAACTCACTCTGTAGACCAGGCTGGCCTTGAACTCAGAAATCCGCCTGCCTCTGCCTCCCAAGTGCTGCTATTAAAGGCGTGTGCTACCACCGCCCAGCCTAGAAATGAGATTCTTAGAACATACTCGTAGATCAGCCATGTAGCACAAATATATAAACATTAATAGTAAAGCTTATGTTCTCAACATATAATGCACATTCTACTGTCAGGCCCATTCCAGTACTTATTACCACAAAACACAAATCGATTATAGATAATAAAATTATTTAAAAAAACATATGTTCAATCATATTCAGGCTGCTCCTGGTGCAATTCTATGACAAGCAAATATAAACAGTGTGAAGGAGTCACACAAATATACTGCTGACCCTATTTTAGTGAGATTGAAACTGAAACTTGAGAAGTATCTAGAAGTATGTGTCTTTCACAGCACATGGTTGATAGTATTCTTGCTCAATGTGACAGGCTTTACTGAATCTTCATATGAAGTGGTCAGTGAAATATTGCTCATCTTGAACTTGAACAAATCCTTAGTGGGGCATATGTTCTGACCAATATACCTGCCATAACTCACCTCTGTACAGCCCTATTAGGCCCTAGCGCAGGGCCACTGGAAACAGTGCATCACATCTTTGTAATTGCTCCTGGCAGACAGCTTTGCTTGCTTCCCTTCCTGACTATCTCACCTCGAATCCTAGAATAATGTCCTTTCTAAATATCCTTGTCCTTTGGCCTTGAAAATCATTCTTCTTATATTTGAGATACTGGCCAAGAGTGAATTTGTAATCCTAGATAAAGTACAGTATAGAGATCAAATTAGTATGAATATGCAATTTAAAAATAGATTATTTTATATATTATATTTTGACTATACATCCTGCAACTCTTCCCAGATCCTCCCAACCTTCCTTCTCATCCAAATCCATACCCTATTCCTATTTCATCAGGAAACAAGCAGCCATCTAAAAAATAAATAATATAATTATAAATAACTTAAGACAAAATTAAAACATCACAATAGGACAAAACAAATGGACAAAAAAAATGAGCTAAAGAAAAAGTCTAAGAAACACATGCAGATAAAGAAACACACCCATTGGCATGCAAAAAAATGTCCACACAAATACAAATTCTAAAAGAATATGTAAACAAAAGTCCCATTAGTTAAAAACAAAAATTATTAAGCAAGCAAGCAAGCAAATAGCAATCTCAAAGTATCACTGATTTCATTTTGCATGGTCGTCCACGATTGCACATGGGGTCTTCCCTTAAGTGTGTTTTGTAAACCTATTGAGGCTCATTTGGAGAGAATTAATGTTTCCCCCTATGTAAACTGTCATCATTTGGAGATAGTTTCTGGGTTACAGGTACAGGCTTGTGTCAACTTCTCTCAGCTCTGGGAACCGTGTGGTCCTGACCGATGCATGCTGCTATAGTATATGGGAGGTCATGTGTATATCAGTCTGGTTGTATGTAAAAAGCCTTGTTCTTTTCTTGTTTGGTTTTTGTTATTTATCCATTATTTATTCACTTTTCATTCCTATCGCTGTCCCTCATAGAAACCCTACTCATATAGTTCCTGAACACATGGTCCCCAACCCTGTTATTCTAAGAGGTTGGAGCCCACATCCCCCTTCAGATCTCTCTATCACCTCACATGCAGGTCTTGGTGCATCCACATCCACAGAGGCCAAAACAAGGGCCCCTTGTTAGGGGAAGAGGATCCACAGACAGGCAACAGCTTTAAAGGACAGTGCCATTTCAAGTTGTTGGGGGATCCACATGAAGACTAAGCTGCACATCTGCTACATGTATATTTGGCAGAAAACATGGAAAGCTATTGGCATTCTGTTTTCACAAAAAGGTAACCTTAAGTTTTCAAAAAACAGCAGGATCTATAAGGGCCAAAATACAAAATAAAAAAAAAAAAAACTCAACTATTCATTCTTTTTTTTTTTCAGACTTTGTTCCCCTCCCGGTCCACCCTCCACCTGTTCCACATCCCACACCTCCTCCCCCTAACACTCATCTCCAAGATTATGTCCCCACAACCCTCACCCCACCAGACCTCTCGACACCCTGGGGCCCCACGTCTTTCCAGGGTTTGGTGCATCTTCTCTAACTGAGTCCAGACCCAGCAGTCCTCTGCTGTACATGTGCTGGGAGCCTTGTTGGTGGCTTCGTGTCTGAGAGATCTTGGGGTTCCAGGTTAGTTGAGACTATTGATTTTGCTCTAGGGTCCCCGCCTCCTTAGCTTCTTCCAGCTTTTCCCTATTTCAACCGCAGCTTCTGTCCATTGGTTGGGTGTAAATATCTGCATCTGACTCTTTCAGCTGCTTGTTGAGCCTTTCAGTGGGCAGTCTTCAAAGTTCCGTTTGTAATAACACCATAACATCAGTAATAGTGTCAGGCCTTGGGGCCTCTCCCTGAGCTGGATCAAAATTTGGGTCTCTTACTGGACCTCCTTTATCTCAGGCTCTTCTCTGTTTTTGTTCATGCAGTTCTTTCAGGCAAGAACTCTGGGTCAGAGTTTTTGACTGTGGGATGACAACCCCATCCCTCCAAATGATGCCATTTTTACTGGAGGTGGACTCTACAAGTTCCCTCTCCCCACTGTAAGGCATTTCATCTAAGGTCCCTCCCTTTGAGTCCTGAGAGTCTCTCACCTTCCAGGTCTCTGGTACCTTCTAGAGAGTGCCCTCAACTCCTACCTCCCGTAGCTGCCAGTTTAGATTCTTTCTGCTGATCCTCAGGGTTTCATTCCAGTCCCCCGCCCCCAACAATACCTGATCATGTCCCCCTCTTCCCCTCCCTGTCACCTTTCTGACCCAGGTCCCTCCCTCATCCCCCGCCCTTACTGTGATTGCTTTCTTCTCCCTCCCAAGTGGGATTGAGACATCCTCACTTGGGCCCTTTGGCTTGTTAGCCTTCTTGAGTTCTGTAGCTTGTAACCTGGGAATTCTGTACTTTTGGCTAATATCCACTTATTAGTAACTACATACCATACATATCCTTTTGGGTCTAGTTCCACCTATTTGCCTGAAAAACTCAAGGTGTCCTCATTTTTAATAGATGAATAGTATTCTATTGTGTAA
Organism: Mastomys coucha; assembly: GCF_008632895.1. NCBI lineage: Eukaryota > Metazoa > Chordata > Mammalia > Rodentia > Muridae > Mastomys > Mastomys coucha. Next base: position 135,433,096 of record NW_022196897.1, read on the forward strand.
ATGAATCACATTTTCTGTATCCATTCTTCTATTGTGGGACATCTGGGCCGTTTCCAGCTTCTGGATATCACAAATAAGGTTGCTAAGAACATAGTGGAGTCCGTGTCTTTGTGGTATGGTAGGGCATCTTTTGGGTAGATGCCCAAGAGTAGCATAGCTGGGTCTTCAAGTAAATGTATTTCCAATTTTCTAAAGAACCTCCAGATTGATTTCCATAGTGGTTGTACCAATTTGCAATCCCATCAGCAATGGAGGAGTGTCCCTCTTCCTCCACATTCTTGCCAACATGTACTGTCACCTGAGTTATTGATCTTAGCCATTCTGATTGGTGTAAGGTGGAGTCTTGGGGTCATTTTCATATGCATTTCTCCCAATGACTAAGGACTTTGAACATTTCTTTAAGTGTTTCTCAGCCATTCGAGATTCCTCTGTTATAAACTCTCTGTTTAGCTCTGTACCCCATTTTTTGATGGGTTTGTTTGATTTCTTTGTGGTTAGTTTCTTGAGTTCTTTATATATTTTTGATATTAGCTCTCTATCAGATGTGGGGTTAGTCAAGAGTTTTTCATTTTACATCCAGCCTACTGCTCTCCTCCAGGTCACCCCTTCCCACAATCCTTACCCCATCCCCAGATCCCCTTCTCCTCTGAGTAGGTGGAACCCCCTTGGGTATCCCCCCGCCCTGGCACTTCAAGTCTCAGAAAAGCCAGGGGCTTACTCTCTCACTGAAGCTAGACAAGGCAGCCTAGTTAGCAGAACATATTCCAAATACAGGAAATAGCTTTTGGGATAGCCCCCTGCTCCAGTTGTTCAGGACTCACATGAAAAACAAGCTGCACACGTGCTACATATGTGTGGGAAGACACCAATTCAGCCTGTGGATGTTCTTTGGTTTGTAGTTCAGACTCTGAGAGGACCATAGTTCCAGGTTAAGCCTTCCATCTTCTTGTGGCATTCTTATCCCCTTTGGGACCTGCAACACTTCCTCCTAGTCTTCCATAAGAGTTCCCAAGCTCCAACCACTATTTGGCTGTGGGTGTCTGTATATGTCTGAGTCACCTGCTGGGTTGATCCTCTCAAAGGACAACAAACATGATCCTGTCTCTAAACATAACAGAGTGTCAATAGTGTTGGGGTTTGGTGCTTGCCCATAAGATGGGTTTCAAGTTGGGCTGGTTATTGGTTGTCCATTCCCTCAGTCTCTGCTTCTTCCCCCATACCTGCATTAGTTGTAGACAGGATACATTTTAGATTGAAAGTTTTGTGAGTGGTTGGTATCTCTATAGTTCCACTGAGGTTCCTGTTTGGCTGCAGAAGGTGGCCTCTTCAGGTTTCATATACCCAATGGAGTTAGTGAGTCACAGCAAAGGTCACCCCCATCGATTCTTAGGAGCCTCATTTATCCAAGGTCTCTGTCTCTTCCTGGTAATGCTCCCTACATCCTCACCCATGTTAGTTGCAGAATATTCCATTCATTTTCATGGTCATCTAGTCATCTCTCCCATCCTTCCCCCACCCTGAAACCCTACATTTCCTTCCACATGCTCCCTCTCTCCAAGTTCCCTCTCTCCATCTGCCTCTTATGACTATTTTATTCCCCCTTCTAAGTGAGATTCAAGCTTCCTCCTTGGACTTTCCTTCCAGTTTAACCTATTTGGGTCTGTGGAGTATACCATGCTACCTGTATTTTATGGTTAATACCCACTTACAAATGAGTACAGAAGACTTTTGAGACTAGGTTACCTCACTCAGGATCATATTCTCAAGTTCCATCCATTTCTTTGCAAAATTCACTATATCTTTGTTTTTAACAGCCAAGTAGTATACCATTGTGTAGAATTACCACATTTTCTTTACCATTTGTCAGTTGAGGGACATCTAGGTTCTTTCTGGTTTATGGAATTATGAATAAAGCTGCCTTGTTGAGCAAGTGCTTTTGTAGGATATTGGAGCATCTTTTGGGTACATGCCCAGGAGTGGAATAGCTGGGTCTTGAGTTAGAACTATTCCTGGTTTTCTGAGAACCACGTATTGATTTCCAAAGTGGCTGTTCAAGTTTGCACTGCCACCAGCAATGAAGAAGTGTTCCCCTTGCTCCATATCTTTGGCAGCATATGCTGTCTCTTGAGATTTTGATCTTAGCCATTCTGATGAGTGTAAGATGTCACCTCTGTAGTTTTGATTGGAATTTCCATGATGACTAAGACCTAAACATTTCTTAAATGTTTTTCAGCTATTAGACATTCCTCTGTTGAGAATTCTCTGTTTATCTCTGTATACCATTTTTAAATTGGATTATTTAGGTTGATGGCTTCTAAGTTCTTGAGCTCTTTCTAAATTTTGGATGTTAACCCTCTGTTAGAAGTACAGTTAGTCAAGATCCTTTCCAAATCTGTTGGCTGTCATTTTGTCCAGTTTACAGTGTCCTTGCCTATGGAAGCTTTTCAGTTTCATGAAGTCCCATTTACCAATTGTTGATCTTAGAGCCTGAGCTAGTAGTGTTCTGTTCAGGAACGTGTCTCTTGTATGCTCAAAGCTGTTTCCCACATTCTCTTATATGAGATTTAGTGCATCTGGTTTTATGTTCAGGTCCTTGATCCACTTGGAGTTGAGTTTTGTGCAGGGTGATAAGTATGGATCTATTTCATTCTTCTAAATATAGACATGCAGTTAGAATAGCAGCATTTGTTGAAGATTTCATTTTTTTCATTGTATACTTTTGGTTTCTTTATCAAATATCAACTGTCCATAGGTGTGTCGATTATTTCTCATCTTTGATTCGATTCCATTCATCAATGTGTCTGTTTCTGTACCAATTCCATGCAATTTTTATATCTATTGTTTTGATTTTTTTTTTTTTTTTTTGGTTTTTCGAGACAGGGTTTCTCTGTATAGCCCTGGCTGTCCTGGAGCTCACTCTGTAGACCAGGCTGGCCTCGAACTCAGAAATCCACCTGCCTCTGCCTCCCAAATGCTGAGATTAAAGGCATGCGCCACCACGCCCGGCTAATATCTATTGTTTTGAAATACAGCTTGAGGTCCGTGATGGTGATTCCTCCCAAAGATTTTTTATTGGTCGGGATTGCTTTGGCTATTACATTTGTTTTCTTGTTGTTGATGATAATGTTGTTATTTTGTTTGTTTTTACATATGAGGTTGAGAGTTGCTCTTTCAAGAGAATTGCTCTAAAAAATTGTGTTGGATTATTGATTGGGATCCCACTGGATCTGTAGATTGCTTTTGGTAAGATGGCCATTTTTACTATGTTAATCCTGCTTATCCAAAAGCATGGGAGATTAATCCATATTCTTTTTTTTTTCAATCTGAGAATTTTCTCACATTTATTATTATTATTATTTTCTTTATTTACTTGCTATATGATATTTCCTTTCCCAATTGCCCCTCCAAAAAAAAAAAGAAAAAATAAA
>NW_022196897.1:135437072-135455419 GCF_008632895.1 Mastomys coucha
ATAAATAAAATCTTAAAAAAAAAAAAACCAAAAAAACAAAACAAACAAAACAAACAAACAAAAAAACCAAAACCAAAACAAAACAAAACCCTGCTCCTTCCCCCCTTCGCTGCTCACCACTCACCCTCTCCTGGTTACTGGCCCTGGCATTCCCCTACACTGGGCATAGAACCTTCACAGGGCCAAGGGCCTCTCCTCCCACTGATGACCGACTTGGCCTCTGCTATACATATGCTGCTGGAGCCATTAGTCCCACCATGTGTACTCTTTGGTTGGTGGTTTAGTCCCTGGGAACTCTGAGGGTACTAGTTAGTTCATATTGTTGTTCGTCATAAGGGGCTGCAAACCCTTCAGCTCCTTGGGTCCTTTCTCCATATTCTTATATCAATTTCTTTCTTCAAGAACTTGAAGTTCTTGTCATACAGATCTTTCACTTGCTTTGTTATAGTTACACCAACTTATTTTATATTATTCATGGCTATTGTAATGGGTACTGCTTCCCCTAATTTCTTTCTCAGCCTGTTTATCATTTGTATAAAAACGAGCTATGTTTTTTTTTTTCTTAGCTTATTTTGTATCCAGTCACTTTGATGAAGGTGTTTATCAGCTGTAGAATTTCTCCAGTGGAATTCTGGTGGCCAGTTATGTATTCTATCATATCATTTATAAATAGTGATATTTTTACTTCTTGCTTTCCAACTGTATATCCTTGATCTCCTTTTGTTGTCTTATTTCTTTAGCAAGAAATTCAAGTACTATGTTGAAAAGATTTAGGGAGAGAATATGCAGCCTTCCCTTGTCTCTGATTTTAGTGGGATTGCTTTACATTTCTCTCTACATTTAATTTGCTGTTGGTTATTGGTTTGCTGTATATTGCCTTATCATATTTAGCTATGGACCTGTATTGCTGATCCCTCTAAGACATTCAACCTGAAGGGGTGATTGATTTTATCTAAAGCTTTTTTAGCACCTAATGAGATTATCATGTGATTTTGTTCTCTTGGTTCCTTTATATGGTGGATTATGTTGATGGGTTTTTATATGTTGAACCATCCCTGTATCTCAGGGATGAAGTCACCTTGATCTTGATGGATGATTTCTTTGATGTGGTCTCGGACTCAGTTTGTGGTTATTTTATCAAGTGTTTTTGCATCAATGTTCATAAGAAAATTTGGTGTCTAATTCTCCTTGTTTAGTCTTTGGGTGGTTTAGGTATCAGGGAGACTGTGGCCTCATAGAATGAGTTTGGCAGTGTTCCTTCTGTTTCTATTTTATGGATTATTTGGGGGAGTACTGGAATTTGCTCTTCTTTGAAACTCTGTTAGAATTCTGCACTAAAACCATTTGTCCCTGGGCTTTGTTGTTGTTGCTGTTGTTAGGAGACTTTTAATGACTGCTTCTATTTCTTTAAGGATTTAAGGCTGTTTAAATAGTTTGCCTGATCTTGATTTAACTTTGGTAAGTGGTATCTGTCTAGAAAATCATCATTTTTTTAAGTGTTTCCAATTTTGTGGAATACAGGCTTTTGAAATAAGACCTAATGAATTTTTGAATTTTCTCAGTGTCAGTTGTTATGTCTCACTTTTCTTACAGATTTCATTGATGTGGACACCGTCTCTCTGTCTCTTGGTTAGTTTAGCTAAGGGTTTGTCTATCGTGTTGATTTTCTCAAAGAACCTGCTCCTGGTTTCATTGATTGTTTGTATTGTTTTCTTTGTTTCTAATGGATTGATTTCAGCCTTGATTTTGATTATTTTCTGCTTTCTTCTCCTTTTTGGTGTGCTTGCTTGCTTTCTTCTTCTTCTCCTTTCTTCCTTCTTCTTCCTCCTCCCCCTGCTTCCTCCTTCTCCTCCTCTTCTTCTTCCTAGATCTTTCAGGTGTACTTTTAAATTGCTGATATGAGAACTTGCTAACTTCTTTATGGAGTCTTAGTGCCAGAACTTTTCTCTTAGAACTGCTTTCATTGTATCCCATGTATGTTGTGTATGTTTGTTCATTTTCACTGAATTCTAAAACGTTTTTTAATTTCTTTATTTTTTCCCTGACTCAGAGATTATTGAGTAGAGAGTTTTTCAATTTCTATGAGTGTGATGTTATTTTAGTTCAGTTTTAATCCATGGTGGTCTGATAAGATACAAGGCATTATTTCAATTTTCTGGTTCCCTTGAGACTTTGACTAATGAAATCTTTGATGAGTGCACATCAGGGCACAGGCATCTAGAATTGGAGACTCTTCCTGGTCTCTACTGTTATTAGTACTCATTTAAGTATATCTGTCAGCTTTGGGGAGAAATGTACCAGTTTACATGTTTCATGAAAAAATTCTGATATTTGAACTTTGAATTCTGTTGTTGCAACTCAGGCATGAATTTCTCACTCAAACTTAGTGGACCACTCCAAGCTCAACTTGAAACTGGAAACTAGTTCTGCTCCATAGAAACAGAGGAAGTTGGGAAGGTTATGACTGTTTAATTGCACTATGCTGCCCTTGGTTGTGGCCATATTCGTGCTACCAAAATCTGTTTCATTTTCAAATTAAGTAGGTTTCCATTACATGGTTGTAAGTTTTTTGTTTCTTTGTTTGTTTTTTGCTTTGAAATATTTTCAACCTTCTGTATTCCCTCTGCCACTAAAATCATTTTTAATGCAAGCTTTGTGTAGGGTCCCTATGGATTTTTTCCTAAAGTTAAAAAAATAAAAATTCTTTAAAGAGTCTGCATCAGGGAACACCCACAGGTGTACAATGACATGATGATTGTTGCCTGGTCTGTGACAGGCACTGTTAGTATTTGATTAAGTTTGATTTTGTTTATGGATAAATTTGTTACTTGAATTTTCTTTCTCTCTTTTTTCCCAGAGTTTAGGATCTTTACTGTCTTGGAATGTCCTTAGAAGGCTCTGTCATTGAACAGGTAACAAAGTTAAAGGAAGACAAGGTATGAGGTTTTTTGTTTGTTTGTTAGATTTATTCTGTATACTGTGTTCTGCCTGCATGTACACCTGCAGGCCAGAAGATGGTTATGAGCCATCATGTAGTTGCTGGGAATTGAACTCAGGACCTTTGGAAGAGCAGCCAGTGCTCTTAACCTCTGAGCAATCTCTCCAGGCTTTTTTTTTTTTTCTGTTAATGCAAAGTCCTCATCACTAAAAAGCAGATGAGCACTCAAGGGTCAAGATAATATGGGGAAGCCCTCCAGATTGTGATCTTGAACATCTGTGGGTCACAGTGTTTACCCTAATTCACACCACTGCACTGCCTCCACCAATGCTCCTGAACATCTATTTGCCTAGAAGATGGGCTGCTGTCTTCTGAAGATTCTATGCTTTGTGCTCTTACTATGAACTTCATCACTAGAAAAGTGCCTCAATACATAGAGGAGCCTGTTTGGGTCTAAGCTCCTCATGTTATCAGTGGTCACAGCAGAGTTTGAAATTGGTAAATATGTGCTTGTTGATAATTCCTTGGAGTTGATGCTCCTTGCAGTCTCTCTGCATGCATATCATGTTTTTGAGATAAGGCATAAGTCTAATGTGGGGGCCAGTTTTGTCTAAGAATGCTCTCTTCAGGGTAGAGAGGGTGGGAACAAATTGTACTTTAGGCATCTTTTTTGTTTTCACATCTCCTTACAGCTAAACTCCAGTAGTCAAAGAAACTATGGGAAGGGTAGGGACACTGGTTCCCTGTTTCAAAGCAGAGGGAGTTTGGCAGGTTTTATAGGGGCCTTTGTCTACTTCCTCCATTGTGATCAAATTTTAATTTGCTGGTGAAATATTTATATATGATTAAGTATGCTGCCATATATTTCTGTTGCTTTAAATCATCTTTGATACATTTATTTGGTACCCCATTAAAACACTTATAATTCCACATTGTTGTCTGGTTCCCTCCGGATTCCTTCTGAGGATTTTCTCTATGTCTTCACCTTGGTGCAGCTTCAGGTATACTCTGACTTGCAGTATCATGGGCCAGCTTTTGACATCTCCTATCATTAGTAAATTATATAGATCTTCAAGTTCTGGGCATAGATAATGTGGGATACAAGCTTCAGGGTGAAATCTTTTAGACATTGGATTCTGTCTCTCTGAAAGGGAAGTGCCAAGTGTCTATAAAGCATCATTCCAAGGCTCCAGATGTCAGCAAGAAGTGCTTCAGGGTGTATGCTATTCAGCACCTCTGGGACACAATATTCCATCTAATACAAACCCTGGTTCTAACCCTGGGTTGTTTCAAAGAATCTGTTTCCTTGGAGGATGGGCTGCTAACTTTTGAGGCTATAATGCTTGTGCATTGACTCAGATTCTTTGATGGAAAGGGATATGATACATATATGCGGGTGTGTCTATGTCCAGATTGTGAGAGTTGTGAGTTGTCACATCTTGTTTGTTTGTTTGTTTGTTTGTTTGTTTTTCATATTTGAAGTTAATGAAGATGAATACTCTGAAAACCTGTTTAACAAGTATGTTTCCTTGAAACTAATGCTGCTCTCAGGTGCTCCTGTTCTTGATGTGAGAATAATATCCATGCTGGAGTTACCTTTTATCTAGGAAGTTCGTCTTTAGGGAATAATGATCAAAAGGAACACTGTTCCAATGCCCTTTCCTTTTTTTTTTTTTAAGGATTTATTCATTATTATACATAAGTGTCTTAGTCAGGGTTTCTATTCCTGCACAATATCATGACCAAGAAACAAGTTGGGGAGGAAAGGGTTTATTTGGCTTACTTCCACATGGCTGTTGTTCACCAGAGGAAGTCAGGACTGGAACTCGAGCAGGTCAGGAAGCAGGAGCTGATGCAGAGGCCATGGAGAGATGTTCCTTGCTGGCTTGCTTCTCCTGGCTTGCTCAGCCTGCTCTCTTATAGAGCCCAAGACCTCCAGCCCAGGGATGGCACCACCCACAAGGGGCCCTACCCCCTTGATCACTAATTGAGAAAATGCCCCACAGCTGGATCTCATGGAGGCACTTTCCCAACTGAAGCTCCTTTCTGTGATAACTCCAGCCTGTGTCAAGTTGACACACAAAACTAGCCAGTACAATAAGTACACTGTCGCTATCTTCAGACACACCAGAAGAGGTCAGATCTCATTACGGGTGGTTGTGAGCCACCATGTGGTTGCTGGGATTTGAACTCAGAACCTTCGGAAGAGCAGTCAGTGCTCTTACCCACTGAGCCATCTCTCCAGCCCCCAGTGCCCTTTCTTGTCATCTCCAGGTAGCTCAGCAGGAGTATACAAAGTGAAGGTATGAAAGGGATGGGCACTCGGACCCCATCCTCAGAGGCAGTGGGAGGTTGGGGGTTTGTGTTGGCATCACGGTACAACCCTATTGTCTATTGTGGTCACATTTGCACTGCCAGGTGAACTACTTTTTCATGCGTAGTTCTTTGCCATTACAGGCTCGTGTTTTGGATGCTTTCAGGCATCTCTGACTTCCTGTATTTAGTATCCCATTAAAAACATGTTTAATGCTTTATTGGGATCTAGGTTCCCGTTGGATTTCTTCTGCAGAAATACTGTGTCTTCAACGGGGCTCAGCCATGGGTGCACTACAACTACCAGAATGACAGGACTCTGTGCAATTCCTTCTTCTGTAATTGATTTAGTAGACATTGAAGCAATGGGGAGAGGTGGTTTGACATACAGTTTGGTATACAGCAAAAACCTGCCTTTTGATTTTTGAATTCTCTGTAACGCTGAAAGGGAGCTGTGTATTCAATTAAATTTAGAGGACACATCCAAGCCTTCAGATGTCAGTAGGAAGACCTTCATACTCTGTGTACCTCAACACCTCAGGGAACAGTATTCAGTTGTCCCCCATCAGCACTTCACCCTGGATCCTTGAAAGGGGGTAAGTTTGGTGGAGAAAGCAAGGCAGTCCTTATGATGGTTACGGACCTGATGATGGAAATTGTGTATATCGTAGAAAATAGTTTAAAAATAAAACAGCAACAGGCTGCAGTGCTTAGCAGGAGAAAGAATGAATAGCTGTTGGGAAAGCGGTAGGAATGAATGGGAGGAACTGTAAAAATTTGCCACAGAAGGAATGATGATCCATAATCAGAAATGTTACTGCAGCTTAAATAGGAAACCCTTCTTGTTCAGGACTGTCATAGTTACAGTTTTCAAATAGACAGCTGTTGATTAAAGCAATAAGATATCAATTAGATACAATTCCTTAGATCTTATTATTTGTTGTAGTGTTGTCTTTCTCTTCTCATTATATCAGGTATACATTGCTCTATAAATTATGGTAACGATACCAGGACTACAAACTAAAGAATTTGTTAGTTTAACATTTTTTGGAATTTTCTTCTGTTGCCTTTCCAGCCTTTTTGTCAGAAATGTCCTGTTTTTCCAGAACTGCCATGCCCTCCTTCAAGTTCTTCACAGATCTGCTGGATATTTGTGAGACTTGCCCAATGGGAATGGCATGAGGGCAGCAGCAGAGGCTTCCACTGCACTCTACCTGTTGATGGGGCTGGTCTAGGCCAGGGAGCTCCCTCCCCATGTCCTTTCCGTCCCCTTCTTTGGCCGCAGCCTCCTTGGGCTGCTCAATCCGTCCCTGTGGAGCAGCTCTGATGCTCCAGCCCTCCGCTGTCCTCCAGGTGACAGGCTCCCGAGGCCTCCGATGTCCTTATGTAGGCCTCCAGCAGAGAGTGTGGCCCAGATTAAAGGTGTGTACCACTGTGCCTGGATCTGGAAAATGCTTTGTCTCAGGCTAGCCTTGAATTTAAGATCTACTTGCCTGTGTCTCCTTGGATTAAGGGTGTGTACTACGTTGCCTGGTCCTAAACTTTTCATGGTCATTATGCCTCAAGGTCTCTATGTCAAGAATTTTGTCAGAAGCCTGTGTCTTCCAGCCTTGACACAAATCATATCTCATGACTAGATAAAACAATAACCAGGTCATAAATACGCCTAGCATGATATAACTATCTCTTGTACAACCTCAAATGCATTGTAAATTTAGGATAGGTCAATGTCTCCTGGGAACATTCTTTTAGTATCTCAACTTAAATACTGATTGGAAGAAAGCACAAATAACTATACAAATGTGTTCTTAGTGAAATAAAACAGAAGCAATCATACCACTTATAATCCTCGTTTGAGCAACTGGTCATGTGACTTTAGATCGTATTTATAACTACCTTCCTCTACTACCCATTCTCTACTACCCTTGTGCAAGCACCTCAGCAGTTCTTGGTTCTGGATCACAGGTGTGCTCTCCATTTCTGGATTGTAGTTCATTTCAGATGTAGTCAAGTTGACAACCAGCAATAGTCATCACAGTTGCCTTTGCAATATATTACATAGCCAGGTGGTTTTTATGCTGGTCTCCATGACTGGAAGCATTTGTGTGATGTGAGAATGATGCAGTGCTCTTAGGAGCCCAGGCTGAGAGCTATTCAAGGGACCTGTTTGCCTCTTCCAAGTATTCTAATGGCCACCAGGTTCTCAGTCATAAAATGGAATGCCAATGGGCCCTAATATGAGAGTTCCTATGAAATATTTTTTGTTAAGGCCCTATTTAGAGGAACTGGCCTTGAACTCCATTGTCATTATCATACTTTTCCTCTGTTGGCAGAAGTGACCAGTAGCAACAGCAAAGAAAGATATCAGAAAATGGAAATCTACCCAGATGTCACTTGAATCCAGGTGATCCTTGGGAAAAGATTTTATAATTGAGAGTCATCAGTGGGAGAGGTCCTTGGTCCTATGAATGCTTAATAGATGCCCCAGTGTAGAGGAATCGAGAGTGGGGAGGCAGGAGTGGGTGGGTGGGTGAACACCCTCATAGAAGCAGGGAAAGGGGGGATGGGATAGTGGGTTTCCAGGAGGGGAGAATCCAGGCAAGGGGATAACACTTGAAATGTAAATAAATTAAAAAAAAATAAACCAGGGAATCATTTATAGTGTTGTTAGGGTCCAAGATTTGCTGAAGGAATACCCCAGACTCAAATAGTATATAAAGGCAAAGAATGTTTATTCTGCAGAAATTACCAGCATCAAATGGTGACCCCTTGAATGGCTTGCAGGCCCCTTTTATGCATGGCTAGGAGAATTTTCCAGAAGAGTTACGTGACCTCTACTGCTACATGCATGCTTGAGGCCTCGATCCAGCCCATATATGCTCTTTGGTTGGTGGCTAAGTCTCTGATGATTAATAGGAGGCAAAGCAGTAACTTTCAGACACTGAAAAAATTTTGAAACTAGCTCAGTTCTGGCTTTGTTATCTCCTCCAGCTATATGTTCCAGGAGCTGACGTATCTCCAGAATTATCTTCCCTAATTCAGGGCCATCATTGCCTAAAGGTCCATTGTCAGTGGTTCCTTTCAAGGAGCCCAGTATGCTTCCTGGGGAATAGAAAATTGTTATTACTAAGGTTTTTGGAGCTTGCAGTATCAGGCATTGGTGCTTGCCCATGGATTGGGCCAGTTATTGTTTGGCCATTCCTTCAGTCTCTGCTCTATGTTTGTCCCTGCATTTCTTTTAGATGGGACTCATTTTGGGCCAAAAGTTTTGTAGGTGGGTTGCTGTTCATATTTTTCCACTGGTAGTCCCTACCTGGTTACAGGAGGTAGCTTTTTCAGGTTCCATATCCCTACTGCTATGTATCTCAGTTGAATTCATCTGCATTGACTCCTTGGAGCCTCCGCAATCCCAGGTCTCTGGCAGGTTCTAGTGATGACAACCCCCCTCTTCCACCAGCTGCAAATTTCCATTCATTCTCCTGGCCTTCTCTCTCGCTCCTCCCGACCCTGATCCTGATGCCTCCCATTCCCCTCCTCATCCTCTGTCACTGAATCCTCTCCCTCCATCTGTCTCCTAAGACTATTTTATCCCCCCCCCACCTTTTTGAGACAGGGTTTCTCTGTATAGCCTTGGCTGTCATGGAACTCACTCTGTAGACCAGGCTGGCCTCGAACTCAGAAATCCGCCTGCCTCTGCCTCCCAAGTGCTGGGATTAAAAGTGTGCGCCACCACCGCCCAGCTTTATTCCCCTTTCTAAGTTAGATTCAAGCATTTGAGATAGAATAACTCAGGTGATTATCAAGCCAGGAGTAGGTAGGTGACCATTTCCCAAGACTAAGCAGGATGTATTTCCTTCTAGGAAAGGTTCATAATAGGCATGGACATGGTTTGCCCAGCTGTAAACTCTCAAGAGTGAAGTTTGTTGAATGGGGAAGCTACACCTATAGCAATAGCTACAATGCTAACCAAACACCCCCTTCCCTAGACAAGTGAAGCAAGCAGGTACAGCACTCAAGAGCACATCCAGGTGTCTGTTTAGTCCTGAGTAGGTCTAATCACATTCAATCAGACACACTGAGTTGGTCATGGATAGAGAAATGTAGCAGACTCCATGGAAGAGCTCCAGGATATAGAAACATAACTGCTCAGAGGGGATGATTGGGCATTACAGAAAGCTAATTAAGTTAGCAGTTTCTGTCCATGTTTTATTCCCACCTTCATCTGTGAAGGAATTGGTACTGATAGGGATGGATGGGACCTTTACAGGGTATATTATACCATGCTTACGTTCAACTATTGTGTCTCTTAGCTGTGAACTTCTGGGATCACCTGTTACTGGCTTAGTACAGATAAAACAGACTTTTTGACTGCTTTAGCCAGGTCTCCTTTGTAATCCCACTACTAGTGGTTCAGGGTGTTGCCTTGTCCTGCCCATCCTCTGGAAAAGGTTTTGTTACATGAGTGACATAATGCTAACCATTGAGTGTTTTGAAGATTTGGCAAGCAACTGGAGCTCCTGTAATGGATGTACCCTGGAGAAGTATGACCCCAACAGCTTCATCCCAGAATTACTTCTTGCTACTGATGTGCTTTGTCATGCTTTTCATTGCCATATTCCTTATTTACCTGGCTTAGTGTGAGTGGACACCAGGAGATTCTCAGTGCTTATTATACTGGTGCATTGACTTTCTGGGTGATAGCCCATCCTGTTAGTCAAGTTTCCCACAGATCAAAATGAAGATGAACTTTCATGGGATGATGTGGTTTAGATGAATTAATCATTTTATGTAATTCCTCATTAGGTTTAATTTGGGGGAGTTATTGATTTAAATAATTTTGGAAAGTTAGAGTAGTTGATAGAAAGTTTAAAGGTAGAATCAAGAATAGAATGTGCTCTTTTCTCTTTATAAGTTAGAGAATGGAGTACAGTGAGCATTCACACGTTACAAGTACATATCTGTAGTAGCAAGAAAAAAACAGGCTTGCAGCAAGTTAATGGTCAATTAAAAAACCCATTCAAGGTTGAGCCTGAGTTTCTTGATCATGTGTTCTACGGACATATTAACAGGTTTTTGGTGTACATCATGAAAAGAAAGATTATGAAGAAGGAGTAAATAATTCTGAGTATAAGAGTGAAATCTAAAAGAATTGTGTTATTGTTTAAATTCATAGGACTTTTGCCCCTATGAGTATGCAAGTACAAACTAAATAGAGATGTTATACTGTTTGAAAAAATTGACCCTTGTCATGTTTTATCCTCAGAAACATAATCTTGTGTTACTGAATTGCCCAGGACCAACCTCAGTTGTTTCCAGGGTCTTGAGACTGGATGGATTGGATGAGCACTAAATGAAGAGTCTCAGGCAAGGATGCAGTGCAAACAGATAGGTGACTCATTGTTCTGAAGCTGTGCTCAGAGACAGCTTTCAGGTTCTCTCTCTGAGTTCACCTCAGTCTTTTATTGGTTACACGCTTCCTTGTTATACAATTATACATAAGCAAAAACCTTTTCATTATTTTCCTCAAACCCATTATTTTTCCTGCAAAACCTTACGTACCTATATCACCAGAAAGCACAAAGCACACATAAAGTTACAGTTCAGGGTCTGCAAAAGCAAGTTACACATTCACTTTTAACTCTCAAAAAACCTTCACACCACAGGTCATCTGGGCACAAACTTGCAGTTACAGGATTAGCATGAGAACAGAAAGGTGCTAAACAGGTCAGGATAATGTTAGTATTTTTAGCTTGTCTAACTTGGCAGAATCTCTTCCTACAATTTACTGAACTCCGAACATCTATTTCTACAGTGTTTTTCAAATTATTTTCCATTTGCAATATTAATTTCTTTTACAGCTTCTTGCAGGGTTCCTTCACAACCTCAAATTCTATCTCTTAGAATGTATACCCTAGTTTCCTTAGGTAGGCGATGCCAGGACATCAAATTAGTATGTTCCAATCTTTTCAGGAAGGTCAGTTCACTAATCCAATGGCCTGCTTGTGGGCTACAAACACTTCTACCCACCCTTTTACGTTTTGTACTATACATATATCTTCCAATTTTCCCCAATATTTCTACATCTAACTTTCTATTATTAGAGATCTCTCATGGGGGCTCTCACCATTATTCCATTAACCAGAAGACCAGCTATTCCTTCCTCTATCTCGTTCATTGTGTTTTCTCTGGCCATTCCTGTTCTTAATGACCCAGGCCAAGTGTTCCTTTTCCTTGGGGAGGGGGGTCTTCATTTCTTTTAACTAATAAAACTTCAGGTTTCTCAAAAACATTTCCTGTTTCAAATATTTCATGGTACAACATTATCATCATGACTTGGCAAAAAATGTCTCATTGAACAATTAAGGCAGTCAATCTCCATAGAACCCCTTGTCGCATTATGCCTGAACTGACTGTTTGAATAGCCAGGGCTAGAACAGATTGTTCCTACTAGACATCAGTGCCATTTCCTTCTCTGGTAATGCCCCCAATTCTTTTCCCAGAAATTTTTTACCAGACTTGTATTTGAGGACAAATACAGTATAAAAAAATGCAATAAAAGTCAAGCATACAAGAAAGAGCAATGGCATCTGTATACTAGAAACCAGAGGTGCATGATTCAGATGGAAGGTGCTCCCACAGCTGAAACTGTTGTGCAGCCATATTCACAACCATGTTGCACCTGACACTGAATCCTTTATTCATAGATTCTTTTCAGTATCAGTTCTTTAAGGTCCTCAAAGACCACTGTGATATGCAAAGGCTTTAAAGATTAATTATACTCTAAAGGTTTACTCTTGTATAAAGATACCATCAAGTGCAAAATGTTACCATCCTGAGTACATTTATGGGTTCCTTTGCAGTATGACTTTTTCTCATGATTTTTAAGACTACTGCAACACACAAAGGATTTACCACATTGCATATTCATAGGATTTCTCTCCAGTAAGTGTTCTTCTATGTATATAACTGTGTTGTAAGACACCTTTATCATGTTGATTACAATTTGAAGTTTCACTACAATGCTGTTATTCTTTTAAGTATTCAAAAATACCTGTGATAAGCAACTGTTGGAAACAAGTAAAAGAAACTTGTCCTAAGCATTGTTTTTTTTTTCTTATCAGCCTCCATTTAATCATATGGCACACCTAAGTTCAAGTTCCCTGGCCCTGCAGTAGCTGGGGACTTCCCAATAGCAGGACAGCTTCTATTATTCATCTTTGTTTATGAAAACATACTGACTGTCCCTAACCATGGCTTTTGTTACTCATCTTTTGTTACTCAAAACATAATGCCTGTTCCTAACTACAAAAGAATATGTGAATATGATTAATTAAACTGTATCAGTTGACACAGATCAGCTAGATATGGAAAGCCCTTATCCCTAAATCCTGATTGGTGAAAAAAATGGAGCTGTAACTTGGCACAGATATTTCTAGTTTTTGAACTTAAAAGCTCTATACCATTCTTGCTCTGGGTGGGGAAGTGGTTAGGCAGCATGTCACAGTTCAGTTTCCAAGTGTGTTCCATATCCCTGATCCATCAGTAGCAGCTTGATTACAATAAGTTCTTGTCATTTGCATTACCTGAGTTTGAGGGGTTTTTTTTTGGATCTCAGAAGACCCCATAACACAAAGGCTTTACCACGTTGCTTACACTCACAGAATTTCTCTCCAATATGAATATTTTCCTGATAATGAAGACTATTGAAATATGCAAAGGCTTCTCCATATTAAATATATTCATAAGGTTTCTCTCTGGTATGCGTTATTTCACAATGCTGACGACTATGAAATGTGAAAAGACTTCAGCACGTTAAATACATTCATAGGGTTTCTCTCCAGTATGGACTTCTACATGCCGATGAAGACGATAGAAATGTGCAAAGGTGTCACCATATTAAACACACTCACAGGGTTTCCCTACAGTATGGTTTCTTTCATGCCTTTGAAGATGTCTGACATGCAAAGGTTGAACCACCTTGATTTCATTCATAGGGTTTCTCTGCAGTATGTGTTCTTTTATGTATTCAAAGATGACCATGATATCCAAAGGTTTAACCACATTATTACTAATAGGGTTTCTCTACAGTATGTTCTCCTTTATGTATTTCGAGATTACTGTTTTGTGAAAAGCCTTTACCATATTGGTTACACTGTAAGTATTTCTCTCCAGCATGTGAGTCTTTACAATATTGACTATATTCATCAGGTTTCTGTCCTGTATGAATTCTTTCATGCCTTTGAAGAGAACTGTGACGTCCAAAGGCTTTACCACATTGATTACATTCATAAGGTTTCTCTCCTGTATGAATTCTTTCATGCCTTTGAAGAGAACTGTAGCGTCCAAAGGCTTTTCCACATTGATTACACTTATAGGGTTTCTCTCCAGTGTGTGTTCTTTTATGTACTTGGAGACTATTGTGACATGCAAAGGCTTTACCACATTGGTTACACTCATAGAGTTTCTCTACAGTATATCTTCTTTTATGATATAGGAGACCACTTTGATATGCAAAAGCTTTACCACATTGCTTACATTCATAGGGTTTCTCTCCAGTATGTATTCTTTTATGTATTAAGAGATGACTGTTTCGTGCAAAGGCTTTACCACATTGGTTACATTCAAAAGGTTTCTCTCCAATATGTGTTCTTTTATGTATTTGAAGATGACTGTGATGTACAAATGTTTTACCACATTGATTACAATCATAGCTTTTTTCTCCTGTATGAATTCTTTCATGCCTCTGAAGATGACTGTGGCGTCCAAAGGCTTTACCGCATCGATTACATTCATATGGTTTCTCTCCTGTATGACTTCTTTCATGCCTTTGAAGGTAACTGTAATATGCAAAGGCTTTACCACATTGGTTACATTCATAGGGTTTTTCTACAATATCTGTTCTTTTATGTATTTGGAGACTACTGTGATGTGCAAAGGCTTCAAAATATTGGATACCTTCATGAGGTTTCTCTACAGAATGAATTCTTTCATGCCTTTGAGGATGACTCTGATATGCAAAGTCTTTATCATATTGAGTAAATTCAGAAAGTTTCTCTTCAGTATAACTTCTTTCATGCCTGCAAAGATAATTGGCATATGTGAAAACATTTCCACATTCAATGCACTGATGAATATTTTTATGTGTATGAATTACTTTTACAATTTGGTTTAATTATAAACAGGAAGCCAGTTGTAATGTATTACCACTCTATTGACATTTATGGGGTTCCCCTTCATTATGGGTTGTTTTGCATCTTTGAAGATACATGGGATGAGAAGAGCATGGATTACATGGGTCATATTTATAGCATCTTTTTTGCTATAAGAGGTTTTTCATACATTTGAAGAAAACTGAAAGAACTCAGAGCTCTACTACACTGATTGCATTCATAAGTTTTTCTATGGTGTGAGTCACACTACATTTGCAAAATGAACCAAGAAAAACAGAAGAATTCCATAGTCCTAGTACCCATAGCAATTTTCTGCAGTACAAGTTTGTGGATGTCACCAGTAAAGTTAGAAAACCAATTATTTGTAAATGTGTAGCGCATTTAGAAAGGCTACTCAAAGTGGGGAGATCTTTATTATCTTCTAATTGTGCTAGAAGAGGGAAAGGTTTGGTGCTTCTCTCAATATTCCTTATGTTCACATGGCTTGTATCCATTGTGACATATGACATCCCTATTAAAAGAATAACAAGTAAAAGGGTTTCACATAGGGAGGCTAGAGAGATGGCTCAGTGGTTAAGAGCACTGACTACTCTTCTAAAGGTCCTGAGTTCAATTCCTAGCAATCACATGGTGGCTCACACCATCTGCAATCTGATCTGACACCCCCTTCTGGTGTGTCTGAAGACAACTATAGTGTACTTATATACATAAAATAAATAAATAAATTATAAAAAAAAGGTTCCACATTGAATTCACACAGTTTGACCTTTTTCCTCATACAGCTGTAGTACAAGGATTACAGTTTCTCCACAATAGCATTCTTGACTTTCTAAACTACCCATCTCACTAAACTTAGCAACATTATTACAACAGTAACACCAGCTTTACTATGAACTATTTGCTTATTAGAAGGTTTTGGACATACACTTATCATCTATTCAATGTATATACCTTACAATGTTTAAGTGGTATGGGATTAAACACACTGGCAGTTGTACAGCATAACTCTATTGGGCTATGATTCAAATGGTGAGATCTGTTAAGGCATTATTTCCTTGTCTTTGTACTTACAAGAATGCCTGGCAAACACAAATTAAATTATACCTGGCATAGAAGTACATGGTTTTGTGAGAACTTAAAAATCATCTACAACTTAAAGCAGTGTTTTTTTTAATCCTGTTGCTTTTCTTTAAAACTTGCAGGACATACTAAAATTTCTTCAGAGGCATATTCTTATCAGCTTGCATATGAAAATTACCTTCCATTTCTTCTAGAATTTTGAAAATGTCCTTCAATATTATGGTCTTTCCAATAGTAGCCTGAAATATAGTACCAGAGAATGTATGTTATATTATTGGAAACTAGGCAAAATTTAAGTTACTATCTTCAGCGAACCTTAGAACCATGACTGATTTATTCACCTCATCCTTCCTCATTCTCAACTGAAATTATAAAGAATATCAAAACAAAGAAAGTCACCCCAGATTTTAAAAAGTGAAAGAAATGTATTACCTATAGCAGTAAGATTCCTATATGTCTCCAGCATCACGTCTTTGTAGAGACTCTTCTGAGAAGGATCCAGCAAAGCCCACTCTTCCTGAGTGAAGTTCACATGCACATCATCACAGGTCACAACATCCTAAAAGATCCCATACATATATACATGAGAAAGTATGACACTGATAACACTGTTAATGCATACTTCATTGACGATATATTTATATGATTCTGGTGCTTACACCAGAATGAAACAACCTCTACTTAATTCCTGACACAAATGCTCTAATGTAATCAAGGCATTTTAGAAGGAAACTGGATAATGAATGAGCTTCACCTCTGACATTTCTGCACCCTTGAGTAGGATGAAGCCTTCCACATGAAATGTCAATTAGCAGACATAAAAACACCCAAGTAAACAGTTCAACAGTGCTGAGCACACATCAGATAAATTGTATGAACAATTACTAGCTAAAAAATGATAAGCATGCTGGGTGTATTACTCATGCCTTTAATCCCAGCAGTCAGGAGGGAAAGACCCAGGTATATCTCATAGAGTTGGATGCCAGCCTTGTGCATGAAACGAGTTTGAAGACAGTAAGAAATACATATTAATACCCTAACTCCCCTGCAAAAATCAATCAATCAAGCAAACAAAAAAGAAAGAACTCAGCGGTATTTACTGAAGTTTCTACAAAGAACTATACATTCACTCCAGTTTTATATTCATCTTCTTTCTAGAAACCTCAAGTGCCACAGTTTAAACTATAACACTACTAAGACCTTACTAAAAATAAATGCATGTTTAAACAGTTACAAATGAAAATATTAGCAATATAAATGTTGATCAGAAAAACTAACAGGGCAGGAGAGATGGCTCACCAGAGCTATGGCTGGTCAAGCCAATAACTGTATCAGGGTTAGTTGCTAGCATTTACCTTGACACTCAAAACTATCCAATATACCACGGTGAGGAGCTCTTGAGGATCAGGCACACATGCATATAGGCAAAATACTCACATTCATTCAAGAAATTCAAAACAAACACAACAGGTAATAATAATGCCACACTCTAATAATCCAATGACTCACAAGGCCCAGGTAGTATGAATGCCATGACTCCAGAGAAAAATAATATACTGTCTACTCAATTTCAAAATTCAAGATGTGGATGAATATTAGCATAATAGCATATGCTTGCATGTACAAAAAACCTATATTCCAAGCCCATCAGCTAATAATATAAAAACAAAGCAAGTCAGGCATTTTGGACCACATCTAATCCCGGGACTCTGGAGTGAGAGTCAGATGGATCACTACATTCAAGGCCTGCCTGGTCTACATACCTACTTCAGGAAAGCCAGGGCTACACAGAGATACTTTGTCTTCAAAATCAAAAACAAAAACAACCAAATTAAAAACATTAAAAAATACCAGGCTTATAAAATGGCTTAGCATGAATAACAACTGTTTCTATTGTATCTTATGTGACTTACGGACAGAGCCATTAATGGTGAGTACATGACAGCATTAAAGGAAGCTGACTGATGAGTTTCAATCACAACACACTAGACACAAAACAGGAAATGTGTTGAGTATATAGACACACAAATATATCCAATAACTTATCTACAAAGGTCCTTCCTACAAAAACTCCCATATGCTCTTCAAAAAAGTCACAAAGGAGAGACAAATGTTCAAAGACATCATATCTAGGAGCTTTTTCTGATTCTATCAGGTATATGCATTGGCACAGAATACCCTTTGCCATTTCAATAGAGAGGAATGTGTAAGTTGGAACAAGGCAAGAAACTCAACAGGGCAAACACCAAATTCTGTAGGTGTGTCTCAGATACATGGGGCTTCCATTTCAAAGGGCCTAGATGATTCTATCTCTGCAACCTCTCATACATCTCTCGGTTTCAGTACGTCCATTCCCCATATGCACATCCCCATGGGAGATTCCTCACAGTTTATGAATATGGACATCTTGTGGTCTCAAAATGCAACTCAGGCTTCACCCTCACAGCTTCATGCAACTAACTCTCATAATATCCTCACTGGGGCTCATACTCTGCCAGACAACAATGGATGGAATAGTGCTGTACTGAAACCAGAATGGGAGAATCCATAACCATACATTTTGCATCCTTTTGATTCCAGAACCAACACAATATGGGTGAACCTGGGAAATCTGGCTCCTAATTTGGCTTCTATTAATTGAAGGAGTAGGCAAAGTGGGAGGAAGGAGTGTTAGGACACCTTCTTAGGCATCCAATCCAGAACAAGGGCTTTCTCTCTTTTTTTTCTTAATTATTTTTTATTAAGTATTTTCTTCATTTATATTTCAAATGTTATTCCCTTTCCTTGTTTCCCATCTGAAAACCCCTATCCCATCCCCTCTACCCCTGATTCTATGAAGGTGCCCA
>NW_022196897.1:135455452-135459524 GCF_008632895.1 Mastomys coucha
CCCCCCCCCCCCCCCCCCACACACACACCTATGCTTCCCCATCTTGGAATTCCCCTACACTGGGACATCAAGCATTCACGGGACCAAGAGCCACTCCTCCCACTGATGTCCAACAAGGCCACCCTCTGCTACATATGGAGCTGGAGCCATGGGACCCTCCATGTGTACTCTTTAGTTGGTGGTTCAGTCCCTGGGAGCTCTGAGGGGTCTGGTTAGTGGATACCAAGAAGTGCATGCTGATAGGAGCCTGATATAGCTGCCTCCTGAGAGGCTCTGCCAGAGCCTAACAAAAACAGAGGATCATGCTCGAAGCAAACCAATTAACTGGTCATGGGGCCCCCAATGAAGGAGTTAGAGAAAGGACTGAAGGAGCTGAAAGAGTTTGCAACCCCAAAGGAAGAATAACAATATCAACCAACCAGAGCTCCCAGGGTCTAAACCACCACAAACCAAGGAGTACACATGGACGGCCCCATGGCTCCAGCCATATATGTAGCAGAGGATGGCCTTGTAGGACACTAATGGGTGAAGAGTCCCTTGGTCCCGTGAAGTTTTGATACCCCAGTGTAGTGGAATGTGAGGGTGGGGAGGTGGGAGTGGGTGGGTGCAGTCACACTCTCATAGAGTCAGGAGGAGGGAGGATGGGATAGGGGGTTTCTGCGGGGGAATTTAGGAAAGGGGATAACATGTGAAATATAAATAAATAAAATATCCAATAACCAAAACAAAAAAAAAACAAAACAAAAACAAAAAACCAAGAAAAACAAAAAAACTAAGTGGCACCAGTGATTAAAGTAGAAACAAAGAGAGACCTACAAATATACTACAGTCCTTTAAACAAGAACTATGGAATTATAGTCAAAATCAAAAATCAAAGAAATCTCTGGCCAGTACTCATCCTGTGGATTCTCGTTCTCTCCTTTGTCAATAATAGAATATTGATTGGGGGACAGATCAATTGGAGAGGTTTACTTAAAGCATACAAATATTTCAACATTGAAGAAAATAATTTTGACTACTAAAAAGTATCTTGTTCTCTTATGGTGAAGAAAAGTATGGCTGTTAGGATCACTTAGAAATCATTTGTTTCCTATGATTAATGACTGTATCAAAACTTTTTTTTTCCAAGACAGGGTTTCTTTTTATAGCCTTGGCTGTCCAGGAACTCACTCTGGAGTCCAGGCTGGCCTGGAACTGAGAAATCCACCTGCCTCTGCCTCCCAAGTGCTGGGGCTAAAGGCGTGTGCCAACACTGCTCGGTGGACATGCAAACTTTTAAAACCCAAATGCAATAAAGCAAATTTTTTTTTAACAGTTTATGGGTTGTACTATAGACCTAAATATATTCTTTTACACTAACGGCTTTGTAAGTCATAAGCACTTTGAAAACATATGTATTCACATTTTCATATGTATGATTATGTATGAGGGAGAATGTCTTCCATATGTGCACTGGTAACACACAGAGGAAGAGGGTATCAGCTCCCCTGGATCACTTAGCCAACACACTCTCTTTAAATTCAAAAGCCAACAGAAACCCAGGGACAAACTCCCACCCAAGGAAGACAAACCCAGAAATCAGTACCTAGACCTATAATTACACTAAAGAGAGATGCCTAGACGCCAGCTTAGGAACATAATCAATAACAGTCAGCAAAATATGTCATCAACAGAACAAAACTATCCTCACATAGCAAGTTCTAAATATTCCAACACAGCTGAAAGCACAAGAAAAAGACCTTAAAAACAATTATGTGAAGATGACACAAGTCCTTAAGGAGGAGTGCATATAATTTCCTTCATAAAATGCAGGAAAACACAAACACAACTAGAAGAAAAAAAATCAAGAAATTCCATATATAAAGGGAAGAAAAACCAAGCACACAATTGGAGAAAATATAACTGTTCATGACCTAAAAATGAAAACAGAAACTATGATAAAACCTACAAACTGAGAAATCCTGGCAATGAAACTTTTGGCCTGCAAAGAGGAACTACAGTTTAACCACAAAATAGAGATGGAAGAGAGAATTTCAGGCATTATATGTACAATAGAAGGAATGGATACACAGGACAAAGAAAATGACATCTAAAAATTCCTAAAAATGCCTTCCAGTCTTCATGTCCACTGGGACAGATGGGCCTGTCTGCCCTTCTCAACACCTCACAGTCTGCAGGTCTCCCAGGAGATCTACTGCAGCCAGCCAGGGTAAAAGGTAAGTCACCCACCCAAATGTCCAAAGAAGCTGGGAACCACAAGAAGCCCAGCAGATGCAGGATGCTCCCCTCCCTGCAAAATCCATCTCCCTTCCCATTGGCACCTTGGCCCCTCTCAACACCTCACAGTCTGCAGGTCTCCCAGGAGATCTGCTGCACCCAGGGTATCAGGTAAGAGGCTGGCTGGAATAACTGGAACAGATGGAAGCCCCAGGGAGCCCAGTGGACACTGGACCCTCACCCCTCTGAGTGAACCCTACCTCCATTTGGTCTGTACCTCCACAGGACTGCACCTCTCAATACCACACAGGCTGTATGTCTCCCAGGAGATTTGCTGTAACCCAGGGACACAGGAGGTAGGCTCCAGATAGAGACACCCAGACCAGTCAACACCACCAGAGATAACCAGATGGGAACAGGCAAGCACAAGAACATATGTAACAGAAGCCAATATACTGTGGCACCATCACCCAATGCTCCCACCACAGCAAGCCCTGAATATCTAAACACACCCGAAAAGCATGATTCTGACCTAAAATCCTATCTCATGAAAAAAATAAGACTTTTAAAGAGAACATAAATAACTCACTTAAAGAAATACAGGAAAACACAACCAAATAGGTGAAGGAATTGAACAAAGGGGTCCAAGACCTAAATATGGAAATAGAAACAACAAAGAAATCACAAATGGAGGCAACCCTGGAAATGGAAAACCTGGGAAAGCGGTCAGGAGCTTCAGATGCATGCATGTATCATTGGCACAGGGGGAACTTCCTAAAGAGAACTCCAATGGCTCCGGCTCTAAGATCAACAATGGACAGATGAGACCTCCTGAAACTGAAAAAGATTCTTTAAGGTAAAAGATACTGTCAATAGGACAAATCAGCAACACAGATTGGAAAAAATTTTCACTACCTCACA
Source organism: Mastomys coucha (assembly GCF_008632895.1). Taxonomy (NCBI): domain Eukaryota; kingdom Metazoa; phylum Chordata; class Mammalia; order Rodentia; family Muridae; genus Mastomys; species Mastomys coucha. The sequence goes on from NW_022196897.1 coordinate 135,458,591, forward strand.
TCCGACAGAGGGCTGATATCCAAAATATATAAAGAACTCAAGAAAACTAACCTCCAAAAAACCAAGCAACTCAATTTAAAAGTGAGGTACAGAGCTAAACGGAGAATTCACAACAAAGGAATCTCAAATGTCCTAGAAGCACTGAAAGAAATGTTCAAAGTCCTTAGTCATAAGGGAAATGCAAACAAAAACAACCCTGAGGTCACCTTACACCAATCAGAATGGCTAAGATCAAAACCTCTGGTGACAGCACGTGCTATCAAGGACATGGAGAAAGAGGAGCACTTTTCCATAGCTGGTGGGATTGCAAGCTAGTATGACCACTCTGGAAATCAATCTGGAGGTTCCTCAGACAATTGCAAATCAATCTACCTGAAAACCCAGCTATACCACTCATAGACATATACCCAAAAGATGCTCCAGCATACCACAAGGAAATGTACTCCATCATGTTCATAGCAACGTTATTTATAATAGGCAGGATCTGGAAACAACCAAGATGTCCCTCACCCGAAGAATGGATACAGAAAACATGGTTCATTTACACTATGGAATACTACTCAGCTATTAAGAATGAGGACATTGTGAGTTTTGCAGGTAAATAGATGGAACTAGAAAATATCACCGAGTGAGGTAACCTAGACCCAAAAGGACATGGATGGTATGTATTCACTAATAAATGGATATTAGCCAAAAAGTAGAGAATACCTAGGATATAAGTTACAGAATTAAAGAAATTTTACAAGGAGAAAGGCTCAAGTGAGGATGCTTCAATCTCACTTAGAAGTGGGAAAAATAATTGTGGAGGCTGGGGGATGGATGTAGGTGGGAAAGGGTACAGGGAAGAAAAAAGGGGATCAGGATAAGGTAGGAGGAGACAGGAGAGAAGTCCAAAGGACCAGTAAAATGAATGGAAATATGCAGCCTTGGGAGG
>NW_022196897.1:135459730-135460829 GCF_008632895.1 Mastomys coucha
GTTCAACTTGGGATCTCCTGGCGAACCACTAAGGCCTGACACTATTAATGATGCTATGGTGTGCTTAGGAACAGGAGCTTAGCATGGCTGTCCTCTGAGAGGCCCAACCAGCAGCTGACTGAGACAGATGCAGATACTTACATTCAACCATTGGACCCCTATGGTAGAATTAGAGGAAGGCTGGAAGAAGCTGAGGAGGAGGGCAACCCTATAGAAAGACCAGCAGTCTCAGCTAACCTGGAGCCCTGGGAGTTCCCAGACACTGAGCCACCAATCAAGCAGCATGAGCTGGTCTGAAGCCCCTGAACCACACATATCAGAGGACTACCTGGTCTCGCCTCAGTGGGACAAAAGGAACCTAATCCTCTAGAGACTTAAGGCCCCAAGGAGGGGGAAGGCCTGGTGGTGGTGGGGGACATCCTTTTGAAGACAGGGCAGAGAAGGAATGAGATGAGGAACTGTGGGAGGGGACGACTGGGAGGCAGGGTCAATGGCTGGACTGTTAATAAAGAAAAATAATAATAATTTAAAAAAACAGAGGAAAAAAATGACTAAAAATGCATAACAGGATCCTTGATTCCAAAGCTGTATGTCATGAGAAAACTCAGAATTCTCAATAGGAATATAAAGAAATGATACACACACTGGGACAATGTGACTGGGACAATGTGAGAATGGAGAGAAACAGCCAAAAACATAAACCTAAAAACATATTCAAGTTTTCATCTAAGTACCTAAGTTTCCTACACGAGGAAAAATGTGAACTTGACTAATGTTACCTGTGATTGTATGAGTATACATATTAAATAAACAGACATCAAGATTCTTATAAAAACAACTAATTAGTTCCATAAACTGTTATATTTTTGCCCCATGCTCTAGAGCTGTCTCTGTAAAGGGAAGTTATCAGAAAGGTGGGCTATGACTCTGCAGCTCCTCATGACACCTTGTGGTTTCATGCGAACCCAGCCCCACTGAAGCCCACACACAAAACAATGTTGAAGATCATTTTAATGTCTGCTTCCTACTATATGGATGATGTCACAAGATGTGCAATATGTCTTATCCACCTACCCATCACCATGCACACCTGAGAAAT
>NW_022196897.1:135461442-135507680 GCF_008632895.1 Mastomys coucha
TAGCTTGGAAAACCCAGCTGGGGCCCTGACAGTAGCAGCTCCTCTTTGGGGGATCAGAGAACAAATGACTCCAACAGCTGAATATTTCCTAGCTCTGCCCTTCCATTCTAGGTGCAGACAGAGCCCTAATCTGGGAAGATTGCATTTAATAGATTTTCTAGACATCCAAAGCACTTATTTTCCTCTTCCGAGACACTAGAGTTCTTTGCATATTCCAATACAAATATAATGTCCAGTGCAGCCAAACTTCAATCAAATTCAAACAGTAACAACAATTAAAGCAAAACATGATCATAAATTTTAAAGCCAGAAGCAGTTACTGGGAAGTGGATCAAAATAAATAAATAAAAAAGAAAGGACATGACTGCTTAGGAAAGCCAAAACCAGGAACATCTGGGAGAGTCCAGAGGGGACACATGTGGAGAGAGGAAGGAGGGAAGAAGCAAGAGCCAGACCAAGAGATCAGGATGGTAAATGGTAGATGGAAAAGAGCAGGTAACCAACATGGTTGGATTACATGAGGAATGACGGCTGGGGGAAGGGCAGCCAGAGCTCTGGGCTACAGGGCCAGGTATGCAAACCCTGCCCTGTATCAGCTATGGACTGAGGTGTGCTGAGAGAGCCTGACAGGCAGGTTTGCTTTGATTTGCTAAATAGGCTCATCAGCCATTTGTCCCAGGGTTTTAAACTTAATTGTAGGGAGAAAGAAAAAGGATGAAATGATTTAATTACACTCCCAAAGGTTGTGTTTGAAGGCTGAAATATACTTTATGGTCCAATATATTTCAGGGACTAAACATATGTTCTAGAGCACACAAATTATTACTTATATTTTGTACTTTAAGCCAGAAAAAACTAATATTTCTGTTAGGCACACCCACAACAGTTTGTCTAGTTCTTGTGTTACTTGAACTTGTTTAAATATAGAAATTTGGTTTCTAGATATAAGTCCAGTTCCTCATCCAGATTCATGATTGCCCAGCTCTGGGAACCTCCTAATTGGACAGTTTGGACTTTTACTGATTGTCTAAAATTGATTACCTGACTACTCATAGCTATTGTCAACTACTGTCAAGGCAGAAAAGCCCTCACCTTCCTTCTTCCCCCTCCTTTTCTGTGTATGATTACACCAGAATCAAAGTTGGTCAGAGAACTCAATGCTTACACAGGTCCCTCTTTATCTGTAAACCCCTCACCCCAATCCAGGGAGGTTGGAGGACACTCATTCACTGGTCTCCATCTCTTCTCACTGACCAGTCAGAGCCCTGCCTGAAATGAGCAGCAGGACAGTCTTCCAAGCACAGGGCAGCACAGGCAGATTAGGTGTTCATAGCAAGTCTTAACTTTCCAGAAAGCATAAGGAAAGGCTGAGATATAGGAGATGTTGCTCTAAACAGATACAAATACAAAATCTCTTTAGAAAGAGAACTTAAATTCTTTTCCAGGGTTTCTCTGTATAGCCCTACCTGTCCTGGAACTCACTCTGTAGACAAGGCAGGCCTTGAACTCATAAATCCACCTGCCTTTGCCTCCAAAGCACCAGGATTAAAGGTGTGCACCAGCACTGCCAGGCCCAGAAATGAAATTCTTAATGAATCGAAAACATTTGAGGATAAAAACAAGTGATTAGAACAGCAATACATAAAGAAAATGAAACTTAAAAAGTAACATCAACAATTGATGTTGTAAAAAGATCAATATACTTGAAAGAACACATAGGTATAATGACTTTGAGAACGAGCACACCCTTCTCTGATAGAGGGAATGGCATTAACGAGACAGTGTTTGACCTTGTCCCTATGTGCAGTGTTAGCTGCTGAGAACTCTAACGCGATGCACAGGCAATGGCAGGTATATAAATCTCTGAGCTTATTTAACTATACCAATGAGGACTGTAAATTCAATATTCTTTCCTTCCAGCTAACCTAGTCAACTTGGACACCCACCAACAGGGTCTGTTTTTACTCACATGTGTATTAATCAGGGTTCTCTAGAGTCACAGAACTTATGGAATGTCTCTAAATAATAGAGGCGACTACTAGAATGATTTAAAGTCTGCATTGCAACTAATCCGACAGTGAGCAACTGTGAATGGGAAGTCTGAGAATGAGAATCTAGAGGTAGCTCAGTCCCTCGTGGGGAGGTGTGTCAGCTGGTCTCCAGTATCAGCTGGAATACTGAAGAAGTAGTATCCAACAGGTGTGCTGGCAAATACGGGAAATGAAAACAACAAGAAGGAAGAAGAAGAAGAAGAGGAAGAGAAGGAGTCCTTCCTTCTTCCATAGTCCTCATGTAGGCCTCCAGCAGTAGGTGTGGCCCAGATTATAGGTGTGTACCACCCTGGCTGGCCTTGAACTCAGGGCTCTTCTCCCTCTGTCTCCTAGGATTAGAGGTGTGTATTACCTTGTCTGGGTCTAAGCTTTGAATGGTAGGTAAGCCTCAAGATCTGGAAAAAAGCTTGTGTCATCCCATGTCAGCATCTGAGTCAGAAGCCTGTGTCTTCCAGCCTTAAGATCTGGATCACAGGTGTGCCCCAATTTCTGGATTGCAGTTCATTGCAGATATAGTCAAGCTGACTACCAGGAATAGCCATAACATACAAAAATACATGCTGGAAAACTACAAAGTCATTCACCCTGTCTGAATTAGGTCCTTCTTCATAATGGTGATGCCTGCAGCTGGCTCCTTTGAACTTTAGTCTGCATTCTAGATATTGCCCATCCTGTTTCATCTCACAGTATACACAGTAAACTGTTCATCCTGTTCTGGTCTGAAGGCAGAAGGCATGCTCCACAGACAAAACCCTTAACCTGATACTGAAATGAACACTTCATTATATGACTCAAATGAGAAATTTTAAAACACTGCTGTGGTACAGTCCTTTATATCAATAATTTAGTAATTTTCATGAATAGAACAAGGTCATTGCCTGGGGAGCATGAGACCTAGATCAAAGATACCCGAGTCAACATAGCTTGTCTTAGGAATACTTCTATAACAGGGAAGTTGATGCAGCTATCCTAGAATTAATATACCTTCCCCAGGAGAAATCACTCCACAAATGATTACAAGATTAAATTAAGAAAACATGTCTTTAATGACTGCATATATTCAGCTCTGGCTAATGCTCAGAGAAGACACAGCCAAGAACAGATTTTACATTCCACAAATGCTGTCCCCCTTAAGTTTCTCTTAGGTTCAGGCAATTTAAATATGGACCGGAGACTGCAAGTCCCACAGATGGGAGATTTACACAGAAAAGTTATAACCAGAGTTATTTTGTAAGTACACCAGTGCTGTGAAACAGCAGGTCATACTTCGCTGATGGGGCCCTGAGTTCCAGGTGCCTGAAGATGGGAAGGTTGGAAAACTAGAAGGTAGAAAGTACCACAGCTGAGGTGGGGATGTCTTGGACAACCTCTGTCTTATGCCACACAGGCTTCTGAAGAATAGCCCCACGTATACTTCTTACAGGGGGAAATGGAACAAAATGGGAGGCCTCTGTGAACACAGCACAAACTACCATACAATGGGAAAAACACCAGAGGGATCTAATAAAAAAAAAAGCTGGAAAAGGGGGACCAGAGAAGATCTCAAAAACATTACTGAGCAAGCCCACACTGGACTCGGGACTGATAACCATAGCCTCATGTGGTAGGAAGAGTTGGGATCTCAGGATCTGAAGCATCCCAACCCCCAAGGCCCTGGCCCCAGACCACTACCAGCTCTCCCAAGCACCTCCCCTGCTTCAGAGAAGGAACTCTATTCTCAGGACTTCAGGGCCTTAGGGAAAGCTCCTAAAGCCTAAGCCCCAGGCTGCTACTGGCTCTGCAGATTGAGAAAGAGCTGTGCCACTCTCCATACATGAAGGCCCCATAGAAAGCCTTGCTTGTCCAGGCCAGTCCTCAACACAGCCGTGTTTTTCTTTTTTCGAGGCAGGATTTCTCTGTGTAGCCCTAGCTATCCTGGAACTAATTCTGTAGACCAGGTTGGTCTCGAACTCAGAAACTCACCTGCCTCTGCCTCCCAAGTGCTGGGATTAAAGGCCTGGGCTACCTCTGCTGACCTGTTTTTCCTTTTCAAAGAGTTGTCGCCAGGTGTAGTCTTGCCCATGTGGCAGAACTATGCTTTTCTCAAGATAACCGGAAGTTTATGGCATACCAGGCCTTAATGTTGGTTGTCACCCTATACTGCCCCTTAGAGCCACTTGTTAGAGGCCTGTTCTTTGATATCACGATGGACCTAGTTCGTGATTACAAACCAGAGTTGTCTCCTATCTTATGGATTGTGGACAAATGCCTGGACAATCCTGGTACCTTAACACATGTATACTCGCATCTTATTCTCCAATAGGCCTTTTTAGCATAGCATATGTCTGTGTGATGTTTTAGAGGCAGTCCTCCCTCACCTACATTCTACTTGCTGTCACTACAAGCATTAGTAAACACTGTACATCAGTTTTACTCTTCTACATCACAGCTTACTATTGGAGTGCCATCCGATACACGAGATGCCTTTTACAGTCCACAACACTAACTCTAAATGGATCTTATACCTACATGTATAACATCTTAATGCTAAGGCCAAAACTTCCTGAAGATACTAGCGAAACTAGGGCTTTCCGAGTTTGCCATCCTGCCGAGGGATTTTCTACACAGAAGCCCCTACTCCAAATGTTTTGTGTAGATGCAGCCACCCCAGGGAAGTTGTGCCTAGCCTACCGCCGGGTCCAGAGAGAGAACAGTACCACAGGGAACCTCACAAGTCACAGCTCCTGTCAGGCTGCTGTTTATCACCGAGCCCCAGGGACAACCCAGCACACCAGCCCCCTCTGCTCAGCCGCCTGCTCCTCCCCTAGTGGGAGATGGCCCTGCACTTACCATGTCGGGACTTCTGAGCTTGCCCGAACTCCCCGCACTCAGGAACAGCACACAGAACACATCCAGCAGAAATATTCACGATTCTCAGCTTAAAAAAGGAACTTGCAAGATCGCACCCGGAAGAACCCGCCTTCTTTTTTGATTGGCAGATCCGTCTGCATGTTCTGATTGGCTAGTGCACCTTGAGTGACATAAACACCACCCATAGGCTTAAAGTGTGCTGTAGGGACACAGCGGAATGGTTCCAGGCACAAGTTGGCAGTCTGAGCTCAGTCCTTTCCCGGACCTGTAGAAATTTGCAGTTCAGTACCACTTGTGTCTGTCCTCCAATTGCTTACTGCTCCGTTTTCCCCACTCTGATCAGGGGGAAGACCCACACTTCCAATTTGCTGTTGCTAAGTTACCGGCTTCTCCCCTTTGTGGGACACACTGCAATTTTGGAGCCCGCCTGAGCTCCATTCACAACACTAAGTAAGCACTTCCCCTTCTTCCTTTTGGAATTAAGGTCCATAACTTGCATTGCCCAGTACTCAACTTACAGTGAGTCATTAGTCTGTCCCACAAGTGGAAGTATGCCCAGAATATTAGCAACTAAAGAGGAATTAGAGCAGACATGATTTTTGCTTTGCATTTCAATCTGGGTTCAGGTAAACTGCAAGTACTTTTCACTTGATAGATATGAGGTAAACCTCACAGTAAAGTAGGAAAAGCATTACAAACACTGGGGGAGCACTATTGTTAACCAGCACTTCCTCCTCAGTAGGTAGATAAAACAAACAAATAACAACTAGAAAATCCACAGCCGCATTAGTAAAGGTTCTTTAGAAGAACTGAATTGATAGAATCAGTCTCTCTATTATGTAAAAAATTGATTTATTAGAAGGGCTCAAGGGCTGGGTGTTTCAACTAGACCAACAATGCCTGCCTACTTGTGGAAAGTTAAAGAATCCAGTAGTGGTTCAGTCCATGTGGTTGCATGCCACAGCTGGTCTTCAGTATATATCAGAATTCTGAAGAAATAGGCTCTAATACTAATTTTCAAAAATGAAACTCTTAGCCAGAGGTAGAGCAAGCACACAAAGAAAAAGAGGTATCTATCTCCTACAGTGTCCTGCTCATATGTAGGCTAAGGACAGAAGCTGTGCCCTAGATTAAAAGTGGATTTTATCAACTGAAATGATCCAGATTAAAGGAAGGTTTTCCCACTTCAAAAACTATAATTTAAAAAAAAAAAAAATCCCCCACAGTAACCAACGATTTGGGTTTTATCTAATTCCAAATCTAGTCAATTTGACCACCAATTATAGACAGCACAACAATTAGACAGGAGAGCTGAGAAAGATCCACTTTCTTTCCCACCCTCTGTGGGAGGCAAGGAGAGCATGGGAGCCATTCCAAAGCAATAATTTTCTTCTCAAAAAGGAAGCATTAAGACTTTTCTTAGGGAATATTGATACGTTCACATATAGGTTTGCCCACCCCTATGCATGCTATGTTAAATCCTCTTCTGAACTTGGTCACAAGGTAAAAGCAGAGATTTTGAAGGTCATTCTTAGCTCAAAGTCATGCAGAAACATATGTAAATAATAAAATTGATGGGCAGAAATACCTCTAGGATTTTCATCATCTATCTAAAATCTTAGCCAGCCATCAAGTAAACAACACTGTAAAAGTAGATGGCTAAGGAGCCAAAGCTGCCTCGTAATCATTATCTGTGATCTAACGAAGAAATGTATCAACGTCACAATTCTCACATATAGAAAGAACAGAGAACACAAAGGCCAAGGACTAACCTCACTTAGGTCTGGGCTCCTAAGAGTAGGGTGTTTGAGAGCAACAGGGAAACAAGCAACTTGAAGTCGAATCGTGAGTCTGAGCCAGTAGCTCATGCTCTGCTGAGATAGCGTTCTAGATGAGACTGCTTCCAGGACTGCTATCTCTGAGTGTTTGTGTTCTGCTCTGCTCTAGACAGATTTTACTTTCTATTCTAAAGCCTCTGTGGTTGAGACAGCTAGCTTTCGACTTGAGACAGCTCTCTCTGCTAGTAAAAATTCTAAAAGCTCTCTAGATAGCTCCTCAGTTTTCTGACCAGTCAAAAAAAACTGATCAAAAATCTTTGGTTTTTCCAACCAAGTCAAAAATACTGTTAGAAAAATTCTAAAAGTAATTCTTGGGTTATCAAAAAAAAAAAAATTCTTGAAGAGCTGTGTTTGGTGTCCAGAGATCTTCACATAGCTCAGCTCTCATTACAGAAAGAAATTTAAAAAGTAGTGCAATTACTTCCTGCTAGCTCATCACATACAGATCAAAAGCCAAGTCTTTTATTTTTTTAATTTCATATGAGTTTGGTTATTTATTCCAGTGTCCCTTTTGATTATCCTATGAAACAGCAGTCCATAACCCCAGTTCCTTGATACTTAGGAGACAGTAAGCACATTTTATTTTTCATTTAACATTGCAAAAGAATTCAGAGATCTTCCTGCCTCTCTTCTGTAGCTGGGTGGAGTGTGCTGGGGGACACAGAGTAGGGGAAGGCAGTGGAAAGTTTCTAGAGGGGCTTACTGGGTTTTCCTATTGGGAATTTGGAAGACTTTGTTGCTGAGAGTGGTTTGAACTGTGCAGACCTGGCCCAAGCTGTTTCAGTGAAGAAGAACTTCAGTATGTGGCCTAGAGGCTGGTTTTGTTGTATTTTGGTGAAGAAGATGGCTGCTTTTTGCCCTTGTCTGAAGAGTCTACCTGAGGCTAAGGTAAAGAGAGGTATATTAATTGCATTGACAAAAGAAGTCTCAAAAAAGAAAAATAAAAGTCCCAGCAGAGATACTTGTTTGGACTTATAAAGAGCATTTTTAATGAAAATGAGCAAGCAGAGAAAGGAAAAAATTAAAAATGTATGTTTTATGTAATAATGAGGCAGCAGGAAGAGAAATGAGGCTGAATCAAATGATCAAGGACATAAACAGAATAAAGGGGTGGTAGCTTTGGGGCAAGACCCCAAGCAACAAAGCTGAGGTCCAAGCATTGGGGTATACACCTTTAATTTCATGAGACAGAGGCAACCAGGTCTCTTGAGTTCAAGGCCAGCCTTGTGCAGAGAAAGTTCCAAGTACAGAAAAGCTTAAGTCTAGGTGTGGTGGGACAAGCCTTTGATCCCAGAATTCAAAAGACAGAGCCATACAGATCTCTGAGTTCCATCCAGGTCAATCTCCAGAGCACGTTCCAGGAGAGCTAAGCTTAGGCAATGAAGGAGTTGGAAAACAGAAAGATGGTAAGAATGGAATAGAACAAGGAAGGCATGTTCCAGCTCAAACAAGCAGCAGAACTAAGCAGCTTCAGCTGTGGGGTCTGGCTTTAGAGTGAAATATGGAAGTGACTACTGGGACAATTTATGCTGGTTAGCCTGAGCTAAGAAATTAGTAGTGATCAAGAAGAGCCTAGCCCCACTGAGGTAAAATCTGAGAAGTGTTTTCTGAGAGTACAATAAAGCTGTGTTCCAGAGATAGCCAGTATTGTACCTTGCACTTCAGTTGGATTTGGTAATGTTTAAGAATCAATCAGGTGCTCAGTGGTTTTGATGGTATGAAGAAGTCATGGAGAGCAGCTGAGGCTTGGGACTGTAAGAGACCCAGGAAGGCCATTGGTAAAGGTGCAGTTGGCAGCCTACAACTGAAGGGTTATGGGAAGAAGTTAAGGCTGGACACCATGAAGAGAGCCCATGAAAGGCTTTTGGTGAAGCCTCATTGTAGCAGAAGACCTCAGTGTATTGGAGATGCCAGTACCATAGGATGTCACCAAGAACAGCAGCAGCAGTGAAGTAGAGTCAACCAAAACCCAGAGTGCTACAGAGAGCAGAGCTGGAGATATGATCCAAGTGAGGAGCAGGGAAGGTCAAGTGTGGATCCTAGATATTATAACAAGAAGCTGGAAGTTCTTAAAGTTGCCTTGGATACCCAAAGATGTTTGAGATGCTAGAGGAAAGCTGCAAACAGAGTGGAAACTGCCCAGGAGAAAAGTTTGTTCCAGTCAGCAAAGATGAAAATGGACTTGGAGACCTGAAGACTGCTTTGAAATCAGACTTGGAGATGCAGTTTGAATTTTCCAAGTGGAGAAAGGGCTTTCCACTTGAATTATGGCTCCCTGTGACAAACAGTTCTTCCTAAGACTGAATGATGAGATCCCAACCAGCTGCTGCTAGTAACTCCATTCAGAATTTTTACTATGTGCAAGTTTTTTTCCTTCTTTCTTTTTCTTTTTTTATTTGTAATTTTTTTTATTAATAATGTGTGGTAGAAATGCCATATCACACATTATGGAAAACATGTGGCTGCTCCACCCCACCATTTTATACTATGGAAGTGACTATGTAGAACAGTGTGGCCTCAAATTCATAGATAGAAATTTGCCTCTGAAGTGTTTGGATCAATAGATCATGCCCTCATGCTTGCCAATATTAATTTTTGAAAATAATTGTATGGGCACTGATTCCAAACAACTGATATGATTATATTGTTCACAGTGATTATATTGTTCTAATTTTCTAGTGCTCCCAAATATTTTAGACATTACTTTATTTATATGAGTGTTTTGCCTGTGTCTTTGGGCTTTACTGCATTGAGCAGAGAACATGATCAAGGAACTCTTATAAGGACAACATTTAGTTGGAGCTGGCTTATAAGTACAGAAGTTTAGTCCATTATCATCAAGGCTAGAGCATGGCAGTATCCAGGCAGGCATCATGCAGGGGGAGCTGAGAGTTCTACATCCTTATGAGAAGATCACTAAGAGAACACTGGCTCCCAAGTAGTTAGAGTCCTAATGCACACCCTACAGGGACAGACTTCCTCCCAAGAGTCCATATCTATTCCAACAGGGTCACTCCTCCTAATAATGCCACTCCCATGGTCTTTCATATTCAAAAAACCACATTCTAGTAACTGGTCCCTATATGTTTGTTCAAACACACAGGTTTCTGGGGGCCATACCTAGCCTTAGCATAATTAAAAAAATACATTGCAAACTCCCCATAGTTTACAGTAGTCTCAAAAATGTTAAGATTCCAAAGTTCAAAGTCTCTTCTGAGATTCATCCAATCACTTAATTGTAATCCCCACAGCATGACAGGAAACCAGCTGGGCAAACTGGAAACTGCATCTCCAAGTCTGATTTCAAAGCAGTCTTCAGGTCTCCAAGTCCATTTTCATCTTTGCCTTGGATACCCAAAGATGTTTGAGATGCTAGAGGAAAGCTGCAAACAGAGTGGAAACTGCCCAGGAGAAAAGTTTGTTCCAGTCAGCATAGATTTTGCTAGGGAGAGCTACAGCCAAGAAAAGAGATGTCACAATTACTTATCATTTCCCAACATTATTAGAATGTGTGTGTTAATTTGCATTTGAAGTCATTATTTTTCTTTCTACGTGGTTTAAGGAAGATTTTTTTAAATTAGTTGCTATCAGTAGCATTGAAATAGTATGTCAAGGGGCTGGAAAGGGCTCTCAGTGGTTAAGAGCATTGGCTGCTCTTTTAGAGGTCCCAGGTTTGATCCCCCATATCCACAGGACACACATCCAGGTGTGACTCCATTTCTATGGGGATCTATCTCACTTTTCTGGCCTCTACAGCATCAGGCATGCAGGGGATACATAGATGTACATGCATTCAAAACTTCCATACACATAAAATATTAAAGAAAACAAATCCTTTTTCTCAAAAGTTGAACTACTCAGGCTATTTTTATTTCTTTATTTTTAAACAACCAAATAAATAAATGAATAAACATGTAAATAAACAAACAAACAAATTAGTGAAATAGGTTGGTGTCAGAGGAGTAAGGTTGGTTGGTGGTAGGAAAAAAAACTAATGTGAATTTGTGACTGTTGGTGACTTTAAATTTGTTTCTACAGGAATGTAAAGTTGGAAACCTGGGTTGTAAATGACATTGTATGCTGAAAGATTGAGAAGTTGTTCTTGTTGAAAACTGAAAGCATGGTGCTAGAATCACTGTGTCTGTGAGATACACATATGCACATGAATGAAAGAGTTCATGAGGGATAAAAACTAATGGAAAGTATTTACCCTGCTGCTACTGTGACATGCAGTTTTAACCTACTTCTTATCGGTGATGGGACTGAATTCTTGTCCTCTAAAAGGGCAATGTTAGCATTTACTCAGTGAGCTATCACTCCAGCCCCATCAGCTACTTTCTTTTGTCTCCACAAACTTCTAGGCCTTTTGGCTAAGATCAAGTGTGAAGAAAATCCCTTATGGGTTAGACTAATCTTATTAATGCATATTTTCAAATAAGGTTTTCTTTTAACAATAGCTTCTAGTGCAGAACAAGTAAAAAAAATATTTACCTTCAACCACAACATACATATCATACATATGTGAATAAGTAAGGTTATGTAAACAAGCATTTTGTTTTTAATGATTTATGTTGATTAAATGCCAGTAAATGCATGTTAACATTTGTTCTAATCTTTAGATTGAAAATGAATTATTTCTTTTAAGTCTTCATATTTAAAAAGGCAAAGTCAAGATTTATTCCTCCAAGATTGCATCATATTTGCAGATAAAGTTCTATGACTGTCAAAAAATATTTGGAATAAGTTTTTTTTTCTACAGATAAAATTATTGGAGATATATTAACCACCTTTACTAGCATCCAAAATGTATGTATTTGCCCTGGCTGTCCTGGAACTCAATATGCTATGTATGTAATAAATGGGCTGCCATAATACATATCTTTTCCAATCTAACTATATAAATAACTACACACAGAAATAAACACAACATGCCTGGGCTAAAGCAAGGGGGATTTATGGGTTTAGGGCATGGGGTGATGATCTATGAACTAGAATCTGTGATTATACTCACATACGGTAAAAAAGCTGAGTCCCTTGGTGGGCACTCCTGGGTGAATAATGAGAAAGGCAATGGTAGCCCAGGATATTCTCCTTGAGGGTTGGGTTGGGGAAAGAAGAGCAAACAAGGTTTCTTAGCTTGTGCAGGGGATAAGGAGGGGTTTCAAGCAACCAAAAACGCCTAAGTCCTTTGTAGTCCAGAGAATTGAATCGTGATTTCAAGACGCTGGAGGAATGACAGAGTTGACATTTGTCCTCCTAAAATTTGGACTTTCTTTGGCCTGATTCCTTGCTATGCTTTGATTCTTCTTTGTGATGTTTTCTTCTATGAAACTTTATGAAAAATATAATGTAGAATGTAAAATAACAGAATTATTATGGCCCTAGGGAGCATTGTAATTTTTGAACTGCTTGAGAGGTCTTCCTGGGGATATAATCTATGAGAGAAAAAATAAAATTTGATTAATCCCCTCTGTGTGTGTGTGTGATGTTTTTTCCATTTTATCTGGCCCCAGAGAGTATTTTGTTGGCCCCAGAGAATTAATGTTTTTCCCTCAGAGAAAAATCTGCTGAGTGAGTAACTGCTGACTCTATGCCCATTCTCAATTTACCTCAGCTGTTGAATCTGGCCTTCTGTAATAGGAATGATCCCAACATGGACCAGTCAAGACTGCCAAGAACTCACCCTGCTAAGAACATTCTCCTTTACTTCTAACCAGACCAATATTAAATCACTTGGAAGCTCCCTGTTCTGTAGAAGACTATCATGTTAGGAATGATGGTCCAAAGACACAGAGTTAAATATAAACTACAACTTAAAGATTCAATGTGTGTTATTCACTATAGTGTACTTAGTGAATCAAGTCATCTGGGGTAGTAGATGAAAACCTGTCTTAAATTAAGAAAACCAATCAAAATTATATTAAATTATTTTTCTTTTCTTTTTTCTTTTTTTATTAAATAATTTTATTTATTTACATTCCAAAAGTTACCCTCTTATTTGTCCCCCACCCTGAGTTCTTCACCCCATCCATCTTCCCCCACCCCCTCAGAGAGGTGGCCCCCGAAAGGCCCATGTACCCCCACCTCACACCCACCAACATCTCTCTTTCCTGGGGCATCAAGTTTCCACACGATGAAGCACATCCTCTCACATGGAGGCCAGACAAAACAGTCTTTTATTACACATGTACCCTGAGCAGCCCATGTATGCTCTTTGGTTTTTAACTCAGTGTCTAGGAGTTCTGTGGGTTCCAGGCTACTTGACACTGTTGTTTTTCCTGTGGGGTTGCAATCCCCCTTAGCTCCTTCAGTCCTTCCCCTAACTCTTCCACATGGGTTCCCAACCTCATTCGAATGGTGGTCTGTAAGTATCTGCATTTGACTCATGTCAGTTTCTGGTAGAGACTCTCAGGGAACAGCCATGCCAGGCTCCAGTCTGCAAGCACAATATGACATCAGTTATAGGTTCTGAGTTTGGTGTGCGGAATTAAATGAATTAAATTTGGACTGGTCACTGGGTTGCCTTTTCTTCGGTCTCTGCTTCAATTTTGTCCCTGAATTTCCTTTAGACAGGTACAATTCTGCGTTAAAATTTTTGAAGATGGATGAGCAGCTCCATCCCTCAACTGGGGACAATGTCTATCACCTAGATGTGGTTTCTTTAGGTTCCATCTCCCCACTGTTGGGCATTTAGGCTAATGACATCCCCTTGAGTCCTGGTAGCCTTTCACATCCCAGACTCTGGGATTTTCTAGGTTTCTCACACACACTCTACATCCCACTGCATCATTTGATTCATTCTCCTGGCCATTATTATTATTATTATTATTATTATTATTATTATTATTATTATTATTACTATTATTATTATTTTGGTTTTTGGAGACAGGGTTTCTCTGAATAGCCCTGGCTGTCCTGGAACTCAATCTGCAGCCCAGGCTGGCCTTGAACTCAGAAATCCGCCTGCCTCTGCCTCCCAAGTGCTGGGATTAAAGATGTGCACCACCACTGCCTGGCCTCCTGGCCCTTTTTATGTCTCTCCTGACTGCTCCTTACATGATCGTGCCCACCTTTTTCCCTCCCTCCTGGGACCTACACTCTCCCACCCAGGTCTCTCCCTCCTTCTGCCTCCCATGATTATTTTATTCCAGCTTCTTTATTTTATTCTTGTGCCTTCATTCTTGTTAAGCTTCATACAATCTGTGAGTTGCATCACAGGTATTCTGAACTTTTCAGCTAATATCCACTTTTCAGTGAGTACATATGATGTCTTTTGGGGTCGAGGTTACCTCACTCTGGATGATACTTTCTAGTTATACCCCTTTGCCTGTAAAATTTATGATGTCTTCATTTTTAATAACTAAATAGTATTCTACTGTATAAAATGAACTACATTTTCTGTATCCATTCTTTGGCTGAGGGACTTCTGAGTTGTTTTCAGCTTTTGCCTTTTACAAACAAGGCTACTATGAACATAGTGGAGCACATGTCCTTGTTGTAAAGTGGAGTAACTTTTGAGTATATTCCTAGAGGTAGTATAGATTGGTCTTTAGGTAAAACTATTTCCAATTTTCTGATTAACTGCCAGATTGATTTCCAGAGTGGTTGTACCAGTTTGCAGTCCCACCAGCAATGGAGGAGTGTTCCTCTTTCCCCACATCCTCAACAACATGTTTCTTCACTTTAGTTTGTTATCTTAGCCATCCTGATTGGTGTAAGGTGCAATCTCGTGGTCGTTTTGATTTGCATTTCCCTGATGACTAAAGACTTTGAACATTTCTTTCAGTGCTTCTCAGACATTTGAGACAACTCTATTGTGAATTCCCTGTTTTGCTGTGTACCCTATTTTTTAATTGGATTATTTGGTTTTTTGGAGGTTAACTTCTTGAGTTTTTTTATATATTTTGTATATTAGCCCTATATCAGATGTTGAGTTACTGAAGATCTTTCTCAAATCTGTAACTTGCCATTTTGTCCTAATAACAGTGTCCTTTGCCTTACAGAAACTTCTTAATTTCATGAGGTCACATTTGTCAATTGTTGGTCTTAGAGCCTGAGCCATTTGTTTTGCTCAGGAAATTTTCCACAGTGCCAATGCATTTGAGGCTATTTCTCACTTTCTCTTCTATTGGAGTCTGTGTATCTGATTTTATGTAGAGGTCTTTGATTCACTTAAACTTGACATTTGAGGTAAATATGTATGGATCAATTTGCATTCTTCTGAATACAGAATGCCAGTTAGATGAGCACCATTTGTAGAAGATGCTTTCTTCTTTCCACTGTGTGTGTTTTGGCTTCTTTGTCAAAGATCAAATGCCTATAGGTGTGTGTAGTTTTTATTACTATTGCCCTGTAGTACAGCTTGAGGTCACGGACACTGATTCATTCAAAAGTTCTTTTATTGTTGAGAATTGATTTGGCTATCCTGGGATTTTTGTTTTTCCACATGAAGTTGAGAATTGCTCTTTCCTTGTCTATGAAGAATGGTGTTGGAATTCTGATGGGGATTGAATTGAATATGTAGGTTACTTTTGGTAGGATGTCATTTGTACTTTGTTAATCCCAATAATCTATGATCATCAGAGATGTTTTCATTTTCTGAGGTCTTTTTCAATTCCATTGTTAAGAAACTTTAAGTCCTTTATACAGATTTTCACTTGTTTGACTAGAGTTACACCAAGATATGTTATATTATTGGTGACTATTGTGAGGTGTGTTGTTTCCCTGTTTTTTTTTTTTTTCTTAGCTCATTTATTCTTTAAGTAGAGGAAGGCTACTGATTTGTTTTGTTTAAGTTGATTCTATATCCAGAGTGATTCAGGAGAAGATAAGAGAAACAAGATTGAATCATTCAGCTTAGAGAGGACTTTGAATTGGAAGAGCTCAGTTGAACCAGCCAGAGAACAGAAAGAGATCAGAAAAAAGAAAGGAGGGGTTGAGTATATTCAGCAGAGTCTCAGAGGCTGAAAATATTATAGGCCTAGATTAGATTGTACACAGGCTGGAAGCTTCCAGGACTAAGTCTGAGTTACCAGACTAAGGCAGTAAGCCTCTGAAACAACAGTTATTACAGAAGAACAGAAATTACATTTATAGGAATATATCATATGTGATTTGATTTGTTTCTTGATTTTTACAAGATATCACAGACAACAGATTGTTTTTGGTGCCAGTAGAGACTTTGGACATTTGAACATTATTGCTGCTATTACAAAATATGGGGATCTTTGAGGCTAGACTAAAACTGTTGGCCATTTAAGTTATAGTGTGGTGGTTCAGAATGTAAAAAAAAAAGAATCTCCCAGATATAATGATGTATTTAAATGCATGCACTATATTGGTTGCTTTCTTAGAGATGCTTATAGAAGGTCTACTAGAGGAGTCTTAATGGGGGATGGGGTTTCACTGGAGATGGATTTCAGCGTTTATAGCCTTACCACATTCCCTGCCCTGTGTGTCTACTTCCTTGTGGTTGAAACTGATCAGATAGTTTCCTTGTTATACTGACATGGCTTCACCACAATTTCAGACTATCCCTAAATAAACTAAGATACAGTAGAATAAATTGAATTTCATTGCTAAGCCATTTTCCCACCTTATGCTTCATTGCATTTATTTATTTATTATTTTGCTCTTTTGTTTTGTTTCATTTTTTTTTTTTGTTTACAAGAGAAGACATTTCTGGATAGCCTGTGTTATCTTAAAACTATGTCTAAATATCAAGGTGGCCATGCTTCTGCTTCACTTGTGTTGGGATTATGGTTATGCTCTAAAGATCACATAAGGGAAGTATATAGTAGTGTATTAGTTAGCGTTTTAGTGCTGTGAACAGATACTATGACCAAGGCAACTCTTATACGGGCAACACTTATTTAGGGCTAGCATACAGGTTAAAATGTTCAGTCCATTTTCACCAAGTTCGGAGCACAGCAGAATCTAGGCATGGGCGGTGCATGAGGAACTGAGAATTCTACATCTTCATCAGAAAGCTGCTAGCATAATACTGGCTTCCAGGCAGCTAGGTGAGGGTCTTAAAGCCCACACCCACAGTGACACACCTACTCCAACAGGGCTACACTTTCTCCAACAGGACCACACCTCCAAATAGTGCCACTCCTGGGCTAAGCATATAAAACCCATCACAAATAGACACCTGTAAGTCGTTCTGCTACAAATACACCATGGAACAAGTGCATACACATAGTTAACTTTCTTCCTTTAAAATATACATTCCTTTATAAGATATATCTCTACACAACATACCCTCTCTCCATTCCTCCCATTCCTACCCTCCACTCTCTCAAAGACCCAATTCCTTTCCCTTTCTTTTCAGATAAAAAGTAGGCTTCCCCAGGATATCAATCTAATACAGCATAAGTTGGAGTAGCACTAGACAAAACCTATTTGTTATCTATTTCAACAAGCTCTGTGCCACCCTATTCAAGCAAACCTTGCTGAAAGTTCAGGTTGTAAATTAAAGCTTTTGTGGCTGGGTTAATGTCCCAGTTTCATCATTGGAGAGCTTGCTTTATTTTAGAAGATGTCTGATTCAGATTCCATAGCCTCCACTGCTGGTCTCCTCACTAGGGTCAGCCTCAAAGGTTCAATGAAATGTCTACTGAACTAGCTTTCCACATTGACCCTCAAATGAGCACTAATTCCAATTGTCTTCCCCTCTAAACTTGCCATCTATCTCTCCCTCCCCTAAGTGTTCCCATTCATACCTGCCCTCGTTCTTACTTCAAAATCTAATTTGTTTCTGCATATCTGGAAAATTCATGCATCACTAAACTGACTTGCTATAGACCCTCTTGCCCTTAGCATCTTTGAGTGTCTTGATTTTAGCATGATTTCTTTTTAGTTAGCAGCTAATATTCACTCATAAGCAAGTGAAAAATCATGTATGTCTTCCTGTGTTTGGGTGATCTCACTCAGGATAATCCATGTTCTTTTATCCTTTTGCCTGCAAATTTTGTAATGTCATTAAAAAAATCATGTGAATAAATTCTCAATTGTGTAAATATGCCTATTTTCTACATCTTATTCTTCAGTTGAGGGACATCTAGGTAATTTCTACTTGCTGGCTAGTATGAGGAAATTTTCTATGAACATAGTTGAATGTGTTCATGAGTAATGATGGAGAATCACTGCGAAGTAATGTTTTTCTTTTCATTTTCTAATTACTGTGACATAAATATTCTATGGCAAAAGAACATTCTACTATTATTTCTTCCTCCAGTATGTTATATGTTTTTGTTCTCTCTGTGTCCTATATTTACTGACTTATGGGTACTTAAGATAAGGCACCAAATGGTAAAGTATACTAATCCTTTTCTAACTCAAGCTGCCCAACTTAAAGACTACCATCTCTAAGGAGGAGAATTTAGCCTGGGTGTTAGCATGCGTGCCTCTTATCTAGTGTGAGAAATGTAACAGTGGTTAGCAGAATAAAACTTTGGAGAACAGGGTTATGGGAAAATGTCAAGGAAATATTGGAAGTTTATCCCAGAAGACAACCAAACTTCTCAATAACCAAATTCATTATAAGGTTACTGATTGTCTTGGAATGTGACTTTGAATATATACTTTTCAGAAGTTTTGCTAGATGAGGATTGAGCAGACAGCCTAAATCAGAAAGACAAGACTTCAAGAGGAATTCAGTAATGCCACATGTATTCCTGAGTCACATGTCTAGGAGTGGATGGTCCATACAAGCCCTGTCTTCTGGATCACTAGTGAATAGGGAGAGGATATAGGTTTCCAGGTGCACATCAGGAAAGCATATAACATGAAAGTGTATCCTTCTACTTCTCTCTTAGTTAGGATTTTACTACTGTGAAGAGACACGATAACCAAGGAACTCTTACAAAGGAAAACATGTAATTGGGAATGGCTTACTGCATCGGAGGTTTAGTCCATTATCATGACTGCAAAAAGACAACTTAATCCACAGGCAGAAGGAGACTGTAAGACTAGGCTTATCTTAAGCACAGAAGATTGCAAACCCTGGCACCACAATGACATGATTCTTCCAACAAGGCCACACCTCATAGTAATGCCACTCCTTATGAGCCAAGCATTAAAATATACGAATCTATGGTGCCCATTCCTATTCATTCCACCACAGTAAGCATGAAAGTAAAAATAGGAGCTTAGAACGCTCCCAAGGAGGCTCTTCAGGGGCAGGAGAAAAAGATCTAGTAGACATGTCAGGTTACTTTCATTCTTATTTATAGATAGGTAGCTCTCTGTAAAAGCTTTTTCTCTGTGTCCATTTATTCTTTGGTGTCTGTATTGGCTGGTTTTGTGTGTCAATTTGACACAGGCTGGAGTTATCACAGAGAAGGGACTTTAGTTGGAGAAGTGCCTCCATGAGATCCAGCTGTGGTGCATTTTCTCAATTAGTGATCAAGGGGGTAGGTAGGGCCCCTTGTGGATGGTGCCATCCCTGGTCTGGAAGTCCTGTGTTCTATAAGAGAGCAGGCTGAGCAATCCAATGGAAGCAAGCCAGGGGAAGCAAGCCAGTAAGGAACATCCCTCCATGGCCTCTCCATCAGTTCCTGCTTCCTGACCTGCTTGAGTTCCAGTCCTGACTTGCTATGATGATGAACAGCAACATGGACATGTAAGCTGAATAAACCCTTTCCTCCCCAACTTGATTCTTGGTCATGATGTTTGTGCAGTAATAGAAACCCTGACTAAGACAGTCTTTCTTCATTTCTGGGCCTTAAGAATCCAGTGTCCTAAGTTTTCTATACACAGGCTTGGTTTGATATAAACTGTGGAATAAAGGATACACCTTACAGAAAAATATCACAGAATTTTATTGTAACAACTTGATCTCTTAACATCATTGGGGTTACTGACTCAGTTTTCCAGGTCTTCTGCATCTACTTGGAGATTCACCTAAACTGATTGTTGTATTAGTCACAGCAAGTCTAACCAGAGATCATGCAGACTGTGTGTAACAAAATTATCTCCAAATGAATCCCAAACTTTATTGTTGAATGCATGGGCAGAACTTCTTGAAGATACCAGAACAATTTCAACTCTGAGTTTGTCAAACGGCCTTGCACAGCTATGTTCAAGCACACTGCACAGTGATAGCAAATGAGGAATATGGCTTGAGTCACAGGCCCTGCTCCTCATGCTGTAGGAAGTTCAGTTTGCAGAACAAAGTCATTCAGAAGCCAGTGTCCTGACCAAGGGTGTTGCAAAGACCACATGGGTAACAGCTTCTTTCTTGGGACCATTTGCTTGGAGAATTGTTTTCCAGCCTTTTATTCTTAGGGAGTGTCTGTCTTTGTCACTGAGGTGGGTTTCCTCTATGCAACTAAATGTTGGGTTCTGTTTATGTACCCAGTCTGATAAATCTGTCATTTTATTGAGGAATTGAATCCATTGATATTAACAGATATTAAGGAAAGGTCATTGTTGCTTATTGTTATTTTTGTTGTTAGAGTTGGAAATCTGTTCACATGGTTATCTTCTTTTAGTTTTTTTGGAAGACTACTTTCTTGCTTTTTCTAGGATGTAGTTTCCCTCCTTGTGTTGTTCTTTTCCATTTATTATCCTTGAAGGGCTGGATTTGTGGAAAGATATTATGTAAATTTGGTTTTGTCATGGAATACTTTGATTTCTCCGTCTATGGTAATTGAGAGTTTTGCTGGCTATAGTAGCCTGGGCTGGCATTTGCGTTCTCTTAGAGTCTGTATGTAATCAGCCCAGGATCCTCTGTCTTTCATAATCTCTGGGGAGACGTCTGGTGTAATTCTGATAGGTCTGCCTTTATATGTTACTTGACCTTTTCCCCTCACTGCTTTTAATATTCTTTCTTTGTTTTGTGCATTTGGTGTTTTGACTATGTGGCAGGAGGAAATTCTTTTCTGATTCAAACTATTACGAGTTCTGTAGGCTTCTTGTATGTTCATGGACATCTTGTTTTTAGGTTTGGGAACTTTCTTCTATAATTTTGTTGAAGATATTTACTGGTCCTTTAAGTTGGAAGTCATCACTCCTTCTACAACTACTATCCTTAGGTTTGGTCATCTCATTGTGTCCTGGATTTCCTGGATGTTTTGGGTTAGGAGCTTTTTGCATTTTGTGTTTTTCTTTGACTGTGTGCCAATGTTCTCTATGGTGTCTTCTGCAACTGAGATTCTTTCTTCTATCTCTTGTATTCTGTTGGTGATGCTTGCATTTTTGGCTCCTGACTTCTTTCCTAGGTTTTCTCTCTCCTGAGTTGTCTCCCTTTGTGATTACTTAATTGTTTATATTTCCATTTTTAGGTCCTGGATGGTTTTGTTCAATTCCTTAACCTGTTTGGTTGTCCTTTCCTGTAATTCTTTAAGGGAATGTTTTGTTTCCTATTTAAGGGCTTGTACCTGTTTACCTGTGTTTTCCTCTTTTTCTTTAAAGGAGTTATTCATGTCCTTCTTAAATTCCTCTATCACCATCAGGAGATACGATTTTAGATCCACATCTTGCTTTTCCGTTGTGTTGGGGAACCCAGGTTTTGCTGTGGTGGGAGTAGTAGGTTCTGATGATGCCAAGTAGTCTTGGTTTCTGTTGGTAACATCTGGCATTTGTCTTTTCCCTTAAGTTAATCTCTGGTGTTCGATGTTCTTACTGTCTCTGGCTGGAGCTTGTTCCTCCTGTGGGTCTGTAACCTTGTGTCAGGACTTCTGGGAGATCAGTTCTCTCCTGGTAAGACCCCTGCAAAGACGGTTGTGGATCAGCCATCCCTCCTGGGTGCAGATGGATGAATGAAGGACACTGTCCCTTTTGTTCTGTAGCTTCGGGGTTAGGTGCCTCCAGTCTGGTCCCACCTTAGAAAGTCACCAGAGAGAAAAAGGTGATCTCCCCTGAGTCCTGGGGTCAGAGCACTTCCTGGAGACAAGCTCTCTGCCTGGGGGAAAAGTACACTGCTGGCTGTGGATCAGCTGTCCCTACTAGTTGTAGTTGGAGATAGAAAGGATCCTGTTCTAGCTGCCCTGCTGCTTCTGCACCTTGTAATTTTAACATTCTGAAATGTTCCACGGGTATAGTCTTGTTCCAGAGTGTGCATTTCTCACTCAGAGTGCAACTTACAAGTGTCAATTATTACTTCCTCTATATGAGCTTTAGAGGCCAAACCCAGGTGGTGAAATTTTTCAGGAAGTGACCTCATTGGCCCTTTTTCCTTTAAAAATCATTTAAACACGTGTTTGTGTGTGTGTGTGTATACCACAGTTCAGGTATAGAAATAGCAGGAAAATGTAGAAGTAATACTGGTCTCCTAAAGATTGAACTAGTGTCATCAGGCTTTGCAACAATCAACTTTGACTAATGAGATAATTCTCTGGCATCATTTTTTTTTTCTGAAAAAGTTTTATGAACAAGTGTTTAGTCCTTGGAATAAACTAAGACAATCTAAAAATAACAAAGACAATGATGAATGAGAGCAGGCCATGGTAGTACATGTCTTTAATCCAGGCACTCAGGAAGCACAAGTAGGTGGATCTTTGTGAGTTTGAGATCAGTCAGGTCTCAAAGAG
Organism: Mastomys coucha; assembly: GCF_008632895.1. NCBI lineage: Eukaryota > Metazoa > Chordata > Mammalia > Rodentia > Muridae > Mastomys > Mastomys coucha. Next base: position 135,483,718 of record NW_022196897.1, read on the forward strand.
AAATGCAGGACAGCCAGGGATGCACAGACAAACCCTGTCTCAAAAATCTAAAAGAAATTTTTATTAAATTTCCTTTGTGTTCCTTCTATCCTTATATGACAATATTCTAGACAAGATCACTATGTGAGTAGGAGATAATATTTTACTGAATTAATGTTCCTACTAATCTTATGTGATTGCACATGAGATGCCTCATTGGGAAAATAAATGCCTATGGTGTGGAATGCTGGCAGCCTGACCTTGACCACCATATAATTAAGCCAAAGTGTCCCCACAAAATTTTCTTCTACTTCACATATATCTGTCATGGACTACAAACCCATAACCACATTACACAAAAAGACACACATACAATGACACACACACACACACACACACACACACACACATGCACACTACCATTATGGTTATATTAAAATAAATCAGTTTGCATTTACAATATTATTTGGCATGTCTAGGTAACTCCCTAAGAATGCAATTCTTCCTGGAGTGCTAACTGGATAAGTAATTGCAACATGAAGAAGCAGCATCCAATAATTAATATATATGTATATAAATACACACACACACACATATATATATATATCCATAGCATATCAAGGTGTGATATGAGATATACAGTAGATTGCTGAATATTCTAATATATATGTATATTAGACAGATGAAAATGGTATTTTCTATATACACACTAGGTATTTCATATATGTGATATCATCTTCTATGAAGCATTTTAAAATTAACCTGTCTAAGTATGGTTGGTCTCTTGCATGTGGACATTCAGTTTTCCCAGGAGTATTTGTTAAGTTATTTTTCTTCTCCAGTTTATATTTTTGGCATCTTTTGGGGGGGGGGGTGTTGAAGTTTCAAGAGAGGGTTTCTCTGTATAGCTCAGGCTGTCCTGGAACTTACTCTGCTGCCAGTATTCCTTCAGTTCCCATATACGAGCTCAGTACGGAATTCATAACTTGCAAGGATGGTATTTTTCTTTTGCTTCAGTAGATATTACAGAGATTTATTTCAATGTTCATTTCTTTCTATAGTTAGTTTGGAGAAGATGTATTGTGAGAGCCAACTGATTATATACACAGCAATCTTACGTGCACTTGGGATAAGGTGCTTAGTTTGTCTCCAGTAATTTTGTCTGTAGAAGAGAAATGTATTCTAAATATTTTTGACAATCATACAACTTCATCTACCAATTTATGCATTCTTAGAAGTATAAATCTTGATCATTGTCTTTTATTATGAACAATTAAGGAAAATAATTCATTTCTAATGCAAATATTAGAACAAATTTTAACATATATTTAGTGGCATTTGATTAACCTAAGGCATTAAAAATGAAATACCAATTTACACAACCTTACTCATAAATATGTATATATGTATGTGATGGCTCCTGGTGAATAATTTTTTCAGATAGATATGAGCTAGAGACAATTGTGAAAAGAAAACCTCAAATGAGAATATGCATCCATAAGATTGGTCTTTAGACTAAGCCAGGTGGGGTTTTCTTGATTGGTGATTGATGTGAAAGGATTCAGCCCACCTTGTATAGAAACACTATAGGTAGGTAGTTTTGTAAGACAAAGTAATGAGCTGATGGGGCAGGATATACAGCTCATTGAATAAATGTAAACACTGCCCTTTTGAGGGCCAGAGTTCAGTTCCCAACACCTATATCAGGCAGCTTAAACTTTCATGTCACAGGAGCTCTAATGTAAATTCTCGTCATTAGCCTTTTCCTCATGGACACTTTCATTCATGTGCATAAATACACCTGCCACATACAGTGAGTCTAGCACCATGCTTTCACTTTTCATCATGAACTCATAACAAGTCCATTATTTTTCAGAAAAAAAGTGAGATTATAATTAATAAAGTTATTCAATATAGATGGCACCACTATCAAAACAATATCCAATGTCATATTTACAAATATATCATGGTCCCTTAGACAAGAAATACAAGAATACAACCAAAATCAAAGTCAAAGAAATCACTGGGCCAGCTCGTCCCCTGTGTGTGATCTCCCTGTGCCTCAGATCAATCCTTTCTCAATAATAGAAGATGGGTTAGAAAAGGAGGGCTGTTCCATCAAAGCTGGAGAGATTGGCTTGAGCATTCTGATGTTTCAATGTTGTAGAACATAGTTAGGACCTCAAAAATATCTCATGCTCTACAGTAAAGAAGAGCATGTCTCTGAATATTATTGGCATATCTTTGTAAGAGACAATATCTTCCATGTTTATATAAAATAAGTCATCTGAGAAGAGGGTTTTACCCTGGATTTGGAGTAGCAAGAGTCATGACCCTCCCAACTTGGATGGTAAGATCGGAACTCAGGTCATCACTAATAAGATTACATACTGAGTGATTTGCTCAGTCACATAGTATTTTTTATCCAATATACTACAACTTTCAAAGATTAACTAAATAATTAAATGAAAGAATGAAAGAATGAAATTAACCATAGGAACGTGATACATCAATATTAAGACCATGCCTATGTTGAATTTGTATCATAAATTGAATACAATCTGAAGGAAATTCCTAATAATATTAAAAGGAAAAGGCGTTTGCTAAGCCAAGTGTAAACACTCAGAATTCTCAATACTATTATGAGGACTTAGAACACACATTATTACAATGTGGTATCTATAATTATTCACAAATATACTTCAATCATGAATGTGTATGGCATCTGCAAGAAAATAAAAAGATGAAGAGAAAAAGCCAAGAACAAAAGCACAGAAATACACTCACGTTCTAAACAGAAGACTTAGAAAAAAATCAGACAGGAAAAATAAAATATTGTCCAATGTTACCTAACTATGTATGTGCATATATAATATATATTTAATAAAAACACATATTTTACAACTTGAGAAAGTTAACATGATTCCTAAATTAATAGGTTACTCATCCTACACCTTCTGATCTTTCTTCCAAGAGGGGCCCCACACTCAAATGCTCTGTCTAGAAATGGAGGTCACCAGAGATATCTTTTATGACTCTGTAACCTCTCAGGTCCCTTTGTGCACTCAGACAAACCCATCCCACTGATGCTCATACACAAAACAACATTGAAGAATAATTTAATGCATGCTTCCTGAAACTTGGCAGAGCCTATCCCTTCCCAGTGGATCAATACAGGGAGACGCATACGCCAAGAACCACAATCCAGGCCACCACAATGAGAACCACAGTCTCATTGATAATCCATTCCAGTTCCAACACCTCTGAAGTTAGCCAGCCTGCTTTTGCTAGTAAAATAGTAGCATCCACATTCACCATGGCATGACTTGGGGTCTGCCCCACAGCAGCAGCAGAGCAGAAAACTGCAAATTACCAGTAAGCTACCCTACCAATGGCACCCATGATTATTAGGCATGCCCAGCGTCCCACACAAACTAGAGCCACTCAGCTAGACTTAGCAATGATGTAGCAAGTTGACTCACACAGCACAGGCCTTCCAAGCTCTGACCTCCACCATAGGGGCAAACAGAGCCTTAGTGTGGGAAGTGTGTACTTTAGAAGGGTCGTAGTTAGGGTTTCCATTGCTGTGAGAAGACAGCATGACCGAGGTGATTCTTTGTCTTTTCTTTTCTTTTTTTTAAGATTTGTTTACTTTATTTATATGAGTACACTGTAGCTGTCTTCAGACACACCAGAAGAGGGCATCAGATCTCCTTACAAATTGCTGGGAGCCACCATGTGTTTCCTGGAAACTGAACTCAGGACCTCTGGAAGGGCAGTCAGTGCTCTTAACCACTGAGCCATCTTCCCAGCCCCAATCAAAGCAATTCTTATAAAGGACATCATATAATTGAGGCTTGCTTACAGTTTCAGAGGTTCCATCCATTATCATCATAACAGAAAGCATGGTAGGGTCCAGGCAGATATGATGCTTGAAAAGGAAGTGAGATATACATATTGATCACAGGGGAGTCAGAAAAAATGTCTCCTCTTCTGCAGAAAGCCAGGAAGAGTGCCTCTTCTGCAGTGGGTGGAGCTTGAGCATAGAACCTTAAAGTCCACCTCACACTGACACACTTCCTCCAAAAGGACAACACACCTATTCCAACAAGGATACAACTCCTAATACTGTCACTCCCCATGGGCCTAGCATTCAACCACAAGAGTATATGGAGTCCAAACCTACTCAAACCACTAGAAGTACAAATTCTGTTACTCTCCCAGAACACAGGTCGTTCCTCTTCCCAGGGGTAGGGCCGTTGGTCTCATATTTTATTTCCAACACATGTCCAAAGAAGCCATCCAATGCCTTATAGCTGGGAAGTCCAGTAGCCAAACATGATAAAATTCTACCAGCAACAACAATTAAAGCAAAAAGACACCACAAATTTGAAATCAAGAAATGAGGTCAATTTAAGAGAGGTAAGAGGAGATGGTAATGACATAATGAGAATCTCAAAAAGTTATTTTAAAAAATTTAAACAGGCTTTATGGCCCCATGGACTCCAGAGACATGAGACATGTATTAGAGCACACCAAAATCTACTCACACTTTTTCTCTCAGGCTTCACATTTTCAGCCAGGAGAAATAACAATCCTGTTGGACATGGACACACTAGTTTGTCCACAACCTCTGTTTTGCTTGAACTACAGAAATTATATTTCACAATAAGTTCAGTTCTTTCTTCTGATTTCGGATTGCTCCAGTCTGAGAACCCTAGGAAATGGCAGTCAGGACATTGGTCTGTCAGCTATATTTGGTCACCTGAGTAATCCAAACTGCTGTCAAAGTACAAAAGCTTTCAACTTTCTTCCTAAGCTCCCTTCCTGTGCTGGACTTCTTTTGCTTCAATGTTGGTCAGTCATCTCAATTTCTTCATGTGTTCCTCGTCAGTTTTAATTCCACAATAAATTTCAGGTAGGTTGGAGGACTCTCACTCAATGGTCTCTTTTCCTTCTTATTTCCTTCTCGCTCAGTCAAGGCTCAGCTTAGAAAAACACTTAGCTATATTGCCTTTGAAAAGCAGTAGGCCTGTATCTGGTGGAGGGAGAACCATCAATAAGACACTGAGTGACTCTGCCCCTCTACACAAGGTTAGCTCCTGAGATCTGTAACTGATAGCAAGCTGCTACTATCAGTAAATGTCCTTTCTCACACCTCTGTGGTGACATATTAGGGTCAACCAATATTGCACATACCTTCATAGGAGAGTTCCCTAATAAGAAATTCAATATACTATGGGCCACGTGAAATTCGCTAAGTTATATATCTTCCAGTCTGGTATGCCTTCATTTATGTCATGATTTAATACAACCTTAGAAATTATTCAATCACTCACTGTGTCCCCACTGTGTCCTTCTTTATAATGGTGACCCAGAAAGCAGAACTTCACTCTGTGACCTACTCATGAATTATTTTTTCTTCTGTCCTTGGACCTACAATAAACCATTCATTTCTTCTTATGACCTTTGGTTAATGGTTTTACAGCTCCATGAAATGTATTTAAGTTGTAACTGCTTCTTTGTATCTCAGAAAAAACTCATGACACAGTGAATCCTGTCAGAGTGCTAACAGCAGATTTTATATTATACAAAAATTTAATAGCAGTCCTATAATAAGGGCTTTATATTACCAATACAATTTTAGGAATTATTATGGAATCACCATTAGGTACTAAGAAATCATCTGTTTGCCTATATACCATCACTACAGGTCAGTACATCTTCATTGATCTGTGGAAAGTCTGGTCAATTAGCTGGGTAAATGCCCACAGATTATTATTTAGTTTAATTATGACAAGAAAAGCATACCAATAGCAGTAATCAAATACTGAAAATGTTGTCCCTTGGCCTTGCCTGCAAGAGCTCATCCATCATGCTTTACAGTTTATGGTGAAACAATCTCAGGAAGAGATGCTAGACAACTTGCCAATTTAAGGTTGCTCAATATCAAAATAAGACTTGTAAATATGAAGATTGGATACATTTTTAAATATTATATGGTGTTTCATTACAGAACATGACAGTTTTCTTCTATGACAGAGTTTGCCAAACAGCTAAAGCTTTAGAATGATTGAAAAACGAGGTTAGATATATATTTTATTCATCTATGTATCTCTGTATCTCTGTATCTCTATATCTATGTATCTATATATCTATGTATATATCTATCTTATTCATCTATCTATCTATCTATCTATCTATCTATCTATCTATCAGTGCACAGTCTTCATTTTTAACTAATGAATTTTTTTCCACAAGCACAATTTTAAATCTTTGTACATTTGATTATATTAAAAAAAAATACTTCAGGCTGGAAAGATGGCTCAGTGGTTAAGAGCACTGACTGCTCTTCGGAAGGTCCTGAGTTCAAATGCCAGCAATCACATGGTGGCTCACAACCATCTGTAATGAGATCTGGCGCCCTCTTCTGGAGTGTCTCAAAATAGCTACAGTGTACTTACATATAATAAATAAATTAATTAAAAAAAACTTCATGTGTTGAACTTAAAGAGTTTATTTATTTATTTATCCACCTTATTTCCTGATCACAACCCCACTTCTCCTTCCAGTACCCCTTATTATCTCCTTCCCACTTTGATGTGCTCCGATGGGTACCAACATACTCTGCCACATCAATTCGCAGCAGGACTAGATGTATCCTGTCCTATTATGGCCAGGCCAGGCAGCACAAATAGCAGAAAGGAATCTAAGGCCAGGCAAGAGTATCAGTCACAGTTGCTGCTCTAGTTATAAGGGGAACCTCATGAAGAACAAGCTTCACATGTCCAATATTTGTGCAAGGGCCAAGGTCCAGTTGATGCATGCTCTTTACATGACGGTTTAGTTTCTGTGAGGCACCAAGAGCCCAGGTTAGTTGACTCTATAGATCATCTTGTGTTGTACTTGACCATTCTGCCTCTTTAATCCTTCCCCCAACTTCCCACAAGACTCCCTGAACTCTAACATTTCACTGTGTGTCTCTGTATCTACTTCCACCTATGTAGGGTATTGGTTCTAATGCTTTGACTTAATCAGGAATCTCTGTGTCCAAATGCTAAAGGTCTTTGTTAACACTTGGTTTTTGATCCATCAATGAAGATGCCAACAACCAAAGGCTAAGCATGAGGTGGGACAGTTAGAGTTACATGGGTAGGACACAGAGAGGACAGAGAGATTTGTCATGACCCAGGAGGACAGAGATGAGGCAGACTAGGAGCTGTAGAGGGGATCATCTACAATGTAGGTGGAAAGTGAAAGTGGAGCATCAAAGGGCATCCCCAAAGCATCTTGGGCAGGAAGAACAATTGGCTTCATAGAAAGTAACCAGACAACTAAGCTGAGGACAGATTTAGATGTGCTAAGTCAGTAGTAAAGGTAACCTGGCAACTAAGAAGATGACAGATGATTTAGGGGTGTTTAGTCAGTAAAATGAGGGTAGGGGGCATGCTAGCCATGGGAGCTTTACCACATTGATGACACTCATAGGGTTTCTCTCCAGTATGTGCTCTTCTATCTATTTGAAGATGACTGTTTTGTGCAAAGGATTTATCACACTAGTATGTATTCTTTTGTGATAGGAGCTGACATTTTTGTGCAAAGGCTTTACCACATTGGTTACTATAGTGGCTATTCCTGGTTGTCAACTTTATCTGAAATGAACTACAATCCAGAATTAGAAGGTTCACCTATGGCCCTAATTTGAAGGCTAGAGATACAAGTTTCAGACCTGAATCTTGGCGTGGAGATCTTGAGGAATAGTGGCTATGAATCCCAGAAGATTAAGATAGGAAGATCTACGAGTTCAAGGTTATCTGGGATTAAAATTTTGGTGGCACACACCTTTAATCAGGGCCCTACCTTTTGCTGGAGACCTATATAAAGATGGAAGAAGGAAGGCTCTCTCTGCTTCATCTGCTTGCCTTGTGAGACTGAGCAACTGCTAGATCCTTGGACTTCCATTCACAGCTGCTGCTGACCATTGTTGGGAGTTGGACTATAGACTGCAAGTCATCAATAAATTCCTTTACTACATAGAGACTACCATAAGTTTTGTGACTCTAGAGAACCCTGACTAATACAGTTACATTTGAAAGGCTTCTCTCAAATATGTGCTCTTCTATGTATTTGAAGGCCACTGTTTGTTGTAAAGGCTTTACCACACTGGTTACATTCAAAAGGTTTCTCTCCAGTATGTGTTCTTTTATGTGAGAGGAGCTGACATTTTTGTGCAAAGGCTTTACCACATTGGTTACATTGGAAAGGCTTCTCTCCAGTATGTGTTCTTCTATGTAGTTGAAGACGACTGTTTCTTGCAAAGGCTTTACCACATTGGTTACATTCAAAAGGTTTCTCTCCAGTATGTGTTCTTCTATGTAGTTGAAGGCCACTGTTTGTTGCAAAGGCTTTACAGCATTGTTTACACTGGAAAGGTTTCTCTCCAGTATGTGTTCTTCTATGTATTTGAAGATAACTATTTGTTGTAAAGTCTTTACCACATTGGTTACATTCGAAAGGTTTCTCTCCAGTATGTATTCTTCTATGTAGTTGAAGGTGACCTTTTCTTGCAAAGGCTTTACCACATTGGTTACATTCAAAAGGTTTCTCTCCAGTATGTGTTCTTCTATGTATTTGAAGATGACTGTTTCTTGCAAAGGCTTTACCACATTGGTTACATTCAAAAGGTTTCTCTCCAGTATGTGTTCTTCTATGTATTTTAAGATGACTGTTTCTTTCAAAAGCTTTACCACATTGGTTACATTTGAAAGGTTTCTCTCCAGAAAGTGTTCTTTTATGTCTTAGGAGATGATGGTTTTGTGCAAAGACTTTTCCAGAATGATTGCATTCAAAACGTTTCTCTTCTGTATGAACCCTTTTATGGCTTTGAAGAGAACTGTGAGATACAAAGTTTCTACTACATTGGTTACACTCATAGGTGTTCTCTCCAGCAACTGTTGTTTTATGTATTTGGAGACTACTGTGATATGCATTAGCTTCAAAATGTGGGATAACTTCAAAGGGATTCTCTACAGTATAAATTCTTTCATTTCTTTGGGTATGACTCTGAAATGCAAAGGCTTTCACACACTCAATAAACTGAGAGGGTTGCTCTTCAGTATGACTTCTTTCATGCCTGCAAAGATAATTGGCATATGTGAAAGCATTCTCACATTCAAAACACAGATGACTCTTTTCATCTCTGTGAATAAGTTTTACAATTTAGTCTAATTGTAAAGAAGAACCTGATCTTAATCTATTATCACTTTGTTTACATCCATGTAGTTCCTCCACTTCATGGTGAGTTCTTTTGCATCTTTGAAGATTCATGGGATGGGAAGAACATTGATGACATGGTTCACCTTTATAGCATTCTTTTTCTAAGTGAGTTTGTTTACATATTTGAACAGAACAGGAAGAACTCAGAGCTTTACCATACTGATTTCATTAATAAATTTTGGTATCATGTAACACTACCAAGGCAAACAGAAGAATTTGCACATACCTAATACTCACAGAAATTTTTCATTGTGTGGTTTTGTAAATATCCCCAATAATGTTGAAGAACTAATTATTTGTAAACTTTTATCACATTTAGAAGCCTACTCAAAGTGGAGAGTACTACATATCTTCTAATTGTTCTAGAAGAAGGAGAGGTTGTTGCTTCTTTCAATACTCCTATGTTCACATGGTGTGTATCCAGTATAACTAATGGCAACCCTATTTAAAAAATAAATGGTATAGGGATTACGGTTTCTCCACGACAGCTTTCCTGACTGTCATAAACTGTCCATCTCACAAAATTTTGCAATATTATTACAAGTATATTATTGATACCAACTTTAGTATATGCTTACTAGAAGCTTTTAGACATATCCTTATCACCTACTCAGTGTGTATATCTTTTGCAATATCTAAGGGGTTGGAGATTAACCACACTGGTAGTTCTACAGGATAACTATATTGTTCTGTGATTCAAATGGTGAGATCTGTTAAGGCATTATTTCCTTGTCTTTTTACTTAGAAGAATATCTTGAAAACACAAATTAGATACCTGACATTGTTGAACATGAGTTTGTGAGAAAGTAATAATCATCCATAACTTAAAGTCCCCCTTTTTTTAACCATGATGCTTTTCTTTAAAACTCTCAGGACATATTCACATTTCTTACAAAACATATTTTTATCAGATTGCACATGAATATTACCTTTCATATCTTCTAAAACTTTGAAGAAGTTCTTCAATATTATCATCTTTCCAAATATAGCCTAAAATATAGTACCAAAAAATTATGTTATATTACTGGAAGTTACATAAAATTTAAGATACTAACTTCAATGAACTTTAGAACCATGATTGATTATTGCCCTCATTTATCTTTTCAACTGAAATTACAAAAAGAAATAACAATAACAAAGAAAGAGTTGTCTATACGTTTTAAAAAGTGAAAGGTAATTCACTGCCTTACCTATAGCAGAAAGATTCCTATATGTCTCCAGCATCACATCTTCATAGAGACTCTTCTGAGAAGGATCCAGCAAAGCCCACTCTTCCTGAGTGAAGTTCACATGCACATCATCATATGTCACTATACCCTAAAATATCCCATACATGTGCACGTAAGAAAATACATTGCTGAGAACATTGTAAATATATACTTCATTGAGATTATAGTCATATGATTCTGGTTCCTCCACTTGCTCCCTGACACAAATGCTCTAATGTAATCAAGGCATTTTAGAAGGAAACTGAAAAACAAATGAGCTTCACCTCTGTCATTTCTGTACCCTTGAGTAGGATGAAGCCTTCCACATGAAATGTCAATTGGAGACATAAAAACACCCAAGGAAACAGTTCAATAGTGCTGAGCACACATCACATAAATTGTATGAATAAGTGTTAACTAAAAAAAAGATGAACACACCGGGTGCATTCACTCATGCCTTTAATCCCAGCAATCAGGAGGAATACACAGGTGTATGTCATTGAGGTGGATGTCAGCCTGGTCTAAAATATGAGTTCCAGTACAGCAACAGGTAAATATTAAAGCAACAACTCCCCTGCAAAAATCAATCAAACAAACAAAAAACTTAGAAAGAACTAGAAAGAACTCAAAGGTCTTCACTCAAGTTCCTACAAATAATTATACATTCACTCCAGGTCCGTACTCTTCTTTCAAAAACCATGCAACCCAATTTAAAAATGGAGTAGACAGCTAAACAGAGAATTCACAACAAAGGACTCTCAAATGTCCTAGAAGCACTGAAAGAAATGTTCAAAGTCCTTAGTCACCAGGGAAATGCAAATCAAAACGACCGTGAGATCACATTACACCAATCAGAAAGCCTAAAATCAAAACCTCTGGTGACAGCACATGTTGTCAAGGATATGGAGAAAGAGGAGCACTCTTCCATTGTTGGTGGGATTGCAAACTACCAAGACCATGATAGAAATTAATCTGGAGATTCCTCAGAATATTGGAAATTGATCTACCTGAAAACCGAGCTATACCACTCTTAGACATATACCCAAAAGATGCTCCACCATACCACAAGGAAATGTACTCCATCATGCTCATAGCAGCTAGAAGCTGGAAACAACCAAGACGTCACCCAAAGAATGGATACAGAAAACATGGTTCATTTACACTATTGAATACTCCTCAGCTATTAAGAATGATGATATTGTGAGTTTTGCAGGTAAATAGAAGTAAATAGAAAATATCACCCTGAGTGAGGTAACCTAAACGCAAAGAACATGCATGCTATGCATTCACTAATAAGTGGATATTAGCCAAAAAGTAGAGAATACCTAGGATATAAGCTACAGAACTTAAATTTTACAAGCAAAAAGTCTCAAATGAGGATGCTTCAATCTCACTTAGAAGTGGGAAAAATAGCAGGTCAGTGGTGGCGCATGACGTTAATCCCAGCACTTAGGAGGCAGTGGCAGGCAGATTTCTGAGTTTGAGGCCAGCCTGGGCTACAGAGTGATTTCCAGGACAGCCAGAGCTATACAGAGAAACCCTGTTTCGAAAAACAAAAGAAAAAAAAAAGTGGGAAAAATAAAAGTGGAGGCAGGGGGGTGGATGTGGGTGGGAAAGGGTACAGGGAAGAAAAAAGGGGATCAGGATAAGGTAGGAGGAGACAGCAGAGAAGTCCAAAGGACCAGTAAAATGAATGGAAATATGCAGCCTTGGGAGGTGAGAGGTGAGGGGCCATCTAGAAAGTACCAGAGACCTGAGAAGTTAGAGACTCTTAGGACTCAAGGAGAGTGACATTAGATGAAATGCCCAACAGTGGGGAGAGTCCACCTCCAGTAGATAGACAGGGCCTCAAGTGGAGGGACAGGGTTACCAACCAACAGTCAAAATTTCTGATCCAGACTTGTTACTGTCTAAAAGAACTGCAGGGAGAAAACTGGAGAAGAGAACGAGGGAAAGACAGTCCAGTGACTGGTTCAACTTGGGATCTCCTGGCGAACCACTAAGGCCTGACACTATTAATGATGCTATGGTGTGCTTAGAGACAGAAGCTTAGCATGGCAGTCCTCTGAGAGGCCCAACCAGCAGCTGACTGAGACAGATGCAGATACTTACACTCAACCATTGGACCCCTATGGTAGAATTAGAGGAAGGCTGGAAGAAGCTGAGGAGGAGGGCAACCCTATAGAAAGACCAGGAGTCTCAACTAACCTGGAGCCCTGGGAGCTCCCAGACAGAGCCACCAATCAGAATGTGTATATTATTTGTGAAAAACTGTGAGGATGGAGAGAAAAAGCCAAAAATATAAGACTAAAAACATATTCAAGTTTTCATCTAAGTACCTAAGGAATGTACATGAGGAAAAATGTGAACTTGACTAATGTTACCTGTGATTGTATGCGGCCCCTGAACCATATATATCAGAGGATTACCTGGTCTGACCTCGGTGGGAGAAGAGGGGCCTAATCCTCTAGAGACTTAAGGCCCCAGTGAGGGGGAAGTCCTGGTGGTGGTGCGGAACATCCTCTTGAAGACAGGGCAGAGAAGGAATGAGATGAGGAACTGTGGGAGGGGAAGACTGGGAGGCGGGGACAATGGCTGGACTGTTAATAAATAAAAATAATAATAATACTTTAAAAAAATAGAGGAAAAATATTCCTAAAAATGTATAACAGGATCCTTGATTCCAAAGCTGTATGTCATGAGAAAACTGAGAATTCTCACTAGGAATATCAAGAAATAATACACATACTGGGACAATGTGACTTCTGTCCTTACTACAAAAATACAATAATCCAGAAAATGTATAATATTTGTGAAGAACTATAAAACTGTAGAGAAAAAGCAAAAAATATGAGCCTAAAAACATACTTAAGTTTTCATTGAAGTACCTAAGGAATCTACACGAGGAAAAATGTGAACTTGACCAATGTTACCTGTGATTATATGATTATACACATTAAATAAACAGACATCAAGATTCTTATAAAAAGAACTCAAATAGGTCCATAAACTGTTATACTTTTGCCCCATGCTCTAGAGCTGTCCCTGTAAATGGAAGTTATCAGAAAGATGGGCTATGACTCTGCAGCTCCTCATGACACCTTGTGGTTTCATGCAAACCTAGACCACTGAAGCCCACATACAAAACAATGTTGAAGACCATTTTAATGTCTGTTTCCTACTACATGGATGATGTCACAGTACGTGCAATCTGTCTTATCCACCTACCCATCACCGTGCACACCTGAGAAATTCTGCAACATAGGAACTCCTTTTGGCCAGGCAGTTGTGGCGCACTCCTTTAATCCCAGCTATTGGGAGGCAGAGGCAGGTGGATTTCGGAGTTAGAGGACAGCCTGGTCTATAGAGTGAGTTCCAGGATAGCCAGGGCTACACAGAGAAACCCTTTCTCAAAAAAACAAAAGCAAAAACAAAAAAGAAACTCCTTTTGTACCCTGGAATTGAATTTCTCTGAATCCTGCCATTGTGGCTGATTCTAATGGTGAAGGATCATCCCTATCACCTCTTCCTATCAATTTCTAAACTATTTATAAAACTTGTCACACAAAAGTGAATGTGGAATGCAAGGGTCAGTACTTACAGAAACCAGACCTCCAGTTTCCCAGTCTGTCTCCCACTGTATGTACAGCAAACTCCTGCCTTGGTGTACACAGTGGACAGTGATATTATAAGCGCCACAGCTTTACACTGCCAGTGCTCTTAAGCTTCCCCCTCCCAGGACATCCTCACTCAGGGAGGGGCACAGGCCAAGGGCCTCTGCTCAGATCACCACATTGACCAACAGAAGCACACTCTGAGGCACAATTCATCTCAGTAAAGGCACACTTGACTGAGAGTCAAACTCGGAGAGCTCAGCAGGCATGCTTCTCCTGGCCTGGGGACAGGGGCCTCCACAATAACCATGACACAGCTTATGGTCTTCCTCACAGCTTGCTGCAGATGTATCTGAGGAGATTCCTGTAAAGAACCTGCAAGCTACCTTCCACTGATAATCCTGATTGCTAAGCCAATGTCTCTGGTTAGCTTGGAAAACCCAGCTGGACCCTGACAGTAGCAGCTCCTCTTTGGGGGATCAGAGAACAAATGACTTCAACAGCTGAATACTTCCTAGCTCTGCCCATTCTAGGTGCAGACAGAGCCCTAATCTGGGAAGATTGCATTTAATAGATTTTCTAGACATCCAAAGCACTTATTTTCCTCTTCCAAGACACTAGAGTTCTTTGCATATTCCATTACACATATAATGTCCATTGCAGCCTTCTCTACTTCATAGTTGGGAAGTCCTACAGAAGAACTTCAGTCAAATTCAAACAGTAACAACAATTAAAACAAAACATGATCATAAATTTTAAAGCCAGAAGCAGTTACTGGGAAGTGAATCAAAATAAATAAATAAATAAGAAAGGACATGACTGCTTAGGAAAGCCAGAACCAGGAACATCTGGGAGAGCCAGAGGGGACAAATGTGGAGAGAGGAAGGAGGGAAGAAGCAAGAGCCAGACCGAGAGATCAGGATGGTAAATGGTAGATGGAAAAGAGCAGGTAACCAACATGGTTGGATTACATGAGGAATGACAGCTGGGAGAAGGGCAGCCGGAGCTCTGGGCTACAGGGCAAGGTATGCAAACACTGTCCTGTATCAGCTATGGACTGAGGTGTGCTGAGAGAACCTGACAGGCAGGTTTGCTTTGATTTGCTAAATAGGCTCATCAGCCATTTGTCCCAGGGTTTCAGACTTAATTGTAGGGAGAAAGAAAAAGGATGAAATGATTTAATTACACTCCCAAAGGTTGTGTTTGAAGGCTGAAATATACTTTATGGTCCAATATATTTCAGGGACTAAACGTATGTTCTAGAGCCTTTAAGTATTGCTCATACTGTGTATTTTCAGACAGAACAAATAATATTAATGGTAGGCACAGCCACACTAGTTTGTCTAGATCTTGTGTTGCTTGAATCAGAGTAAATACAGAAATTTGGTTTCTAGATATAAGTCCATTTCCTTATCCAGATTCATGATTGCTCAGCTCTGGGACCCTCCTAAATGGATAGTTTGGACTTTTACTGATTGTCTAAAATTGATTACCTGACTACTCATGGCTATTGTCAACTACTGTCAAGGCAGATGGTCCTCACCTTCCTTCTTCCTCCTCCTTTTCTGTGTGTGATTGCACCAGACTCAAAGTTGGTCAGAGAACTTAATGCTTACACAGGTCCCTCTTTATCTGTAAACCTCTCACCCCAATCCAGGGAGGTTGGAGGACACTCATTCACTGGTCTCCATCTCTCCACACTGACCAGTCAGAGCCCTGCCTGAAAGGAGCAGCAGGACAGTCTTCCAAGCACAGGGCAGCACAGGCAGATTAGGTGTTCATAGCAAGTCTTAACTTACCACAAAGCATAAGGAAAGGCTGAGTTATAGGAGATGTTGCTCTAAACACACACAAATATGAAATCTCTTTAGAAAGAGAAATTAAATTCTTCTTCTTCTTCTTCTTCTTCTTCTTCTTCTTCTTCTTCTTCTTCTTCTTCTTCTTCTTCTTCTTCTTCTTCTTCTTCTTTTTGTTCTTTTTTTTGTTTTTTTCCAGACAGTGTTTCTTTGTGTAGCCCTAGCTGTCCTGGAACTCACTCTGTAGACCAGGCAGGCCTCAAATTCAGAAATCCACTTGCCTCTGCCTCCCAAGTGCTGGATATAAGACATGAACCTGCCAGGCAGTGGTGGATCATGCCTTTAATCCCAGTACTTGGGAGGCAGAGGCAGACAGATTTCTGAGTTCGAGCCCAGCCTGGTCTACTAAGTGAGTTCCAGGACAGCCAGGGCTATTCAGAGAAACCCTGTCTGGAAAAAACAAACAAACAAACAAAAAGAATCTCATTTCTGAGTCTGGCAGAAAAATCTTAGTCGATAAAGGTGCTTGGCACTCAGCTTGGTGACAAAAATTTGATCTTTTGAAACCATGTAAAGGAAGAAGGAAAAGGCATGGGAGGCCTCTGTGAACACAGCACAAACTACCATACAATGGGAAAAACACCAGAGGGATCTAATAAAAAAAAAGCTGGAAAAGGGGGAACAGAGAAGATCTCGAAAACATGACTGAGCAAGCTCACACTGGACTCAGGACTGATAACCATAGCCTCATGTGGTAGGAAGAGTTGGGATCTCAGGATCTGAAGCAACCCAACCCCCAAGGCCCTGGCCCCAGACCACTACCAGCTCTCCCAAGCACCTTCCTAGCTTCAGAGAAGAAACTCTATTTTATTCTCAGGACTTCAGGGCCTTAGGGAAAGCTCCTAAAGCCTAAGCCCCAGGCTGCTACTGGCTCTGCAGATTGAGAAGGAGCTGTGCCACTCTCCATACATGAAGGCCTCATAGAAAGCCTTGCTTGTCCAGGCCAGTCCTCAACACAACTGTGCTTTTCCTTTTTCAAGACAGGGTTTCTCTGTGTAGCCCTAGATATCCTGGAAGTAACTCTGTAGACCAGACTGGCCTCAAACTCAGAAACTCACCTGCCTCTGCCTACCCAGTGCTGGGATTAAAGGCCTGGGCCACCACTGCCCGACCTGCTTTTCCTTTTTAAAGATTTGTCACCTGGTGTAGTTTTGCCCATGTGGCAGAACTATGCTTTTCTCAAGACAACCGTAGGTTTATGGCACACCAGGCCTTAATGTTGGTTGTCACCCTATACTGCCCCTTAGAGCCACTTGTGAAAGGCCTGCTCTTTGATATCACGATGGACCTAGTTCATGATTATAAACCAGAGTTGTCTCCTATCTTATGGATTGTGGACAAATGCCTGGACAATCCTGGTAACCTAACACATGTATATTCGCATCTTATTCTCCAATAGGCCTTTTTACCATAGCATATATCTGTGTGATGTTTTAGAGGCAGTCCTCCCTCACCTACATTCTACTTGCTGTCACTACGAGCATTAGTAAATCCTTTACACCAATTTTACTCTTCTACATCACAGCTTAATATTGGAGTGCCATTCAATACACGAGATGCCTTTTACAGTCCACAACGCTAACTCTAAATGGATCTTATACCTACATATATAACATCTTAATGCTAAGGCCAAAACTTCCTGAAGATACTAGCGAAACTAGGGCTTTCCGAGTTTGCCATCCTGCTTAGGGTTTTTCTATACAGAAGCCCCGACCCTGAATGTTTTGTGTAGATGCAGCAACTACAGGGAAGTTATGCCAAGCCCACCGCCGGGTCCAGAGAGAGAACTGAACCACAAGGACCCTCACAAGTCACAGCTTCTGTCAGGCTGCTGTTTACCACCCAGCCCCAGGGACGACCCAGCACACCAGCCCCCTCTGCTCAGCCGCCTGCTCCTCCCCATGTGGGAGATGGCCCTGCACTTACCATGTCGGGACTTCTGAGCTTGCCTGAACTCCCCACAGCTCACAGAACGTATTAAGCAGAAACACCACTTTCAGCTTAAAAGAGGAACTGCAAAATCGCGCCCGGAAGAGCCTGCCTTCTTTTTTGATTGGCAGGTCCGCCTGGATGTTCTGATTGGCTATGTCACCTTGAGTGACATAAACACCACCCATAGGCTTAGAGTGTGCTGAAGGAACACAGGGGAATGGTTCCAGGCACAGGTTGCCAGTCTGAGGGCAGTCCTTTCCCAGATCTGTAGAAATTTGCATTTCAGTATCACTTGTGTCTGTCCTCCAATTGCTTACTGCCCTGTTTTTGGCACTCTGGTGAGGGGAAGACCCACGACTCTAATTTCCTGTGTCTGGGTGATCACACTCAGGATAATTTTTTTCCTAGTTTCATCCTTTTGCTTGTAAATTTTGTAATGGCATTAAAAAAAATTGTGTGACTAAATTCTCCATTGTGTAATATGCCTATTTTCTACATCCTATTCTTCAGTTGAGGCACATCTAGGTAATTTCTACTTGCTGGCTAGTATGAGGAAATTTTCTATAAACATAGTTGAATAAGTGTTCATGTGTTATGATGGAGAAATACTGAGAACTAATGTTTTCATTTTCATTTTCTAATTACTGTGACATAAATATGCTATGGCCAAAGAACATTCTACTATTATTTCTTTCTCCAATATGTTATATGTTTTGTTCTTTCTGGGTCCTATATTTACTGACTTATGGGTAGTTAAGCTAAGGCACCAAATGATAAAGTATACTAATCCTTTTCTAACGCAAGCTGCCCAACTTAAAGACTGCCATCTTTAAGAAGGAGAATAAAAAAAGTTTTCAAAATAAAAAAAAAAAAAGAAGGAGAATTTAGCCTGGGTGTTATCATGATTGCCTCTTATCTAGTGTGAGAAATGTAAAAGTGATTAACAGATTATAAATTTGGAGAACAGTGTTATGGGAAAATGTCAAGGAAATATTGGAAGTTTATCCCAGAAGACAGCCAAACTTCTCAATAACCAAATTCATTATAAGGTTACTGATTGCTTTGGAATGTGACTTTGAATATATACTTTTCAGAATTTTTGCTAGATGAGGATTGAGCAGACAGCCTAAATCAGAAAGACAAAAATTCAAGAGGAATTCAGTAATGCCACATGTATTCCTGAGTCACATATCTAGGAGTGGATGGTCCATACAAGCCCTGTCTTCTGGATCACTAGTGAATAGGGAGAGGATATAGGTTTCAAGGTACACTTCATGAAAGCATATAAAATGAAAGTGTATCCCTCTACTTTTCTCTTAGTTAGGATTTTATTACTGTGAAGAGACACGATAACCAAGTTAGTCTTACAAAGGAAAACATGTAATTGGGGATGGCTTACTGCATCAGAGGTTTAGTCCATTATCATGACTGCAAAAAGCGTAGCAGCATGTAGGTTGACAGGGTTCTGGAGAAAGAACTGAGAGTTCTACAACTTAATCCACAGGCAGGAGAGGGACACTGCAAGACTAGGCTTATCTGAAGCACAGAAGATTGCAAAGCCTGGCACCACAATGACACGATTCTTCCAACGAGGCCACACCTCATAGTAATTCCACTCCTTATGAAACATTAAAACATATGAGTCTACGGTGGTCATTCCTATTCATTCCCCCACAGTAAGCATGAAAGTAAAAATAGGAGCTTAGAACCCTCCCAAGGAGGCTCTTCAGGGGCAGGGGAAATAGATCTAGTAGACATGTCATGTTACTTTCATTCTTATTTATACATAGGTAGCTCTCTGTAAAAGCTTCTTCTCTGTGTCCATTTATTCTTTGGAGTCTGTATTGGCTGGTTTTGTGTGTCAATTTGATACAGGCTTTAGTTATCACAGAGAAGGGAGCTTTAGTGGGAGAAGTGCCTCCATGAGATCCAGCTGTGGTGCATTTTCTCAATTAGTGATCAAGGGGGTAGGTAGGGCCCCTTGTGGGTGGTGCCATCCCTGGGCTGGAAGTCTTGGGTTCTATAAGAGAGCAGACTGAGCAATCCAGAGGAAGTAAGCCAGGGGAAGCAAGCCAGTAAGGAACATCCCTCCATGGCTTCTCCATCAATTCCTGCTTGCTGACCTGCTTGAGTTTCAGTCCTGACTTCCTTTGGTGATGAACAGCAACATGGAATTGTAAGCTGAATAAACCCTTTCCTCCACAACTTGCTTCTTGGTCATGATGTTTTTGCAGTAATAGAAACCCTGACTAAGACAGTCTCTTTTCATTTCTGGGCCTTAAGAATGAAGTGTCCTAAGTTTTCTGTACACAGGCCTGATTTGATATAAACTGTGGAATAAAGGATACACCTTGCAGAAAAATATCATATGTGGAGAACCTCTTGAAGATACCAGAATAATTTCGAGTCTGAGTTTGTCAATTGGCCTTGCACAGCTATGTTCAAGCACACTGCATAGTGACTGCAAATGAAGAATATGTCTTGAGGCACAGGCCCTGCTCCTCATGCTGTAGGAAGTTCAGAACAAAGTCATTCAGAGGCCAGTGTCCTGACCCAGGAAGTTGCAAAGACCACTTGGGTAGCAGCTGGATACTGTGTCTGGCCTCTCATTCCCTACTCCTTCATATCTCCAGAAAGCAACACCTAGCTCACAATGTCAAGACTTCTGAGATAAATGGAACTCACACTGTCACTCCTCAGAGATCATGGCAATGGTTTTACAGTTTTCCACAGGCTCCTACATGAATGGTGGAAGAAGCCTACAACTTGGAAGCCTAGAAGAGTTCTGTATCCCTTCATGCTGATGGGTACACTGGGAGGTCATGGTTGAGGACCTTCCTTGAGGAATCCATGTGCTAAAGACACACAGCACAGACCTTACCTAATCTGGATTCCACCCCAGAAACATACTAGTCTCAGTTCTGCAGAGAATTGCAATTCAGAGTTGTTCATGCCTGGCCTGTAAAAGCTGCCCATGCTGCCTTCCCTCACTTATCCAAGCCCCCAGTAGCTGTTCAGTGCTCAATGCTGATGTCTCAGCTGTAGAAGCAGGAATTCTGGAACTTTGCTCTAATGCCATTCAAGGAATTAGCTTGCTAAAGAGAGCAAGCTCGTGTAAACTGAAAAAGAACAAGAGCTTCCTTCTTCCATATTTTTATTTAGACAACTAACAGGTGTAGGCCAAATTAAAGGTGGACCTTCCCACCTCAAAAAAACAAGATACATTGTCAGTTTTACCACTTAATACAATTTTATTATGATAAACCCCTTACGGTGTGCATACCTTCGTTGGCTTTTGTTAATTCCAGATGTATTTAAGTTGACAATGAAGAATAGCCATCACATGTGCTGATACAGAAAGGCTGAGAAACATTTATTTGTAGCAAGCTAGGAGAGGATCGAATAATTTCCAAAGATTGTTAAGCATGGTGAATTATAAAGTCCAATTCAGATCATGATCAAAATGTAAAAACAGAGACACGTGTGGGTATTCTTAGCTCAAAGTCAGGCAGAAATCTCTGTAAAATATAGAAATGTTGCATAGGAATACTTCTGTTAAAAAATAAAAAAATAGGGGCTGATGAGATGGCTCAGCGGGTAAAAGCACTGACTGCTCTTCCAAAGCCCTGAGATCAAATCCCAGCAACCACTGGTTGGCTCATCCGTAATAAGATCTGACACACTCTTCTGGTGCATTTCAAGACAGCTACAGTGTACCTATTTATAATAATAAATAAATCTTTAAAAATTAAAAAAATAAAAATAAAAAAATATATAAGAGATGGCTCAGAGGTTAAGAGCAGTGACTGCTCTGCAAAAGGTCCTGAGTTCAATCCCAACAACCATGTGGTGGCTCACAACCATCTGTAGTGGGGTCTGGTGCCCTCTTCTGGCCTTCAGGTATATATGCAGTTAGAATGCTGTATATTTAATAAATGAATGAATGAATGAATGAATACATACATATATAAATAAAGGAAATAAAATAAAAGAAATACTTCTGTTATGTTGATTTTGTACCATAAGTTCTTAGCTGAAAATTAAGTAAATAATACTGTGAAAGTTGATGGTTAAGTAGCTAATGTTCTTAATCATGTTGTATTATCTAAATGACACATGTATCAATGCCTCAGTTCTCAAGACCAAGAAAGACAAAGTACACAAATAGATAAGACATTAAGGAAAAGTCACTGATCAGCACTGTGGATGATGTGGTTAAATGAACAGCTACTCTGAGAGGTTTGAACCAAAGAATATAGTTGTTTCTGCCTCTGAGCAGGTTGGTTCAGAAGAAGGCCACAGTTGCTTCCATTCAGGACAAAAAAAAAAAAAAAAAGTTCATCTTAGCTAGCTGTCTTAGTTAGGGTTTCTATTCCTGCACAACATCATGACCAAGAAGCAAGTTGGGGAAGAAAGGGTTTATTGAGCTTACTTCCACATTGGTGTTTATCACCGAGGAAGTCAGGACTGGAACTCAAGCAAGTCAGGAAGCAGGAGCTGATGCAGAGACCATGGAGGGATGCTCTTTTCTGGCTTACTCCTCCTGGCTTGCTCAGCCTGCTCTCTTATAGAACCCAAGACTTCCAGCCCAGGGATGGCACCACCCACAAGGGGCCCTACCACCTTGGTCACTAACTGAGAAAATGCCCCATAGCTGGACCTCATGGAGGCACTTCCTCAACTGAAGCTCCTTTCTGTGATAACTCCAGCCTGTGTCAAGTTGACACACAAAACCAGCCAGTACACTAGCCTTGGCTGCTGTGTTCCTCCTCCGGGCTTTGACATTATTGTTCTTTCTATTAACGTTTGTTTTACGTATTTGGTGATTTCCTGTATGTGTCTGTGCTCAGTACCTGAAGAGTCCAGAAGAGGACATCAGATTCCCTAAAACTGGAATTATACCCACTTGTTAGCCAACACATAAATGCTGGCAATAGAACCTATGTAGTCGGGGTCAGCATCCAATGACCATAAGCACTGAGATATTTCTCCATGCCAGAGAATCTTAACTTTCATAATGCTGCAACCCTTGAATACAGTTTCTCATGTTGTGCTGACCACTAGCCATAAAACTTATTTCATTGCTACTTCATAAGTGTAATTTTCCTGCTTTTATCAATTCTTATGTAAATAGATGCTATGCAGAGCATGTGATATGATAACCCTTTGAAAGGGTTATTCCACCACCAAAGCAGTTGTGACTTGCAAGTTAAGAACCACTGATCTAGGACTTCTAATTTTCATTTTATTTTTATTCATTTTTGATTCAAATATAATTTCTCTACGTTCCTTCTTCCTCATCACCCATCCATTTCTTCCCAAGTATCCTATTCAAAGCTTTGTCCTTGTCAATTTTCTATATACAATTTTAGGAATAACTGTGCAAAGATACATGAATAAATCATGCTGAGTAAATTTTGTTGGTTGTGTCCATACAGTTTCAGGGTTAAGCATCACACCGCATATTAGTTATACAGCTATAGAGTTCATCCTTTCCTGAGGCCAATTCTCATACAGGAAGGAGATTCCACTACTTAATGATGAATAGGAATCTGATCCCCTAGTGATCTTAGACAGAAAACATAGTGTAGAAAAGAAGGGCTGAAGAAAGAACTCAAGAAGTTTGAGGATTTGTGCCCAGCACCCACATGGGAGCTCACAGTATCTGTAACTACAGATCGATGGGAAGCATAAGGCTAAATGGTTGGGTATAAAGTAGTATGTGGCACTGATTTGCAATAGTGAGAGACTTCCATAAGTCTGATCATTTAAATTTAAAAAAAAAATAGCCATACAAAAATATACTTCTGTCCCCAAAGGGCATGTAAGGCAGTTGTTTTAGTTACTGCCTATGGACAACAAATAAATACCTGACAACAGGTGATGTAAGAAATGAAAAGTATACTCTGCCTTATAACTCCAGGGTAAATACTACATTATGGCCACGAAAGGCATGGAACAGTGTTGGGAGTATAGCTCCAGAATCGAGTCTGATGTCAGTAATCATAGAAAATAGACATTATCATTATGTATAAAACTTCAAGTACTCCCCAGTAATTCATTTCCTCCAAGGAGACTCCATTTCCTGAAGGTACTAC
>NW_022196897.1:135508095-135510281 GCF_008632895.1 Mastomys coucha
CAATCTATACTAGGAGAACAAAGAATATTATGAATAAAGAATATATATGGGCTGGTGAGACGGCTCAGAAGGTAAGAGCACTGACTGCTCTTCCAAAGGTCCTGAGTTCAGATCCCAGAAACCACATGGTAGCTCACAACCACCCATAATGAGATCTGACGCCCT
Organism: Mastomys coucha; assembly: GCF_008632895.1. NCBI lineage: Eukaryota > Metazoa > Chordata > Mammalia > Rodentia > Muridae > Mastomys > Mastomys coucha. Next base: position 135,508,261 of record NW_022196897.1, read on the forward strand.
CTTCTGGTATGTCTGAAGACAGCTACAGTGAATTACCTCGGAGAGAGCGGGACAGAGTTCAGTTCCCAGCACCACACACATGATGGCTCACAGCCACATGTACAGCTACAGTGTACTTATACACATAAAATAAATAGAATAAATCTTTAAATAAAAGAATATGTAATATTAGAAATACTATGTGGGTGTGTTGCCTCAAAGTAAGGAAATCTCTATTATAGACTATATATAGGATCTCAAAGCAATGTTAATCTATCTATGTGTGCATGCATGAACTGTAAAATATAGTTATAAAAACTTTGATCACTGTACATGTTAAATAAAGGGGAACAGTATTTGCTTTGATGAACAATAACTCTTTTATATATATATATATATATATATATATATATATATATTGGTTTTCCGAGACAGGGTTTCTCAGCCCTGGCTGTCTTGGAACTCACTCTGTAGCCCAAGCTGGTCCCGAACTTAGAAATTCACCTGCCTCTGACTCCCAAGTGCTGGGAATAAAGGCATACGCCAATACCGCCCGGCCTCTTTTCATTATTCTGCAATGTATTTCAATTGATAATATCATATGTTCTCAATATTTTGATTATTTTCTTTGATTTTTAATTTTACCTTCTTTATTAGCTATTTTCTTTATTTAGAATTCTAATGATATCTCCATTCCCAGTTTCTCCTCTGATAAAAAAAAAAAAAAAACACTGTTGAATCCCCCTCCCCCTGCTCACCAACCCATACTCTCCCGTTTCCTGGCCCTGGCATTCCCCTACACTGGGGCATAAAACCTTCACAGGACCAAGGGTCTCTCCTCCCACTGATGACCGACTAGGTCATCCTCTGCTATACATGTGGTGCTGGAACCATGAGTTCAGCCATGTGTACTCTTTGATTGGTGGATTCGTCCCTGGGAGCTCTGAGAGTACTAGTTAGTTCATGTTGTTGTTCATCCTAAGGGACTGCACACCCTTCAGCTTCTTGGGTCCATTCTCTAGCTCCTTCATTGGGGACCATATGCCCCGTCCAATGGATGGCTGTGAGCCTCTACTTCTGTATTATTCGGGTACTGTCAGAGACTCTCAGAAGACAGCTATATCAGGCTCCTGTCATCCAGCACTTTGATAGCATCCACAATAGTGTCTGGATTTGATGATTGAATATGGGAAGGATTCCCAGGTGGAGCAGTCTCAGGATTGTCCTTCTTTGAGTTTCTGCTCCATAATTTGTACCTGCAACTCATTCCATGGGTATTTTGTTCCCCTATCTAAGAAGTAATGAAATATCCACACTTTGGTCTTCATTCTTCTTGAGTTTCTTGTGGTTTGTGGATTTTATTGTGGGTATTCTGAGATACTGGGCTAATATCCACTTATCAGAGAGTGCATGTCATCTGTGTTCATTTGTGACTGGGTTACTGGGCTACCCCACTCAGGATGGTATTCTTCATATCCAACCATTTCCCTAAGAATTTCATAAATTCATTGTTTTTAATAGCTGAGTAGTTTTCCATTGTGTAGATGTACCACATTTTCTGTATCCATTCCTCTGTTGAGGTACATCTAGGTTGTTTCCAGTTTCTGCCTACTATAAATAACACTGCTATGAACATAGTGGAGCATGTGTCCTTATTACATATTGGAGCATCTTCTCAGTATATACCCAGGTTGGTATAGTTGGGTCCACCGGAATGTCCAATTTCCAGAGCAATCGCCAAACTGATTTCCAGAGTGTTTTACCAGCTTGAGGTTCCACCAGCAATGAAAGAGTATTCCTCTTTCTCCACAACCTCACCAGCATCTGCTCTTACCTGAGTTTTTTATCCTAGCAATTCTGACTGGTGTGAGGTGGAATCTCAGGGTTGTTCTGATTTGCATTTCCCTGATGACTAAGGATGTTGAACATTTCTACCCATGCATCTCAACCATTTGGTATTCAGTTGAGAATTCCTTGTTTAGCTCTGTACCCCATTTTTAATTGGGTTATTTGGTTCTCTGGAGTCTAACTTCTTGAGTTCT
>NW_022196897.1:135510864-135516446 GCF_008632895.1 Mastomys coucha
ATTTTATATCCAGCTACTTTGCTGAAGTTGTTTATCAGGTTTAGGAGCTCTCTGGTGGAATTTTGGAAGTCTCTTAAGTATACTATCATATCACTAGTAAGTAGTGATAATTTGACTTCTTCCTTTCCAATTTGTATCCCTTTGGTCTCCGTTTGTTGTCTAATTGCTCTGGCTAGGACTTCAAGTACAATATTGAATAGGTAGGGAGAGAGTGGGCAGCCTTATCTTGTCCCTTATTTTAGTGGGGTTGCTTCAAGTTTCACTCCCTTTAGTTTGATGTTGGCTTTTTGTTTGCTGTATATTGCTTTCACTTTGTTTAGGCATGCATGGGCCTTGTATTCCTTATCTTTCCAAGTCTTTTATCATGAAGAGGTATTGGATTTTGTCAAATGCTTTCTCAGCATCTAATGAGATGATCATGTGTTTTTTTTTTTCAGTTTGTTTAAATAGTGAATTATGTTGATGGATTTCTAAATATTGAACCATTCCAGCATCCCTGGGATGAAGCCTACTTGATCATGGTGGTTGATCATTTTGATGTGTTCTTTGATTCAGTTTGCAAGAATTTTATTGAGTATTTTTGCATCGATATTCATAAGGGAAATTGGTCCAAAGTTTTCTTTCTTTGTTAGGTCTTTGTGTTGTTTAGGTATCAGAGTAATTGTAGATTCATACAATGAATTGGGTAGAGTACCTTCTGTTTCTATTTCGTGGAATAGTTTGAGGAGTATTGGTATTATTTTTTTTGAAGATCTGATAAAACTCTGCACAAAACCCATCTGGTCCTGGGCTTTTTTTGCTTGGGAGACTATTAATGACTGTTTCTAATTTGTTAGTGGATATGTGACTCTCTAGATCGCTTATCTGATCTTGATTTAACTTTAGTACCTGGTATTTGTCTAGAAAATTGTCCATTTCATCCATGTTTTCCAGTTTTGTTGAGTATAGGCTTTTCTACTAAAATCTCATAATTTTTTGGATTTCCTCAGTTTCTGTTGTTATGTCTCCCTTTGCATTTCTGACCTTGTTAATTAGGATACTGTATTGGTGCCCTCTAGTTAGTCTGGATAATGGTTTATCTATTTTGTTGATTTTCTCAAAGAACCAGCTCCTGGTTTGGGTGATTCTTTGTATAGTTCTTTTTGTTTGCATTTGGTTCATATTAGCCCTGAGTTTGATTATTTCCTGCCTTTGACTCCTCTTGGGTGAATTTGCTTCTCTTTGTTCTAGAGCTTTCAGATGTGCTGTCAAATTGCTGGTGTATACTCTCTCCAGATTATTTTTGGAGGCACTTAGAGCTATGAGTTTTCCTCTTACCATTGCTTTCATTGTATCCCATAAGTTTTGGTATGATGTGCCTTAATTTTTGTTAAATTCTAAGAAGTCTGTAATTTCTTTATTTCTTCCTTGACCAAGTTATTTTTGAGTAGAACATTGTTCAGTTTCCATGTGTATGTGAGCTTTACATTGGATTTTTTTAAATTGAAGACCAGCCTTAGTCTGTGGTGGTGTGATAGGGTACATGGGATTATTTCAATCTTCTTGTATCTGTTTTGTGACCAATTATATAGTCAGTTTTGGGGAAGGTACCATGAAGTGCTGAGAAGAAGGTATATTCTTTTGCGTTAGGATGAGTTGTTCAGCTTCCACGTGTATGTGGATTTTCTATTGTTTATATTGTTATTGAAGACTAGCCTTAGTCCATGGTGATCCAATAAGATGCAAGGAATTATTTCAATCTTCTTGTTTCTGTTGAGGCCTGATTTGTGACCGACTGCAAAGTCAGTTTTAGAGAAGGTACCATGAGTTGTTCAAAAGAAGGTAAATCCTTTTGTTTTAGAATAAAAAGTTCTATAGATATCTGTTAAATCCATTTGTTTCATAACTTCTCTTAGTCTCACTGTATCTTTGTTTAGTTTCTGTTTCCATAATCTGTCCATTGCAGAGAGTGGAGTGTTGATGTCTCCTACTATTATTTTGTGTGGTGCAATGTGTGCTTTAAACTTTAGTAAAGTTTCTTTTATGAATGAAGATGCCCTTGCATTTGGAGCATAGAGGTTCAGAATTGAGAGTTCATTTCAGTAGATCTTACCTTTGATGAGTATGAAGTGTCTCTCCTTATCTTTTTTGATCACTTTAGGTTGAAAGTCCATTTTATTCAATATTACAATGGCCACTACAACTTGTTTCTTGGGAACATGTGCTTAGAAAATTGTTTTCCAGCCTTTTATTCTAAGGTAGTGTATGTCTTTGTCACTGAGGTGGGTTTCCTGTATGCAACAAAATGTTGGGTCCTGTTTACATACCCAGTTTGATAAGTCTATGCAATTTTATTGGGGAATTGGGTCCACTGATATTAATAGATATTAAGGAAAGGTCATTGTTGTTTCCTGTTATTTTTGTTGTTAGAGTTGAAAATCTGTTCATGTGGCTATCTTCTTTTAATTTTGTTGGAAGATTACTTTCTTGCTTTTTTTAGGATGTAGTTTCCCTCTTTGTGTTGGAATTTTCCATTTATTATCCTTTGAAGGGCTGGATTTGTGGGAAGATATTGTGTAAATTTGGTTTTGCCTTGGAATACTTGGGTGTCTCCACCTATGGTAATTGAGAGTTTTGCTGGCTATAGTAGCCTGGGCTGGCATTTTTGTTCTCTTAGGGTCTATATGACATCAGCCCAGGACCTTCTGGGTTTCAAAATCTCTGGGGAGAAGTCTGGTGTAATTTTGATAGGTCTGCCTTTATATGTTACTAAAACTTTTTCCCTCTCTCCTTTTAATATTCTTTCCTTGTTTTGTGTATTTGGTATTTTGACTATTATGTGGTGGGAAGAATTCCTTTTCTAGTACAAACTATTAGGAGTTCTGTAGGCTTCTTGTGTGTTCATGGGCATCTCTTTTTTTAGGTTTAGGAACTTTCTTCTATAACTTTGTTGAAAATATTTACTGGGCCTTTAAGTTGGAAGTCTTTACTCTCTTCTACACCTATTATCCTTAGGTGTGGTCATCTCATTGTGCCCTGGATTTTCCTGGATGTTTTGGTTAGGAGCTTTCTGCATTTGGTGTTGTCTTTGACTGTTGTGCCAATGTTTTCTTTCATTCTTTCTTCCTTTCTTTCTTTCTTTTTGTTTTTTGTTTGTTTGTTTGTTTGTTTTTGTTTTTGTTTTTAAGACAGGGTTTCTCTGTGTAGCCCTGGCTGTCATGGAACTCACTCTGTAGACCAGGCTGGCCTCGAACTCAGAAATCTGCCTGCCTCTGCCTCCCAAGTGCTGGGATTAAAGGCATGTGCCACCACTGCCTGGCTTGTGCCAATGTTTTCTATGGTGTCTTCTGCAACTGAGATTCTTTCTTCTATCTCTTGTATTCTGTTGGTGATGCTTGCATTTTTGGCTCCTGACTTCTTTCCTAGGTTTTTTCTCTCCTGAGTTGTCTTCCTTTGTAATTTTTTAATTGTTTCTACTTCCATTTTTAGGTCCTGGATGGTTTTGTTCAATTCCTTCACCTGTTTGATTGTCCTTTCCTGTAATTCTTTAAAGAATTTTTGTGTTTCCTCTTTAAGGTCTTGTACCTGTTTACCTGTGTTCTCCTCGTTTTCTCTAAAGGAGTTATTTATGTCCTTCTTAAATTCCTCTATCACCATCGTGAGATATGATTTAAGATTCAGTCTTCCTTTTCTGGTGTGTTGGGGTATCCAGGACTTGCTGTGATGGGAGTACTAGGTTCTGATGATGCCAATTAGTCTTAGTTTTTGTTGGTAATATTCTTGCATTTGCCTTTTCCCTTGTGTTAATCTCTGGTGTTCGATGTTCTTGCTGTCTCTGGCTGGAGCTTGTTCCTCCTGTGGGTCTGTAAGCTTGTGTCAGCATTTCTGGGATATCAGTTCTCTCCTGGTATGACCCATGCACAGAGGGCTGTGGATGAGCCATCCCTTCTGAGTGCAGATGGATGAATGAAGGACACTTTCCTTGTTGCTCTGTAGCTTCTGGGTCAGGTGCCTCCTGCCTGGTCCCATCTTAGAAAGTCACCAGAGAGAAAATGGTGATCTCCCCTGAATCCTGGGGTCAGAGCACTCCCTGGAGACAAGCTCTCTGCTGAGGGAAAGGTACACAGCTGGCTGTGGATCATTCATCCCTACTAGTTGTAGATGGAGGTAGAAAGGATCCTGTCCTAGGTACCCTGCTGCTTCTGCAGCCTACAATTTCAACTTTTTGAAATGTTCCATGGGTATAGTCTTGTACCAGAGTGTGCATTTCTCACTCAGAGTGCAATTTACAAGTGTCAATTATTACCTCCTCAATATGAGTTGTACAGACCAAACCCAGGTGGTGAAGTTTTTCAGCAAGTGACTTCATTGGCCCTTTTTTCTTTAAAAATCATTTAAATATGTGTTAGTGTGTGTGTGTGTGTGTGTGTGTGTGTGTGTGAGTGTGTGAGTGTGTGTGTGCATGTGTGCATGGGTGTGCCACAGTCCAGTTGTAGAAATAGCAGGAAAATTTAAAGGTAATACAGGTCTCCTAGAGATTGAACTAGGGTCATCAGTCTTTGCAAAAATCAACTTTGACTAGTGAGATAATTCTCTGGCATTATTTTTTTTTCTGAAAAAGTGTTATGAACAAATGTTTAGTCCTTGGAATAAACTAAGACAATCTAAAAATAACAACAATAATGGATGAGAGCATGGCATGGTAATACATGTCTTTAATCAAGGCACTCAGGAGGCAGAGGTAGGTGGATCCTTGTGAATTTGAGATCAGTCAGGTCTCAAAGAGAAATTCAGGACAGTCAGGGATGCAAAGACAAACCCTGTCTCAAAAATCCAAAAAAATGCCGGGCTGTGGTGGCACACACCTTTAATCCCAGCACTTGGGAGGCAGAGGCAGGCGGATTTCTGAGTTTGAGGCCAGCCTGGGCCGCAGAGTAAGTTCCAGGACAGCCAGGGCTACTCAGAGAAACCCTTTCTTGAAAAACCAAAAAAAAAAAAAAAAAAAAAAAAAAAAAAAAAAAAAAAAAAAATGTATGTGTGTGGGTGTGGGTCGTGGGGAATGGCAGTATATTATATTCATTTGTAAGTAGAAGTTTTTATTAAATTTCCCTGTGTTCCTTCTATCCTCATATGACAATATGCTAGACAATTTGACTATGTGAGTAGGAGATGATATTTTACTGAATTAATGTTCCTACTAATCTTATGTGATTGAACATGAGATGCCTCATTGGGAAAATAAATGACTATGGTGTGGAATGCTGTCAGCCTGACCTTGACCACCATATAATGAAGCTAAAGTGTTCCCATATAACTTTTTTCTACTTCACATATATCTGTCATGGACTACTATCCCATAACCACATTACACACAAACACACACAAACACACACACACACACACACACACATACACACACATACACATACATGCATAGCACCATTATGGTTATTTTAAAATAAATCACTTTGCACTTACATTATTACCTGGCATGTCTAGGTAATTCCCTAAGAATGCAATTCTTCCTGGAGTGCTAACTTGATAAGTAATTGCAACATGAAGCAGCAGCATCCAATAATTTTTACATATATATATATATATAT
>NW_022196897.1:135516456-135526109 GCF_008632895.1 Mastomys coucha
TATATATATATATATATATATTTCCATAGTATACCAAGGTGTGATATGAGGTATACAATAGATTGCTGAATATTCTAATATTTATGTAATTAGATGAAAATGATATTTTCTATACACACATAAAGTATTTCATATATGTGATATCATCTTTAATGAAGCATTTCAAAATTAATCTTTATAAATAGAGTTTGTCTCTTGCATGTGGACATTCAGTTTTCCCAGGGACATTTGTTAAGGTATTTTCCTTCTCCAGTCTCTATTTTTGGTGTCATTTGGGCGGGGAGGTTGAAGTTTCGAGACAGGGTTTTTCTGTATAGCCCTGGCTGTCCTGGAACTTACTGTGTAGACCAGGCTGGCCTTGAATTCAGAAACCCACCTGCCTCACAAGTGCCAGAATTAAAGGCGTGTGCTACCACTGCCGGGCTATTTTTGGTATCTTAATGGGGTGTTAAATAGCTGAGGTTACACATACTCATGTTTGGGTGTTCTACTTAAATCCATTGTTTTTCATGTCTGTTTTTGTGCCAGTACAGTTTTTTTTTCACTATTGTTCTGTAATATATGTGGAAATACACTCATTAATCTCTCTAGAACTGTTCATTTGTATCAGGATTGTTTGCCTCTCCAGGGTCTTTTGTTGTTCCATATAAGTTTTAGGATAGAATTTTCTATTTCTGAATGATGTGGGATATTAGTTAGTATTCCAATGAGTAGCTTTATGGAAAATGATCTTTTCCTTATTACTAAATCCACCAATTTGTGACTATCTGATGCTTTATCATTGTAGATGTCCTTCACTTGCTTAGGTTTAAGTATTTAATTTTCTTTGATGTTGTTGTAAAGAGTATTGTGTTCATCATCTTTTTGTATGTTTGTTGATTGTGTATAGAAAGGCTATATATTTGTTCAGAATAATTCTGTATCCAACCTCATTGCTGAATTAGCTTATTGTCTCTAGAAGTATCCTGTAGAACTTTTGGAATATCCATTGTTATCTTCAAAATTCATATTTCCATATTTTCATTCCCTTAATAACCTTCTCTTGCCTCATTCCTCTAGCTGGTGTTTAGAGCTTACTGCATTGTAAATTAGTGGATATAATGGACACCTGTGATTCATGTCTGTCTTCATCTTGATTGCTTCAAATTCTGTTAAGGATGGTGTTGGCAGTATTTCTTCTATATACTCCTATTATCTTGAAGTATTTTTCCTTTATCTGTACATTGACTAGGACATTCATCACTAAGCCATGTTGGATGTTGTCAAATGCTTTTCATTCATCTATTGAAATGATAATGTGATTTTCTTTTTTTTTTAAGATTTATTTATTATTATATGTAAGTACACTGTTGTTGTCTTTAGACACACTAGAGGAGGGCATCAGATCTCATAATGGGTGGTTTTGAGCCACCATGTGGTTGCTGGGATTTGAACTTGGGACCTTCGGAAGAGCAGTCAATGCTCTTACCCGCTGAGCCATCTCGCCAGCCCAGATAATGTGATTTTCTTGACATCCACTCTCTGCATTAACCTCAACACTATGATTTCCCAGGTCCTCCACGACTGTCTCATTAAGCTCTGTGAACAGCTTTCTGTGCCTTTGGTCTTGTAAAGTCTTGATGTCCTCCACATTCTTCCAAAGTCAACACTCCCAGGTTCTTTGCAACCACAAATTCACTTTTGGGGTACTAATTTTTTCTTATAACTGCCTTCTCTGTTGCTGAAAAGAAATACTAACTAAAAGCAACTCAGGTAGTGAATGTGTTTCTTTGCCTGATACTGCCAGATGACAATCAATCACTATGAGAACTCAGGTTAGAAACTCAAACTAAAAATTCAAGGCAATAACCATGAGGAAACATTGTTTTTTGACTTTTTGCTCTTGTGTGCTCACTATCTCATGCTCAGCTTGCTCGCTTATCCAACCCAAACCTACTTGCTTAATAATATTGCCACCTCAGTGGGTGAGCCTTCCCACACCGATCATCAATCAACACAATCTCTCATAGACCTACCATCCATACTTCTTTATCCGGGCACGGTAACACTTGATGATCCTTCAGTTAACTCTAGGATATATCATGTTGACTGACCTCTGAAGCTTCATAGGTCAGAGGGACAATTATATATGACAATTTCTTAAAAATACAAGAGCAATGTATTAATCATATCAATCACTTAAGTAGAAAAAACAAAACACTGATGATACTAACAACTGTAAAACAGATATGCCAAGGAATCAAAATAAATGATTCTCTAAGATAAATAAAATAAATGCAAAACTGTTTCTGCACAGAAAGTCCTTCAAACCAAAAATCTCAAAGAACTCATAATATATTGTAAATTTTCTTAATTTAAAAATTGATGAAGGTCCATCATTTTTCAGAGAAAAAGTCCAAGAAATCAATGGGGAAAAGAGAAAAAGTCCAAGAAATCACTGGGGAAACTTTTCCCATGTTCACTCTGTGTGTCTCATTTCTCTCCTTTCTCAATAATAGAAGATGGGTTAAAAAAACAAGAGTTGTCCCTTCAAAATTGGAAAGATTGGCTTGAAATATTCTGATATTTCTTTTTTTCTTTTTTTTTTTTAGATGTTTTCTTTATTTACAATATCTCCTTTCCTAGGTTCCCCTCCAAAAGAAAAAAAGAAAAAAGAAAAAAGAAAATAAAAAAACAAAAACTAAAACAAACCCCTGTTTCCCCCTCCCCCTGCTAAACACCCCACCTCATCCTGCTTACTGGCCCTGGCATTCCCCTCCATGGGGCATAGAACCATCACAGTGCCAAGGGCCTCTCCTCCCATTGATGACCGACTTGGCCATCCTCTGTTATACATATGCTGCTGGAGCCATTACTCTCACCACGTGTACTGTTTGGTTGGGGGTTTAGTCCCTGGGAGGTCTGAGGGTACTAGTTAGTTCATATTGTTGTTTCTCCTAAAGGGCTGCAAACCCTTCAGCTCCTTGGGTCCTTTCACTAGCTCCTTCATTGGGGATCCTGTACACAGTCCAATGGATGGCTGTGAGCCTCTACTTCTGTATTAGCTGGGCACTGTCTGAGCCTCTCAGGAGATAGCTATATCAGGCTCCTGTCAGCCAGCACTTGCTGGCATCCACAATAGTGTTAGGAATTGATGATTGAATATGGGAAGGATTCCCAGGTGGAGCACTCTCTGAATTGTCCTTCCTTTACTCTCTACTCCATAGTTTGTCTCTACAACTCCTCCCATGGGTATTTTGAAGGGAGTATCCACACTTTGGTCTTCCATCTTCTTGAGTTTCTTGTGGTTTGTACTTTGTGTATCCAATCTTCTGGGCTAATATCCACTCATCAGAGAATGCATAACATCTGTGTTCTTTTGTGATTAGGTTACCTCACTCAGGATGATATTCTCTAGATTCATCCACTTCCCCAAGAATTTCATAAATTCATTGTTTTTAATACCTGAGTAGTACTCCATTGTGTAAATGTACCACATTTTCCGTATACATTCCAATGTTGAGGGACATCTGGGTTGTTTCCAGTTTCTGCCTACTATAAATAAGGCTGCTATGAACATAGTTCTTATTACATGTTGGAGGATCTTCTGCATATATGCCCAGGAGTGGTATAGCTGAGTCCTCTGGTAGTACTATGTTCAGTTTCTGGAGCAACCGCCAAACTGATTTCCTGAGTGGTTGTTCCAGCTTGCAGTCCCACCAGCAATGAAGGAGTGTTCCTCTTTCTCTGTAACCTCACCAGCATCTGCTGTCGCCTGAGGTTTTTATCCTAGCCATTCTGAATGATGTGAGGTGGAATCTCATGGTTGTTTTGATTTGCATTTCCCTGATGACTAAGGATGTTGACCATTTCTTTCTGTGCTTCTCAGCCATTTGGTATTCATCAGTTGAGAATCCTTTGTTTAGCTCTGTACCCTATATTTAAATAGGGTTATTTGGTTCTCTTGAGTCTAACTTCTTGAGTTCGTTATATATATTGGGTATCAGCCTTCTATCAGATATAGGATTGATAAAGAACTTTTCCCAATTTGTTGGTTGCCAATTTATCCTATTGACAGTGTCTTTTGCCATACAGAAGCTTTGCATTTTATGAGGTCCCATTTGTCAATTCTTGGTCTTAGAGCACAAGCTATTGGTGTTCTGTTCAGGAAATTTTCCCTTGTGCCAAATTCATCTGGAATAACAAAAACCCAGGATAACCAAAACTATTCTCAGCATTAAAGGAAACTCTGGTAGAATCACCATTATGACCTTAAGCTGTACTAAAGAGCAATTGTGATAAAAACTGCATGGTATTGGTACAGTGACAGGCAGGTAGATCAATGGAATAGAATTGAAAACCCAGAAAGGGACCCACAAACCTATGGCCACTTGATCTTTGACAAAGGTGTTAAAACCATCCAGTGGAAAAAAGACAGCATTTTCAACAAATGGTGCTGGCTCAACTGGTTGTTAGTATGTAGAAGAATGCAAATTGATCCATTCCTATCTCCTTTTACAAAGTTCAAGTCCAAGTGAATCAAGGACCTCCACATAAAACAAGATACACTGAAACTGATATTTCTTTTTTAACATGACTTTAAATGTTTATTATATCAAATTTACACATATGTACTCCAAATATACACTTTTACATATGCAGTACAATAATAACACATATGACTTTAGTAGCATATCTGTGTGCTGGAATATAGCTATGTAAGTTCAATTAATCTAAATAGCATATAATTTAGTAATTCATAATCTGCATACAGCACTATTTAGTAAGTACCAAACACTTAGAAAGCATCGGTGTAAGTAATTCTGAGACAATAAGGCAGTAGAAGAATTTGTGTATTAGGTGAATGGTCTTAGACTCCACTCGAAAGCTTGACAAGTGAGAAAACAGAACTTCCTTATCAGGTCACCCCAAAACCTCAAGGTCTCCATCTTACTTAGTAAGAATGTCAGTAACCCTGGTGAATACAGGTTTGTCCTGTATTCTCCAAATCTCCAGCAGGTAGTCAATTCCCACTTTGGTTAGACCAATAACAGGCCTGTTGTGGAGCAATGTTATCCATGTTGAAAAATTCCACCCTCAAGTCCTTAAGGCTTGGTATACATAAGTTGAAAGAGAGAGGTGAAAGGGACAGGAGACTTTGGATGTAAACAACATAGCCACAAGAACTTTCTGAACTTCACAATGTACATAGAGCTCCTCTTTAATGTTATAGAAGCAGTAAGCAAATACCATTAGTAGAGTTCTTCATTTGGCCATGCAGCACCATGCATGTGTCATTCATAGCGCTCTAGAAATGCACCTTTGGTGTATCATCATCCTTAATGCATTGAATTTTTGGTAATGCAACTGCTCTGAGTTGTTCCTGCCAGTGTAGGTAACCCTTTACCATATCTCTGCAGGCAATTCTAATAAATGGTTTGGTTTGCCAAGTTACACCTTGGTATAATGATTCAATTGGTCTGTCTTTGTTTACCTATCTTGGGTAAGTAAATATTTGTGTTACTTCTCTCTAGGAAAGTCTCACACAATACCTTTCCACTTGATCTTACAAGTAGTTAGATTCATTTTCTCTTCTAAAATGGGTCAATGTGGCTTTAGTTCTTAAATTTGGAGGTTTTCCTTTGACATTCATTTTGACAAGAAATGAGTCTCATTGTCTTAAGCCACATCTACATCAGGACTAGTGACTAAAACTCAGTATGCTAGGCAGACAGAGATCAGGAGAAACATTAGCTGCACATAACGTTGTAGCACCTGATGTTTCAATATTGTAGCACATAGTTTTGACCACTAAAAGTATCTCATTCTCTGTGGTAAAGAAAAGCATCTCTCTAAGGATCATTGCTGTATGTGTATGAGAGAGAATAGCTTCTATGTTTGCATACAGATAAATCACCAAGTGTCTTAGTCAGGGTTGCTATTCCTGCACAAACATCATGACCAAGAAGCAAGTTGGAGAGGAAAGGGTTTGTTCAGCTTACACTTCCACATTGGTCTTCATCACCAAAGGAAGTCAGGTCTGGAACTTAAGCAGGTCAGGAAGCAGGAGCTGATGCAGAGGCCATGGAGGGATGTTACTTACTGGCTTTCTTCCCCTGGCTTGCTCAGCTTGCTCTCTTACAGATCCTAAGACTACCAGCCCCAATGATGGCACCACCCACAATGGGAGTGCCCCCAACCCCTTGATCACTAATTAAGAAAATGCTTTATATTTGGATCTCATGGAGGCATTTCCTCAAGGGAGGCTCCTTTCTCAGTGATAACTCCAGCTTGTGTCAAATTGACACACAAAAACATCAGCATTAAGTCTCAATACTTACTTTTTTTTTTGTTTGTTTGTTTGAGACAGGGTTTCTCTGTTATAGCCCTGGCTATCCTGGAACTCACTCTGTAAACCAGGCTGGCCTCGAACTCAGGAATCTGCCTGCCTCTGCCTCCCAAGTGCTGGGATTAAAGGCGTGTGCTACCACTGCCTGGCTAATCCTTATTTTCTTATTCATCCCCATGATCTATATAACTTTAAAAGTCCCACAGTCTTTATAAATCCTTACATATTAAAATTTCAATCCCTTTAAAATGTCCAATGTCTCTTAATATTCAAATTGTTTTCATAGTTCAAAGTCTCTTAACTGTAGGCTCCACTAAAATATTTTCTTCCTATAAGAGGGAAAAATATCAGGGCACAGTCACAACCAAAAGCAAAATCAAACTCCAACCATCCAATGCCTGGGATCCACTCACCATCTTCTAGGCTCTTCCAAGGGCTTGGGTCACTTCTCCAGCTTGGCCATTTGTAGCACATACCTTCTCTTCTAGACTCCAGTTGCCTGTATTTCCATCCTGCTGCTGTTCTTGGTGGTCATCTGGTACAGACATCTCCAAAACACTGCTCTCTTCTGCTGTAACTAGGCTTCACCAATAGCCTCTCATAGGCTCTCTTAATGGTGCCAAGCCTCAACTCCTTTATATGACCCCTTCAGTCCTGGGCTGTCAATTGCAACTGAGGCTGCACCTTCACTAACGACCCTCCATAACATTTCATCTGCTCTTCATGATCCCTTCTTGCCTTCAAAACTGGTATTACCTGGGTGACTCTTCTCCAGCCACATCACAAGGTACAACCTTGGTTATCTCTGGAACACGGCCTCTGTGTGCTCTTAGAAAATACTTCTCAGAAGATGTCACCTCAGTGATCCTGGTCTCTTCTTAATCACCATAAATTTGTTGGCTCTAACTACCAGCATCAATAGTACACATAATGCAAAGGCTTTGATTTAGTAGTTCTGGTATCTTACAATCACATCTGATTCTCTGGCCCCAGCTAACCAAAACCAGAGAATCTTCACAGTCAAAACAGCAAGAGCCATGATAAGAGTCTTTAATTTTCCCTCTGAAATTTCACAATCCAGGCCTCCATCTTTTCACAGTTCTCAACTTCAACTTCCAAGTTCCTATAGAACATTCCACAGAGCTCTTAACATTCCTAATGGCTCTTCTAGCCCAAATTCCCAGAGTTCTTCCACAGTCCTCCCCAAAACATGTTCAGGTTGTCACAGGAAAACACCACGATGATGCTACCAATTTCTGTATTAGTCAGGGTTCTCTAGAGCCACAGAACTTACAGGTAGTCTCTATAAAGTAAGGGAATTTGTTGATGACTTACAGTCAGTCCCACAAGGCAAGTAGGTGAAGAAGAGAGAGTAAATGTTCCTTCCTCCAATGTCTTTATGTACGTTTCCATCAGAAGGTATGGCCCAGATTAAAGGTGTGTGCCAACATGCCTGGATATGGCACTTGCTTTGTTCTAGATGACCTTGAACTCAGAGATCTCCCTGTCTTAATCTTCTGGGATTCATAGCCGATATGCCTCAAGATCTCCATGTCAAGATCCAGGTCAGAAACTTGTATCTCCCAGCCTCCAGATTAGGATCACAGGTGAGCCTTCTAATTCTGGATTGAAGCTCATTCCAGATATAGTCAAGCTGACAACTAGGAATAGCCACCACACCAGGGAAGAGGGTTTCAGAACCCCTGGAACTGCAGTAACAGGAGTTCATAAGCCTCCCAACTTGGTAGTAGGATCTAAACTCAGGTCATCCTAGAAGAACGTGTACTGAGTGATTTTCCCAGCCACATAGTACTTTTTAATAGAAGAAACTATATATTTCAAGGCTAAGGAAATAATTAAATAAAAAAATGAATGAAGTTAATCATCCATGGGAACGTGGTGCATCAATATTAAAATTCTGTCTATGTTGAATTTTTACCATAAATTGAATACAATCTGAAGGAAATTCCTAACAATATAAAACTGAAAAGGTGTTTGCTAAGTCAAGTGTAAACACTCAGAATTCTCAATACTATTTATTATGAAGATTTAAAACACACATTGATACAATGTGGCATCTATATTTATTTACAGGGGTTCTTGACCTATCGGGGTCAATCAGTATTGCACATATGTGCATAGGAGAGTTCCCTACTAGGAAATTTCATGTGCTTTGGGTCAAGTGAATCTCACTAAGTTATATACCAACGAACATGCCTTCCTTTGTATGGCATGGTTAATACATGCTTAGAAATTACTAACTTATTCACTGTGCTCCATCAGTTCCTTCTTTATAATGATGACCTAGAAAGCTGACTGCCTTAATCTTCAGTCTATGATACATGTGTGTGTGAGTATGTGTGTGTGCTCAGAGGTCAGGTTATAGTTTGAACAAAATGTTTTAACCTGTCAAAAGACACATTTAAATTACATGTATATAAAAACAAAGAAAATTCAAAATCCTTATCTTGTGACTAAGTAATAAGTAGACAATGTTCCACCAAATGTGGAACTTCTAAAGGATCAGGGCAATAACAGCACAGAGGGAGAAAGAAATCTGAAATGTTCCTTATCTCTACATAATTTAAATCATTGTTGAGATCCTTAGAATTTTTTAAGATTTGATATCCTTAGGCCTTGTATGGAGATTGAGTCAATTTTAATCATTTACAAGAGACATAAGTACATATTAATCAGAACAGTCATTGTAAAGCAGGTTCTTTTAGGAAAAACTAACATCTGAAACCTGTTTTTCCTTTAACAATGAAGCCTGAAAGGTAAACCTGCTTTCCTTTTCTTAATCAGAGACTCCTAGCTTTTATTAATTAATGAAGTAATAAGGTGCTTGTACCCTTAGGGGGAAAAGATGATTGCTGTTGCATGACTGACAAAGCTACAATTAGTTTAGCTCTTAATGTGATCAGACCTGAGCAGAATAAATTATAATGGGCTATGTATCAATTTAAAGGACATAGACTTGTCCATAGTCTTTACCTAAACAGTCATCCCAAGCTCCTGGGGTCTCTGTGGCAATGGGGCAGACATATACATTCCTATGGAGGAGGAGCATGGGAGGGACTGACATCAAATTGTCTAGGCAGAGTGGAACAATTGATTCACTTGCATTTGTATGTCCATGGTTTAGGCCATGCCAGAGGAGTGGGTGAGGCATTGGGGCAGTCTTTTCCAGTGGTTGGCATTAACACAATCAACTGGAGTCTTTTGTTGCTGTGTCTATTATCTTCTCAGATTTCTTGGAAGTCACTACTAAGATATGAGAATCCCTGTCAGTCATGGTAAGTTTAAGCATCTTAAATACCATATT
>NW_022196897.1:135526190-135529119 GCF_008632895.1 Mastomys coucha
AAGTATCTACAAACCATATCTGAGTTAAATAATCCTTGTCTGTTTTTATATATTTGCTTATGAAACAAAATGCTACCTAAGGCTTATTCCTATAGTTGACTATATTATATTTAGCATGACGATATAGTCTTAAACATATTAAAGAATTTGATTATTTATAAAGTGACTAAATTTTTACAGGCTTTTCTTAAATATCCTTAGCAGTTTACAGTAAAAAATTTCCAGGAGCCTGCCCAGTCTGGAATAGGTTGGAGTATGATACAGAGTGGAATGTAGTCCAGAAACCTGATGATCTCTGGGATTTAAACTTTCTAACTATGCTGAATGCTGAAGGGGCTGGCTTCTCAAGAATTCTATCCAATTTCTTTCTTATTCTGATGTTAAAAACCGCTGGCTTGGTCAATTAACATCACATGCTTCACAGCGATCGATTAAGTAATAGATTAATTGCTAGGACTCCTTTTTCTCTTGTCCTTGAAATCTTCCTTCTCACATTCCAGGTGGAAGGAGGTCTGGACCAATAACTTTGATTGAACCAGAAGAAGAGAATCACACTTGCAGAAGGAAAATCTTTTACACAAGTAAATATGCATAAACATAGATGCATTCATACCTACATACTCATTATCACATACTTATTTGTTGGTCCTAACAATCTGTGTAATCAGCTTATGTACTCACACAGACACACCTATACTTATATACATAGACATATGGAGCAAAATCCCAAGCACCAATGCAGAAAGAATTCATTCATTCTGGATGGAAAATAAGCTTCAATCTTTATTTCATAATTAAAGAATAAACTTTTACAGTTTTATTGCTAAATGAATTAAACCATATCTCTAAGAAACAGCTTTGCCCTCCTTAGTAAGACTAAACCTGCCTTGCTATTGAGAAAAAACCATGTTCTGTCTCACAATGATAAGAAGCCGCACTCTTCTGCTGTCTCTGAAGGTTCTTCTTTGCCTCTTTCTTCTCTTGTGCTCACTTTACTTTACTATGCCTTAGTTTCTAATTCTCTTTTTGCGTTCTTCTCTCTCCTGCAATTGCCTAATGTCACTGTTCCTAGGTTTTTGTACCTTTTTTTCGGGGAATAGATTACATGACTTTTCTGAGCATAATTTTTTAATCAAGCATTCACTAAAAGTTCACACATATATTGGAGAAGTTTACAACAGGGACTGGAGAGATGGCTCAGTGGTTAAGAGTACTGACTGCTCTTCCAATCCCAGCAACCACATGGTGGCTCACAACCATCTGTAATGAAATCTAATGCCCTCTTCTGGTGCGTCTGAAGGCAGCTACAGTGTACATATGTATAAATAAATCTTTGGCCTGGAGCAAGGAGGGCCAGAGTAAGTGAAGTCAGAGAGAGAACAGCCTGAGCAAAAAGAAAAAAAAAAATGTTTATAACAGAGCTGTGTGCATGTGATCTCATCTTGCTGGCTAAATATTCATTTTCTGTCACTAGCTCTACTGGTTCATTGTAAGTTAAAAACCATAATTATTGTGTCTAAATTAACAATGAAGTTTGGTGTAGATAAACCCAATCAATATTTTATCTTCTGTCCGTATACGTATGATAAATCATTCATTCCCTTCTATGACCTTTAATTGCTTTACAACACTAGCAAAAGTATTCTAAATTGTAAATGCATGCCTTTTATCTCAAAAGCTATTAACTTGTGACACTGTGAAGACTGGCAGAGTTCAAATTACAGTTTTCATATGAGAAATATATTTATTTGTTCAGAGACTTCATTTTTACAAATTGATTATAATGAAATAATTTTCCTTATAGGCACAAATATACATCTATGTATATTTGCTTATATTTAAAAGCTTCACATGCTCAATTTAAAGTGTTTGTTTGTTTGTTTATTCACCTTACATATAGATCACAGGCCTACCTACCTCCTCTCTTTCCAGTACACCCTTATATCCCCTTCCTACTTTCCACTTGGATTTGCCCCTATGGGTACAAACCCACTCTGGAACATCAATTTGCAGCAGGATATGGCACATCCTCTCCAACTGAGGCTAGACAAGGGCCAAACACAAAGGAATCCAAAGCCAGGCTACACAGCCCCTGCTCCACTTGTTAGGGAAACCACATGAAGACCAAGTTGAATATGTGCAAGGGTCAATGTCCAGCCTATGCATGCTCTTTACATGGTGGTTCAGTCTCTGTGAGCCCCCAAGGGCCCAGGTTAGTTGACTCTGTAGGTCTTCTTGTGGTGTACTTGAACATTCTGGCTCTTCAATCCTTCTCTCAACTGTCTACAAGGCTCCTCCAAGTCTGTCTAAAGTTTGGCTTTGTGTCTCAGTAGCTGCTTGGTATCAGCTTCCATCAGATGCTGGGTGAACACAAGTATGTTTTGAGGAAGGAAGCAGAGGCATGCGGATAGCCAGTATGATGCAATCTTTGACATATACGTTTATATCACTCTCTGTTAATCTGAATGGATCACAAATAAGAAGAGATATCTTATTAAGCCAGTGATAATACCATTCTTTTTAATGTTTTGGTGACTCAAATGATAAAATAAACATCAATTTGCAGGAAATCATACTAAAAATGTTTTTTTTTGACCCACAAAATGTTATATCGCATAGGTGGAGAAAAGGTACTAAGCTCTATTTCTGACTGCCTCAGGTCATATTATTGCATCATCATGACATATGAATTCTTCACTCTGGAGTATATAGTTGTGGTCCTTATTTGTAGTCTTCTTTACCTATTTATCAGCATTATAAATAATAAAGACATTATAATAAAATATTTGATAAACATTAAGATGTCTCATAGTCCTGTAAGTTTAAGCAGTTTTGAAAGCTGCTTTTAAAATATCAGTTTTGACAGATGTAGAGGCTCACAGCCATCCATCGAACTGAGTACAGGGTCCCCAGTGAAGGAGTTGGAGAA
>NW_022196897.1:135530125-135539764 GCF_008632895.1 Mastomys coucha
ATGTTGGTCAGTCATCTCAATTTCTTCATGTGTTCCTCGTCAGTTTTAATTCCACAATAAATTTCAGGCAGGTTGGAGGACTCTTACTCACTGGTTTCTTTTCCTTCTTATTTCCTTCTCACTCAGTCAAGGCTCAGCTTAGAAAAACACTTACCTATATTGGCTTTGAAAAAGAGTAGGCCTGTATCTGGTGGAGGGAGAACCATTAATAAGACACTGAGTGACTCTGCCCCTCTACACAAGGTTAGCTGCTGAGATCTGTAACTGATAACAAGCTGCTGCCATCAGTAAATGTCCTATCTCACACCTCTGTGGTGACATATTAGGGGCAACCAATATTGCACATATCTTCATAGGAGAGTTCCCTAATAAGAAATTCAATATACCTTGGGTCACGTGAAATTCACTAAGTTATATATCTTCCAGTCTGGCATGACTTCATTTATGTCATGATTTCATACAACCTTAGAAATTATTCAATCACTGTGTCCCCACTGTGTCCTTCTTTATAATGGTGACACAGAAAGCAGAACTTCACTCTGTGACCTAGTTATTACCTACCTAATTTATTCCTTAGTATACACAATAAACTATCCATCCACTTGTGGTCTGAAATCAGATGCCACGATCTACATGCAAATCTTTATCTCTTATTGCAATAGACAGTCCACTCCATGACTCAAAGAGGTTATTTCAAACTGTGGTGGTATAGCCCTGTAATTTTAGAACTTTTAAGTTCTAGTCAGAAGGACAGAAAGGACATTACCTCATAGAGCAACAAACTAGGACTAAGTTGACTGAATTCATCACAGTGCTGATATGTTCCCAAGTCCATGGAGAAAATCTGGTTTTTAGGAATAGGCAGGCACAGAAACTTAGGCTATATTTATGAGTATCCAATTTTGCCTGTGGCAGCTGAATCCAAGTCTTACAACTTCTTTGATAGCATGAATTTAACATGAATTTTTACTTTACAAAAATAGATATAGTAGCAATGCTATTGAACTGAAATCCATAGTGGTGAAAAATCAGGATACAGGTGTCTGTAAAACAACAGAAGTAGATCCACATCTTTATGACCCAGCAAAACTCCAGACTTTTGTGAAGTCATGAACATATATGCCTTTTGAATAAGAATACATGAATGACATATATCTATATCTATACCTATATCTATCTATCGATGTATCTATCTATCTATCTATTTCAAGAACAAATTGAATCGAGGTAATCTTTATATATGTAACTATGCTGAAGCTGTTGGCTTCGAAAAAAATACTAAAAACTTTGTTCTTTATTCTGAGATTAAAACCCACTGGCTCAGGCAATGAACATCAGCTCCTTAACAGTGAGGGATTAAGTAATGGATGAATTGCTAGGGCTCCTTTCTCTCTTGCCCAGAAGCCTTGTCTCTCATTTGCTAGGTGGGATGGAGGTTTTGAACAATAAACTTTTATTGAACCAGGAGAGTCATGCTCACAGAAGGAAAAACTTTTTACACAAGGAAATATTCATACATATACACTCATTATTACATACTTATTAATTGTTCTTAACAATTTGTCTCATTAACTTGCACACTTACACAGACACCCCTGTACTTACATACATATAAATATGGAGCAAAAGCCCACACACCAATGCAAATTCATTCATTCTGGATGGAAAATAAGCTTCAACCTTTATTGCATATTTAAAGAAAAAGCTTGCACACTTTTAATACTAAATGAATTAAACCTAAGTCTGTAAGAAAAGTTTCTTCCTCTTTAATAAAACTAAACTTGCCTTGTGTTAAGAAAAATCTCTGTTTTTCCTCATGGTAGTGAGAAGCCTAACTGATCTCTCCGCTGTCTCTCAAGGCTCCGCTATGTCTCTCCTCTTCTCTCTTTTATGCTCTAGTATTTTCTGCTATGCCTTAGTTTCTAATTCTCTGTCTGCATTCTGTGTTTTGCTATCTTTTTTTGCCATTCGTACTTTTTGTAGTTGTTTTTAGGAAAATGTATCACATGATTTTTCCAAGCACTCTATTTTTTTATTTTTACAAAAGTTCAATAAAAGTTCAGACATAAATTCAAATCATAAAATGAATAAGAATTTACAACAGAGATGTTCTCATGTGTTTTCATTAAATGTATTTACCTAACTATACATTTTCTGTCACTAGCTCCACAGATTCTTTGAATGTTAAAAGCCATAACTGTTAAACAAAACAAAACAAAACCAAACAGAAACCATAACTGTGCTTCCAAGTTAACAATGGAGTTTGGTATGGATAAACCCAGGAATTATTTTTTCTTCTGTCCTTGAACCTATAATAAATCATTCATTTCTTCTTATGACCTTTGGTTAATGGTTTTACAATTCTATGAAATGTATTTAAATTGGAAATGCTTCATTCTATCTCAGAAAAAACTCATGACACAGTGAAGCCTATCAGAGTGCTAACAGCAGTTTTTATATTAGACAAAAATTTAATAGCAGTCCTATCATAAAGGGCTTTATATTACCAATATAATTTTAGGAATTATCACGGAATCACCATTAGGTATTAAGAAATCGTCTGTTTGCCTATATAGCATCACTACAGGTCAGTACATCTTCATTGATCTGTGGAAAATCTGCCTAATTGGGTGGGCAAATGCCCTGGGATTATTATTTAGTTTAATTATGACAAGAAAAGCTTACCAATAGCAGGGATCAAATCCTGAAAATGTTGTCCCTTTGGCCTTGCCTGCAAGGGCTCATCCATCATGCTTTACAGTCCACGGTGAAACAATTTCAGGAAGAGAGGCTAGACAACTTGTCAATTTAAGGTTGCTCAATCTCAAATTAAGACTTGTAAATATGAAGATTGGACACATTTTTAAATATTATATGGTGTTTTATTACAGAACATGACAGTTTTCTTTTATGACTCAGTTTGCCAAAAACAGCTAAAGCATTACACTGATTGTAAAAACAAGGCTAGATATATATTTTGTGCCGACCCTGCTGACTTCACGGAGGGGTCTCAACCGACGCTCGAGACAGCAACTCGGCTCGGCTCACCAGGGGTCTGGAGCCAGCTCGGAGATTAAAGCCAGAACCAGTAGCCCAACATTCAAAAGGGGCTGTGACTTTGATCCGCCTTCCTGCCCTGGAGTCCTAGCTTTGATATGCCCGTTTCCCGCTCTCACCTATTTGCTAAAAGACTTGACTTTGTTGCCTCAAGTATATATATTCCGTTTCTCTAAGTAAAGAACACACCTCGATAAGCATCCTTTCCTGGTGTCGCTTCTTTGTCTCCCCTACCCGCTTATTTTCACAGAACCTCGTGTTCCCCCGTTCGTGAATCACCCACGGTATGAAGTGAAACTGCGGGCCGGTTTCCTTCAATATTTTATTCTTCTATCAGTGCACAGTCTTCACTTTTAACTAATAAATTTTTTTCCACAGGTACAATCTTAAATCTTTGTACATTTGATTATATTTAAAAAACTTCAGGCTGGAAAGATGGCTCAGTGGTTAAGAGCACTGACTGCTCTTCCGAAGGTCCTGAGTTCAAATCCCAGCAATCACATGGTAGCTCACAATCATCTGTAATGAGATCTGGCACCCTCTTCTCGAATGTCTCAAAATAGCTATAGTGTACTTACATATAATAAAGAAATTAATTAAAAGAACTTCATTTGTTGAACTTAAAGGATTTATTTATTTATCCACTTTATTTCCTGATCACAGCCCCACTTCTCCTTCCAGTACCCCTTATATCTCCTTCCCATTTTGATGTGCCCCCATGGGTACCAATATACTCTGACACATCAATTTGCAGCAGGACTAGACGTATCCTGTCCTATTATGGCCAGGCCAGGCAGCACAACTAGCAGAAAGGAATCTAAGGCCAGGCAAGAGTATCAGTCACAGTTGCTGCTCCAGTCATAAGGGGAACCACATGAAGAACAAGCTTCACATGTACAATATTTGTGCAAGGGCCAAGGTCCAGTTGATGCATGCTCTTTCATGGTGGTTTAGTTTCTGTGAGGCCCCTAGGGCCCAGGTTAGTTGACTCTATACATCATCTTGTGGTGGACTTGACCGTTCTGGCTCTTTATTCCTTTCCACATCTTCCCACAAGGCTCCCCGAACTCTAACATTTCACTGTGTGTCTCTGTATCTACTTCAACCTATGTAGGGTATTGGTTCTAATGCTTTGATTTAATCAGGAATCTCTGTGTCCAAATGCTAAAGGTCTTTGTCAGCACGTGGCTTTTGATCCATCAATGAAGATGCCAACAACCAAAGGCTAAGCATGAGGTGGGACACATAGAGTTACATGGGTAGGATGCAGAGAGGACAGAGAGATTTGTCATGACCCAGGAGGACAGAGATGAGGCAGACTAGGAGCTGTAGAGGGGATCATCTACAATGTACGTGGAAAGTGAAAGTGGAGCATCAAGGGGAATCCCCAAAGCATCTTAGGCAGCAAGATCAATTAGCTTCATAGAAAGTAACCAGACAACTAAGCTGAGGACAGGTTTAGAGGTGTTGAGTCAGTAGTACTGGGGGTGGAGGGACATGCTCACATGGGAGTCTTAGGTGTGCCCAGCTACTGAGCCAAATGACAAATTAAAAGTAAACAATTGTGTGTGTGTGTCTTTCATTTCATAGATCCTTAGTCATCAGGGAAATGCAAATAAAAATGATACTGATATTCCACCTTACACCCATCAGAATAGCTGAGATAAAAAACTCAAGGGAAAGCACATGCTAGCAAGGATGCAGAGCAAAAAGAACACTTCTCCATTGCTGGTGGGACTTGTACAACCTCTCTGGAAATTAATTTGGCCCTTTCTCAGAAAACTGGGAATAATTCTACTCATGACACAGCCATACAACTGCTGGGCATATACCCACCTGTGTTCTACCATATCACAGGACACCTGCATCGTGATTATAGGAGCTTTATTTGGTTTTTGTTGTTTGTTTGTTTTTTTATTACATGTTTTCTTCATTCAAAATACCTCCTTTCCCAGGTTCCCCTCCAATAAAATAAAATAAAATAAAAAACAAACACTAAAACAAACACCTGTTCCCTCCCCTCTACCCCTGTTCACCACCCCACACCCTACTGCTTCCTGGCCCTGGCATTCCCCTACAATGGGGAAATAGAACCTTCACAGGGCCAAGGGCCTCTCCTTCCATTGATGACCAACTTGGCCAACCTGTGCTATACATATGCTGCTGAAGCCATTAGTCCCACTATGTGTACTCTTTGGTTGGTGTTTTAGTCCCTGGGAACTCTGAGTGTACTAGTTAGTGTACTGTTGTACGTCCAAATGGACTGCAAACCTTCAGCTCCTTGGGTCCTTTCTCTAGCTCCTTCACTGGGGACCCTGTACTCAGTCCAATGGATGGCTGTGAGCCTCTACTTCTCTATTAGTGGGGTATAGTCAGAACCTCTCAGGAGACAGCTATATCAGGCTCCTGTCATCCAGCACTTGCTGGCATCCAAAATAGTGTTTAGATTTGATGGTTGAATATAGGAAGGATTACCAGGTGGAGTAGTCTCTGAATTGTCCTTCCTTTACTCTCTGCTCCATAGTTAGTCTCTACAACTCCTTGCAAGGGTATTTTGTTCCCCCATTTAAGAAGGCATGAAGTAGCCACATTTTGGTCTTTCTTCTTCTTGATTTTCTTATACTTTGTGGTTTGTACTTTGTGTATTCCAATATTCTAGGCTAATATCCACTTATCAGAGAATGCATACCATGTGTGCTCTTTTATGACTGGGTTAAAGAGCTTTATTTATAAGACTAGAAACTGGAAACCATCCAGATGTCCCTCAACAGATTAATTTGTAAAGAAAAATTTTCATTTATACAATGGAATACTATGCAGTTATTATACAAGGACAAAAAATTCTTAACACCATTGATTGCATTCATGGGGTTTCTCTCCTGGGTGTGTTATGTGTTCTGTTATGATATATGAGACCAGATTGACCTTAAAATGCTTTGCCACATTGATGACACTCATAGGGTTTCTGTCCAATATGTGTTCTTCTATGTTGTTTAAGATGACTGTTTTGTGCAAAGGCTTTATCATACTGGTTACATTCAAAAAGTTTCTCTCCTCTACGTGTTCTTCTATATATTTAAAGATAACTGTTTGTTGCAAAAGTTTTATCACACTGTTTACATTCAAAGGGTTTCTCTCCAGTATGTATTCCTTTATGCCTTACGAGACTACAGTTTACTGCAAAGGTTTTGCCACATTGGTTACATTCAAAAGGATGGTCTCTACTATGTGTTCTTCTATGTATTTGAAGATAACGATTTGTAGTAAAGGCTTTACCACATTGGTTGCATTCGAAAGGTTTCTCTCCAGTATGTGTTCTTCTATGCATTTGAAGATAACTGTTCCTTGCAAAGGCTTTGCCACATTGGCTACATTCAAAAGGTTTCTCTCCAGTATGTGTTCTTCTATGTACCTGAAGGTCACTTTTTCTTGCAAAGGCTTTACCACATTGCTTACATTTGAAAGGTTTCTCTCCAGTATGTGCTCTTTTATGTAGTTGAAGATAATCTCTTCTTGCAAAGCCTTTACCACATTGGTTACATACGAAAGGTTTCTCTCCAGTATGTGCTCTTCTATGAATTTGAAGATGACTGTTTCTTGCAAAGCCTTTACCACATTCGTTACATTCAAAAGGTTTCTCTCCAGTATGTTTTGTTCTATGTAACTGAAGTCCACTATTTCTTGCAAAGCCTTTACCACATTGGTTACATTGGAAAGGTTTCTCTCCAGTATGTGTTCTTCTATGTATTTGAAAATTACCATTTGTTGTAAAGGCTTTACCACATTGGTTACATTCAAAAGGTTTCTCTCCAGTATGTGTTCTTCTATGTAGTTGAAGGTGACCTTTGCTTGCATAGGCTTTGCCACATTGCTTACATTCGAAAGGTTTCTCTCCTGTATGTGTTCTTCTATGTATTTGAAGATAACTGTTTTGTGCAAAGGCTTTACCACACTGGTTACATTCAAAGGGTTTCTCTCCAGTATGTATTCCTTTATGTCTTACGAGACTACACTTTACTGCAAAGGTTTTACCACATTGGTTACATTCAAAAGGGTGCTCTCCAGTATGTGTTCTTCTATGTATTTGAAGATAACGATTTGTAGTAAAGGCTTTACCACATTGGTTGCATTCGAAAGGTTTCTCTCCAGTATGTGTTCTTCTATGTATTTGAAGATAACTGTTTCTGGCAAAGGCTTTGCCACATTGGTTACATTCAAAAGGTTTCTCTCCAGTATGTATTCTTCTATGTAGTTGAAGGCCACTATTTGTTGTAAACCTTTTATGGCACTGGTTACATTGGAAACGTTTCTCTCCGGTATGTGTTCTTCTATGTAGTTGAAGATAACGATTTATTGTAAAGGCTTTACCACATTGGTTACATTCAAAAGGTTTCTCTCCAGTATGTGTTCTTCTATGTACTCGAAGGCCACTATTTCTTGCAAAGCTTTTACCACACTGGTTACATTGGAAAGGTTTCTCTCCAGTATATGTTCTTCTATGTACTTGAAGATGACTGTGAAGTATAAAGGCATTATTACACTGATGACACTCATAGGGTTTCTCTCCTGTATGTTTTCTTTTTTGATATAACAAACCTTTCTGATATGCAAAGTGTTTACTACATTGGCTACATTCCTAAGGTTTCTGTCCAGTACATATTCCTTTATGTCTTCAGAGAGGACTGTTTTGTGCAAAGACTTTACCAAATAATTATATTCAAAAGGTTTCTCTCCTGTATGAACTCTTTTATGGCTTTGAAGAGAACTGTGATACACAAAGTTTATACCACATTGGTTACACTCATAGATGTTCTCTCCAGCAACGGTTGTTTTATGTATTTGGAGACTACTGTGATATGCATTAGCTTCAAAATGTGGGATAACTTCAAAGGGATTCTCTACAGTATAAATTCTTTCATTTCTTTGGGTATGACTCTGAAATGCAAAAACTTTCCCATACTCAATAAGCTAAGAGGGTTGCTCTTCAGTATGACTTCTTTCATGCCTGCAAAAGCTTTCTCACATTCAAAAAACAGATGAATCTTTTCATCTCTGTGAATAAGTTTTATACTCTAATTGTAAAGAACCTGATCTTAATCTATTATCACTTTGTTTACATTCCTGTAGTTCCTCCCCTTCATTATGAGTTCTTTTGCATCTTTGAAGATTCATGGGATGGGAAGAACATTGATGACACGGTTCACATTTATAGCATGCTTTTTTTTTCTGTATGAGTTTGTTTACATAGTTGAAGTAAGAACTCAAAGTTTTACCACACTGATTTCATTCATAAATTTGGGTATCATGTAACACTACCAAGGCAAACAGAAGAATTTGCACATACCCAGTACTCACAGAAAATTTCCATTGTGTGGTTTTTGTAAATATCCCCAATAACATTGGAAAACTATTTGTAAACTTTTAGCACATTTAGAAGCCTACTCAAAGTGGGGAGTACTACATATCTTCTAACTGGGCTAGAACAGGGAGAGGTTGTTCCTTCTTTCAATAGTCCTATGTTCGCATTCCTTGTTTCAACTGTAATTAATGGCATCCCTATTTAAAAAATGAAATGGTATAGGGAATAAAGTTTCTCCACAACAGGTGTCTTGACTTTCATAAACTGTACATCTCACAAAAATTGGCAACATTATTACAACTATATAATTGACACCAGCGTTAGTATATGCTTATTAGAAGTTTTTAGGCACATACTTATCACCTACTCAATGTCTATATCTTTTGCAATATCTAGGGGTAGGAGATTAACCAAACTGGTAGTTCTACAGGATAATTCTGTTGGTCTGTGATTCAAATGGTGAGATCTGTTAAAGCATTATTTCCTTGTCTTTTTACTTAGAAGAATGCCTTGCAAACACAAATTAGATACCTGACATTGTTGTACATGATTTTGTGAGAATGTAATAATCATCCATAACTTAAAGTCCCTTTTTTTAACCATGTTGCTTTTCTTTAAAACTCTCAGGACATATTCACATTTCTTACAAAACCTATTCTTACCAGGTTGCACATGAATATTACCTTTCATATCTTCTAGAACTTTGAAGATGTTTTTCAATATTATCATCTTCCCAAATATAGCCTAAAATATAGTTCCAAAAAATTTATGTTAATATTACTGGAAGTGACACAAAATTTAAGATTCTAACTTCAGTGAACTTTAGAACCATGACTGATTATTGCCCTCATTCATCATCCTTTTCAACTAAAATTACAAAAAGAAATAACAATAATAAAGAAAGAGCTGTCTGTACGTTTTAAAAAGTGAAAGGAAATTCACTGCCTTACCTATTGCAGTAAGATTCTTATATGTCTCCCGCATCACATCTTTGTAGAGACTCTTCTGAGAAGGATCCAGCAAAGCCCACTCTTCCTGAGTGAAGTTCACATGCACATCATCACAGGTCACTATACCCTAAAATATCCCATACATGTGCACGTGAGAAAATATATTTCTGAGGACATTGTAAATATATACTTCATTGAGAATATAGTCATATGATTCTGGTTATTCCTCCACTTGCTCCCTCACACAAATGCTCTAATGTAATCAAGGCATTT
>NW_022196897.1:135539874-135544812 GCF_008632895.1 Mastomys coucha
AGCTTCACCTCTGTCATTTCTGCACCCTTGAGTAGGATGAAGCCTTCCACATGAAATGTCAATTAGGAAACATAAAAACACCCAAGGAAACAGTTCACCAGTGCTGAGCACACATCAGATAAATTGTATGAATAAGTACTAACTAAAAAAAAAAAATGATGAACACACTGGGTGCATTCACTCATGCCTTAATCCCAGCAATCAGGAGGAATACACAGGTGTATATCATTGAAGTGGATGTCAGCCTGGTCTAAAATATGAGTTCCAGTACAGCAACAGGTAAATATTAAAGCAATTCCCCTACAAAAATCAATGAATCGGAAAAAAAGTTAAAAGGAACTAGAAAAACTCAAAGGTCTTCACTCAAGTTCCTACAAATAATTATATATTCAGTCCAGGTCTGGGACTCTTCTTTTAAAAATCTTAAGTGACCCAATTTCAACAGTAAAACTAATAAGATCTTAATAAAATGTAATGTATGTTTAAACCTTTGGAAATGGACAGATGAAAATAGTTGCTATATAATTTTAATCATGAATTAGCAACATAGGGAAAGAGAGGTGGCTCACCAAACGTATTCCCTTTCTTGTAAATAATTGAGAGTAAATTGCCAATATTTACATGGAGGCACATAACTGTTCATTGGACCAAGTTCAGGAGTTTTGAGGCCATGTTCTGCCTACTGGGAGCATCAGATACACATGATGGACATATTCATGAATACAGGAAAAATATTCATTCGTTCAAAAATTCAAAACAAATCCCACAGGTAGTAATAATGCCTGAGAAATATAATATACTGTCTGTTAAGTTTCAAAATTCAAGTGTGCCTGAAGTTCAGCACATCAGCACATGTGTGCATATACAAAGCTTAACATTCCAAGCCAATCAGCTAATAATGTAAGAACAAAACAAGCAAGGCATTTTGGCTCACGTCTAACCTCAGCCATCTGGAGAGAGGCAGATAGTTCACTAAATTCAAGTGCTGTCTGGTCTGCAAACCTACTTTCACCACATCTAGGGCTACACAGGGATACTTTGTCTTCAAAATCAAAAACAAAAACAACAATACAAAAAACATAAAATATCAGTGAAATACCTGATGGTATTTCTCATATTTCTGACACACAGTCCATCTCAGTCCCAGCAGATCAGACTCTGCTAGCCCAACAGACATGCTCCTCCTGGACTGGTGATGCTGACCCCCACATTCACCATGGGTTGTGGTCATCCTCATAGCCTGCTACAGATGGGTCTGAGGAAAATCCTGGAAAAAACCTGCAAACTACTATGCACTGGTGATCCTGACTGTTAAGCCTTCCCAGAGGTCCTCATTAGATTCAAAACTTCAGCTGCGCCTCTAGACAGTAGCAGCTTGTCTACTGAGGGATCAGAGAGCAAATGCCTCAGACAGCTGAAGCCTTCCCAGATCTACCCTTCTGTCCTGCATGCAGACAGAACCCTAGTCTGGGGAATTTATATTTCAAAGAATGTTCTAGTTTCCCAGAGCACTCATCTTCCTTTTTTCAGGACAAGGTCCCTCTATTTACATATCCCATTACACATACAATGTCCAGTCCAGCGATTTCTAACTTCATTATTGACAACTCCTCCAGCTCAACTGCAGTCAAATTCAAACAGTAACAATAGTTAAAAAGAAAAACTGGCTATGAATTTTAAAGCAAGGAAGTGTTAATGGGAGGTGGATAAAAACAAAAAAGAAAAGAACAGAAAAAGGAAAGGACATGACTACTCCTAGGTATGGAGGAGTACAAAGTTTATTATACATGAAGGAGAGAAAATAACCAGAGCCAGGAACATCTGGCAGAGAACAAAGTGAACATGACCCTGATCCTTGTGGAAAGAGGAAGGAAGGGAGAAGCAAGAGCAAAGAGATCAAGATGGTTAGTGATAGATTAAAAACACCAGGGAAACAAAATGGTTGCATTGCATAAGGAATGGCAGCTGGGAGAAGGGCAGCCCTACCCCTGGGCTAGAGGGTGAGGTATGCCAGCCACACCCAGAGGGAAGGACTGAGGTCTGCTGAGAGAACCTGACTGCCAGGTTTGGTTGATTTGTTAAATAAGCTCCTCAACCATTTGTCCCAAGTTTACAGAGTTAATAGGAGGGAGAAACAAGAATGAAATGATTTAATTATACTCTCAAAACTTATTTTTAAAAGTTGAGACTCATTTTTAAAAGTGAGACACACA
Source organism: Mastomys coucha (assembly GCF_008632895.1). Classification (NCBI taxonomy): domain Eukaryota; kingdom Metazoa; phylum Chordata; class Mammalia; order Rodentia; family Muridae; genus Mastomys; species Mastomys coucha. The sequence continues at coordinate 135,542,088 of NW_022196897.1, forward strand.
TTATGGTTCTTCACGGATGTAATAGATGTACTAGAGCACACCAAGTGTTACATCTTTCCTCATTCTGCATTTTTGAACAGGTAAAATAGCAATCTTCTTAGGCACACAACACCAGTTCGTCTACATCTTGTCTTTCTTGTACTGGTGTAAATACAGAAATTTGGTTTCTAGAAATAACTTAAGTCCCTCATCCAGATTCCTGACAGCCTTGATGTGGGACACACACAAACACACACACACAAACACACACACACAAACACACAGATGGACAGTATGGACTTTTACTGATTGTCAAAAATTGACTACCTGACTATGCATTGTTATTCCCAACTACTGTCAAAGCAGAAAGCCATCAGCACCTGCCCCCAAATCCAGCCAGGACACTCATTCACTGGTCTGTTTTTCTTCTCACAGACCAGGCAGTGTCCAACATTCCAACATGTTAAACCTTTCCTTAATTTTGGTTATAAACCTATAATACCACCTTAAGCAGCTTGATGGGGTCCTGTTGTTTGCTATCACAATGGGCCTAGTGACTAGCTGTAAACCAGCATTGTCATGATTGTTATGGTTTTGAGACAAATGTCTGGACAATCCTGGTAAACAAATATGTATATGACCATCCTAATCTCTACAAGCCTCATTGGAGTACTCCATGTCTGTCTGGTGCTTTAGAGGTTGACCTCCCTCAACCACACTATAACTGGTATCACATACTATTTCCTGAGCATTAGCTAATTCTTTACATCACCAATTCTGCTCTTTTACATCACAACTTAATATTGGAATGCTACCCATCATATGATAGGGCTTTTATAGTCTTCACAAACGAAGCCACAATTACTCTAACTAAAGTACACAAAAAAACAACCAAGGGCTGGTGAGATGGCTCAGCAGGTGAGAGCACCGACTGCTCTTCTGAAGGTCAAGAGTTCAAATCCCAGCAACTACATGGTGGCTCACAACCACCCGTAATGAGATCTGACGCCCTCTTCTGGTGCTTCTGAAGACAGCTAGAGTGTACTTGTAATAAATAAATAATAAATAAATCTAAAGAAAAAGAAAAAAAGATATTAAAAAAAAACCAAAAAGGAGAACTTCAGACCAATACCACTTATGAATATTGATTAAATGATTGAATTCACACTCAATAAAATTTTTGCAAACCAAATCTAAGAACACAGCAGAGCCATCATTCACCACGACCAAGTAGGCTTCATCCCAAGGATGCAAGATTGGTTCAATACACAAAAATCCATTAATGTAATCCACTAAAAAAAAAAAAAAATCACATGATCATCTCCTTAGATGCAGAAAAAGCACTTGACAAAATACAACACTCCTTCACGTTAAAGGTATTGGAGAGATCAGGAGTTCAAGGCCCACACCTAAACATAATAAAAGGAATTTACTGCAAACCAACAGCAAAGATCAACTTAAATGGAGACAAACATGAAGCAATCCCACTAAAATCAGGAAGAAGACAGGGATGCCCACTCTCCCCATATCTATTCACTATAGAACTCGAAGTGCTAGCTATAACCTTAAGGCAACAAAAAGAGATGAAGGGGATTCTAATTGGCACAGGAGAAATAGAGGTACCACTTCTCGCAGATGATGTGATAATATACATAATGGATCCCCGCAATTCTACCAGAGAACTTCTCCAGCTGATAAAGAACTTCAGTAAAAGTGGCAAAGTATAAATTTAACTCAAATAAATCAGTAGCCTTCATTTATACAAATGATAAACTGGCTGAGAAAGATATTAGGAAAACAATTCCCTTCCCAAAAGCCACAAATAATATAAAATATCTTAGGGTAACTCTAACCAAACCAAGTGAAAGACCAGTATGATAATAACTTCAAGACTATCTAAAGAAATTGAAGATCTCAGAAAATGGAGAGATCTCTCCTGTTCATGGATTGGCAGAATTAACATAGTAAAAATGGCAATCCTGTCAAAGGCAATCTACAGATTTAATGAAATCCCCATCAAAATCCCAATACAATTCTTCAAAAACATGTAAAGAATAATTCTCTCTCTCTCTTTTTTTTTTTCTGTCCTGGAACTCAGAAATCCGCTTGCCTGTGACTCCCAAGTGCTGGAATTAAAGGCATGCACCACCTCCACTGGGCTAGAACAATTCTCAAATTCATCTGGAAAGGCAAAAAATCCAGAATAGCGAAAACACTTCTTTTTTAATGGCAGATTTTTTATTAGATATTTTCTTTATTTGCATGTCATATAATTTCTCCTTTCCCAGTATCCCCTCCACAAAAAAAAACACAAAAAAACAAAAAATAAGAAGAACAAAGACCTGTTGCCTCCTCTCTCCCCGTTCTTGCCACCCCACCCTCTCCTACTTGTTGGCCGTGGCACTCCCCTACACTGGGGCACAGAACCTTCACAGGGCCAAGGACCTCTCCTCCCACTGATGATTGACTTTGCAATTCTCTACTATACACTTGCTGCCAGTGCAATCAGTCCCACCATGTGTACTCCTTGGATGGTGGTTGAGTCCCTGGGAGCTCTGAGGGTACTAGTTAGTTCATATTGTTGTTCAGCGAAAACAATTCTTAACAATAAAAGAACAACTGGGGGAATCATCATCCCTACCATAGCAAGTCCTGGATACACCATCACACTGGAAACACAAGATTCAGAAATAAAATCACTTATCATGATGATGATACAGGACCTTAAGAAAGACATAAATAGCAC
>NW_022196897.1:135545404-135545906 GCF_008632895.1 Mastomys coucha
CAGAACTCCAAATAGACTGGACCAGAAAAGAAATTCCTCCCGTCACATAATAATCAAAGCACCAAATGTACTAAACAAGAAAAGAATTTTAAAAGCAGTAAGGGAAAAAGGTCAACATATAAAGGCAGGCCTATCAGAATTACACCAGACTTCTCACCAGAGACTATGAAAGCTAGAAGATCCTGGGCAGATGTCATACAGACCCTACAAGAACACAAATGCCAGCCCAGACTACTATACCCAGCAAAACTCTCAATTACCATAGATGGAGAAAACAAGATATTCCATGACAAAACAAAATTTACACAATATCTTTCCACAAATCCAGCCCTACAAAGGATAATAGATGGAAAGCATCAACATAAGAAGCAAAACTACACCCTAGAAGAAGCAAGAAGTTAATCTTTCAACAAATCCACACAAACTTAATTCTACCTCTTACAGCAAAAACAACAGGAAGTGAAAATTATTCTTTCTTAATATATTAATTTGAAAATTAATA
>NW_022196897.1:135545916-135553911 GCF_008632895.1 Mastomys coucha
TTTCCAAATTATCACAGCTAATGAATCAAACTCTTACCCTCACTTAAAGTCTGTACCATCCTCCAAGCAGAACCATTGCTCATTGAAACAGTTGGTGAATGACTTTATGGATAGACCATCTTAATACCTACACCATTTCTTAAATGAATGTAACCTGTTCTCTGTGGGCTGAGAATGAAGTCACTCACTCAAGTCAAATAGCTTTGACCATAGCAGGAAGTCTGTATCCAAAAATCGAGCCTATAATTAATTTCTTAGTGCAGCAGAACTATCAACTCTCAGCTTAGCTACAATGGAGGTAAAATCCATTGGTGATGTGAGCGTCATTGAAATACAGCCTTATTACAATGAAACCCAATGTCTAAAAATTGTTCTTATTTTGGGCTTGTACCACAGTAAGAGCCAAGATTTAAAACTCTACTAAATATAAAACAAACAAAAAGACTTTATATACTCATGTTCATTTAAGAAAATACTAGTAGTGATGTATTGTTTTTAAGTATACAGCTAATATGTTTGGAGTTATTTAAAATTTATATTGAGAAAAATGTATTTTCACTATTGCTGTAGATGAGCATCTACATAAGACTGTTAAATCGATTGTTGTTTTATAAAAAATATGTATTTATTAATAAAGACCGAATTAAAAAAAAGAAAATAATTATAACTACTAATAAATATCTTGTTCTCTTATGGTGAAGAAATGTATGGCTGTTAGGATCACTTAGAAATCATTTGTTTCCTATGATTAATGACTGTCCTGGAACTCACGCTGTAGACCAAGGTGGCCTGGAACTTGGAAATCCACCTGCATTGGCCTCCCAAGTGCTGGGACTAAAGGTGTGTGCCACCACCGCCCAGCAGACATGCAAACTTTTAAAAACCAAAAGCAAGAAAGCAGATTTTTTTCAACAGTGCACGATTTGTACTATACTCCTAAACATCTTATTTTACATTAACTGCTTTGTAAGTCATAAGCACTTTGAAATCATATGTATTCACATTTTCATATGTATGATTATGTATGAGGGAAAATGTCTTCCATATGTGCACTGGTAACACACAGGAGGAGGGTATCAGCTCCCCTGGATCACTTAGCCAACACACTCTCTTTAAATTTAAAAGCCAACAGAAACAGGAACAGGAACAAACTCCCACCCTAGGAAGACAAACCCAGAAATTAGCACCTAGACCTGTAATTACACTGAATACAGATGCCTAGACACCAGCTTAGGAACATAATCAATAACAGTCAACAATATATGTCATCAACAGAACAAAACTATCCTCACACGGCAAGTCCTAAATATTTCAACATAGCTGAATGCACAAGAAAAAGACCTTAAAAACAATTATGTGTAGATGACAGAAGTCCTTAAGGAGGAATGGATATAATCTTGTTTATAAAAACCAGGAAAACACAAACAAACAACTGGAAGAAAGAAAAATAAAAACGACAAGAAATTTCATATATAAAGGGAAGAAAAACCAAGCAAACAATTGAAGAAAACATAACTGTTCATGACCTAAAAATGGAAATATAAACTATAATAAAACCCACAAACTGAGAAATCCTGGCAATGAAACTTTTGGACTGCAAAGAGGAACTACAGTGTCAAGATTTACCAACAGAACATAGATGGAAGAGAGAATCTCAGGCATGAAGGGTACAACAGAAGGAATGGATACACAGGTTAAAGAAAATGACATCTAAAAATTCCTAAAAATGCCTTCCAGTCTTCACGTCCACTGGGACAGACTGGCCTGTCTGCCCTTCTCAACACCTCACAGTCTGCAGGTCTCCCAGGAGATCTACTGCAGCCAGCCAGGGTAAAAGGTAAGTCACCCACCCAAATGTCCAAAGAAGCTGGGAACCACAAGAAGCCCAGCAGATGCAGGATGACACCCGCCCTACAAAATCCATCTCCCTTCCCATCGACACCTTGGCCCCTCTCAACACCCTACAGTCTACAGTTCTCCCAGGAGATCTGCTGTACCCAGAGTGTCAGGTAAGAGGCCAGCTCAAATAACTGGAGCAGATGGAAGCCCCAGGGAGCCCAGGGAACACTGGATCCTCACCCCTCTGAGTGAACCCTATCTCTGTTTGGTCTGCACCTCCACAGGTCTGCACCTCTCAACACTCCACAGTCTGTACGTCTCCCACAAGATTTGCTACAACCCAGGGACACAGGAGGTAGGCTCCAGATAGACACACCCAGGCCACTTAACACCACCAGAGATAACCAGATGGGAACAGGCAAGCACAAGAACAAATGTAATAGAAGCCAATAAACTGAGGCACCATCACCCAGTGCTCCCACCACAGCAAGCCATGGATATCCAAACACACCTGAAAAGCATGATTTTGACCTAAAACGCTATCTCATGAAGAAAATAGAGACCATTAAGGAGAATATAAATAACTAACTCACTTAAAAAAAATACAGGAAAACACAACCAAACAGGTGAAGGAATTGAACAAAGGGGTACAAAACCTAAATATGGAAGTAGAAACAACAAAGAAATCACAAATGGAGGCAACCCTGGAAATGGAAAACCTGGGAAAGAGGTCAGGAGCTACAGATGCATGCATGTATCATTGGCACAGGGGGGAATACCTAAGGAGAACTCCAATGGCTCTGGCTCTAAGATCAACAATGGACAAATGAGACCTCCTGAAACTTAAAGATTCTTTAAGGCAAAAGACAATTTCAATAGGACAAATCACCAACACACAGATTGGGAAAAAATCTTCACTATCCCCACATCTGACAGAGGGCTAATATTCAAAATATAAAAAGAACTCAAAAAAAAACTAACCTCCAAAAAACCAACCAACCCAATTTAAAAATAGGGTACAGAGCTAAACAGAGAATTCACAACAAAGGAATTTGGAATGTCCTAGAAGGTCGGGCGGTGGTGGTGTGCACACCTTTAATCCCAGCACTTGGGAGGCAGAGGCAGGTGGATCTTAGTCAGGGTTTCTATTCCTGTACAACATCATGACCAAGAAACAAGTTGGGGAGGAAAGGGTTTATTTGGCTTACTTCTACATGGCTGTTCATCACCAAAGGAAGTCAGGACTGGAACTCAAGCAGGTCAGGAAGCAGGAGCTGATGCAGAAGCCATGGAGGGATGTTCTTTACTGGCTTGCTTCCCCTGGCTTGCTCAGCCTGCTCTCTTATAGAGCCCAAGACCTCCAGCCCAGGGATGGCACCACCCACAAGGGGCCCTACCCCCTTGGTCACTAATTGAGAAAATGCCCCACAGCTGGACCTCATGGAGGCACTTCCCCAACTGAAGTTCCCTTCTGTGATAACTCCAGCCTGTGTCAAGTTGACACACAAAACTAGCCAGTACCATTGACCCCTTGTCAACCTGACACACAAATACATCACTATTAAGCCTCAACCCTTATGTTCTTATTCATCCCCAAGATCTAAAGTCCCACAGTCTTTACATATAAAATTCAAAGTCTCTCAACTGTGGGCTCCACTAAAATACGTTCTTCCTTCAAGAGGGAAAAATATCAGGGCACAGTCACAATCAAAAGCAAAAATCAAACTCCAACCTTCCAATGTCTGGGATCCAACTCACGATCTTCTGGGCTCCTCTAAGGGCTTAACCGGTCACTTCTCCAGCTCCGACCTTTGCAGCACACAGCTTATCTTCTGGGCTCCAGGCACCTGTACTCCACTGCTGCTGCTGTCCTTGATGGTCATTCATGGTACTGTCATCACTAAAACACTGTCTTCCACTGTAATTAGGCTTCACCAATAGCCTCACATAGGCTTTTTTCATGGTGCCAAGCCTCAACTCCTTTGCATGACCCCTTCAGTCCTGGGCCATCAATTGCAAACCAATGCTGCCCCTTCACCAATGGCCTTTCATGGCCTCTCACTGTGTCGAGCCTCAGGGGCTCTTCATGACCCCTTCATGCCTTCAAAACCAGTACCACCTGGGTGACTCTTACACATTACCAAGTTCTGCTGCAGCACAAGGTACAACCTTGGCTATCTCTGGAACACAGTCTCTTTGCTCTCAAAAAACACTTCCCAGAAGATGTCACCTCAATGATGCTGGTCTCTTCTTAATCACCACTAATTTCTTAGCTCCAATAGTCCCAGTAATGCAAAGTTCTCACTTTAGTAGTTCTGGTATCTTGTTAATCACAGCTGATACTTCAGCCCCAGCTAACCAGAACCACAGAATCTTCAAAACAACATGGCCCTGATAAGAGTCTTTAATCTTCCCTCTGAAATTTCACAAGCCAGGCCTCCATTTCTGCACTGTTCTCAACATGATCTTCCAAGCTCCCACAGAACATCCCACAGAGTTCTTAACAACCAGTGGTTCTTCTAGCTCAAAGTTCCAAAGTCCTTCCACAGTCCTCCCCCAAACATGGTCAGGTTGTCGCAGGAATACCCCACTATGCTGGTACCAATTTGAAATGGTACATGGACAAGAAAAAGGAGAATAGGATGAGGTATGGGGGTAGGAAGAGACAGGAGAGAAGTCCAAAGGACCAGTAAAATGAATGGAAATATGCAGCCTTGGGAGGTGAGAGGTGAGGGACCATCTAGAAAGTACCAGAGACCTGAGAAGTTAGAGCCATTCATATACATGAAAGCCAAACTGGATCTCTAGGTTATAATGATATTTGCATAACATAAGCATTGTGGGAGGAGTCCTGAAGAGTAAGAAGAGAGTCAACAGGGGAAGCTGGGTGGAGGTCAGCAGCAGATGCCCTCAGGCAGTCAGTTGTTTTCATTCAACAAAGCCTTAGTGAGCAGACATACCTTCCTCTGGAATCCTCTCAGAGCAGTGGGCCTTTGTTCTAGGCACAGCAAAAGTGAGTTCAGTCAACAGGTGCAAGCTCCTGACATCTTGCAGTTAAGACAGGAAGGGAGGGACCCAAAAGTGTACCACCCTATTTGGCCTTGTACTCAGAACTCTTCTCCCTCTGTCTCCTAGGATTAGAGGTGTGTATTACCTTGTCTGGGTCTAAGCTTTGCATAGTCCCTAAGCCTCAAGATCCTGGATAAAAAGCTTGTGTCCTCCCATGTCAACATATGAGTCAGAAGCCTGTGTCTTCTAGTCTTAAGATCTCGATCACAGGTGTGCCGCAATTTCTGGATTGCAGTTCATTCCAGATATAGTCAAGCTGACTACCAAGAATAGCCATAACATGCACAAATACATGCTGGAAAACTACAAAGTCATTCACCCTGTCTGAACTAGGTCCTTCCTAATGGTGATGCCTGCAGCTGTCTCCTTTGAACTTTAGTCTGCATTCTAGATATTGCCCATCCTGTTTCATCTCACAGTATACACAGTAAACTGTTCGTTCTGTTCTGGTCTGAAGGCAGAAGGCATGCTCCACAGGCAAAGCCCTTAACCAGATACTGAAACAAACAGTTCATTACATGACTCAAATGAGAAATTTTAGAACATTGCTGTGGTACAGTCCTTTATATCAATAATTTAGTAATTTTCATTATTAGAACAAGGTCATTGCCTGGGGAGCATGAGACCTGGGTCAAAGATACATGAGTCAACATAGCTTGTCTTAGAAATACTTCTATAACAGGGAAGTTGATGCAGCTATCCTAGAATTAATATATCTTCCTCAGGAGAAATCGCTCCACAAAGGATTATAAGATTAAATTAAGAAAACATGTCTTTAATGACAGCATATATTCAGCTCTGGCTAATGCTCAGAGAAGACACAGCCAAGAACAGATTTTACATTCCACAAATGCTGTCACCCTTAAGTCTCTCTTAGGTTCAGGCAATTTAAATATGGACTGGAAACTGCAAGTCCCACAGATGAGAGATTTACACAGAAAAGATATAACCAGAGTTATTTCGCAAGTACACCAGTGCCATGAAACAGCAGGTCATACTTCGCTGATGGGGTCCTGATTTCCGAGTGCAAGAAGACGAGAAGGTTGGAAAACTAGAAGGTAGAAAGTATCACAGCTGAGGTAGGAATGTCTTGGACAACCTCTGTCTTATGCCACACAGGCTTCTGAAGAAAAAAGCACCATGTATACTTCTTACAGGGGGAAATGGAACAAAATGGGAGGCCTCTGTGAACTCAGCACAAACTACCATACGATGGGAAAAACACCAGAGGGATCTAATAAAAAAAAAAAAAACCTGGAAAACGGGAACAAAGAACATCTCATCTCAAAAACATTACTGAGCAAGCCCACACTGGACTCGGGACTGATAACCATAGCCTCATGTGGTAGGAAGAGTTGGGATCTCAGGATCTGAAGCAACCCAACCCCCAAGGCCCTGGCCCCAGACCACTACCAGCTCTCCCAAGCACCTCCCTAGCTTCAGAGAAGGAACTCTATTCTCAGGACTTAAGGGCCTTAGGGAAAGCTCCTAAAACCTAAACCCCAGGCTGCTACTGGCTCTGCAGATTGAGAAGGAGCTGTGCCACTCTCCATACATGAAGGCCCCATAGAAAGCCTTGCTTGTCCAGGCCAGTCCTCAACACAGCCATGTTTTTCCTTTTTCAAGACAGGGTTTCTCTGTGTAGCCCTGGCTATCTGTAGGGCTACACAGCCTGGTCTAATTCTGTAGACCAGTCTGGCCTTGAACTCAGAAACTCACATGCCTCTGCCTCCAAGTGCTGGGATTAAAGGCCTGGGCCACCACTGGTGACCTGTTTTTTTCTTTTCAAAGAGTAGTGCCCAAGTGTAGTCTTGCCTATGTAGCAGAACTATGCTTTTTCCAAGACAACCGGACGTTTATGGCACACCAGGCCTTAATATTAGTTGTGACCTTATATTTCCCCTTAGAGCCACTTGTTAGAAGCCTGTTCTTTGATATCACGATGGGCCTAGTTCGTGATTATAAACCAGAGTTGTCTCCTATCTTATGGATTGTGGACAAGTGCCTGGACAATCCTGGTACCCTAACACATGTATACTCACATCTTATTCTCCAATAGGCATTTTTAGCATAGCATATATCTGTGTGATGTTTTAGAGGCAGTCCTCCCTCACCTACATTCTACTTGCTGTCACTACAAGCATTAGTAAATCCTTTACATCAATTTTACTCTTCTACATCACAGCTTAATATTGGAGTGCCATCCGATACACGAGATGCCTTTTACACTCCACAACATTAACTCTAAATGGACCTTATACCTACATGTATAACATCTTAATGCTAAGGCCAAAACTTCCTGAAGATACTAGAGAAACTAGGGCTTTCCGAGTTTGCCATCCTGCCATGGGTTTTTCTACAAAGAAGCCCCTACCCCAAATGTTTTGTGAGAATGCAGCCACCCCAGGGAAGTTATGCGGAGCCCACCTCTGGGTCTTAAGAAAGATCAGGACCACAAGGAACCTCACAAGTCACAGCTCCTGTCAGGCTGCTGTTTACCACCGAGCCCCAGGGACGACCCAGCACACCAGCCCCCTCTGCTCAGCCGCCTGCTCCTCCCCTTGTGGGAGTTGGCCCTGCACTTACCATGTCGGGACTTCTGACCTTGCCTGAACTCCCCACAGCTCACAGGACGTATTAAGCAGAAACACGCACCACTTTCAGCTTAAAAGAGGAACTGCAAGATCGCGCCCGGAAGAGCCTGCCTTCTTTTTTGATTGGCAGATTCGCCTGGATGTTCTGATTGGCTAGTGCACCTTGAGTGACATAAACACCACCCATAGCCTTAGATTGTGCTGAAGGGACACAGAGGAATGGATCCAGGCGCAGGTTGCCAGTACTAGGCCACTCCTTTCCCAGATCTGTAGAAATTTGCATTTCAGTACCACTTGTGTCTGTCCTCCAATTGCTTACTGCTCCCTTTTTCCGCACTCTGATCAGGGGGAAGACCCACGCCACCAATTTGCTGTTGCTAAGTTACCTGCTTTTCCCCTTGGTGGGCCACATTGTAAACCTGGAGCTTTCCTGAGCTCCAATCACAACACTCACTTCAGTTGTTCATAATGTGTGAGGTGTGGCATTGCCATC
>NW_022196897.1:135554034-135566096 GCF_008632895.1 Mastomys coucha
GAGAGAGAGAGAGAGAGAGAGAGAGAGAAAGGAAGAAAGAAAGAAAGGAAGGAAGGAAGGAAGAAAGAAACTTCAACATAGTAAAAATTCTGAATGGAGTGACTAGCAGCAGCTGGTTGGGATCTGATCATTCAGTCTTAGGAAGAACTGTTTGTCACAGGCAGCCATAGTTCGAGTGGAAAGCCCTTTCTCCATTTGGAAAATTTAACACTGTCTCTTATCAGTGATCTCCTTTCTGCAAAGAAAGAAAATCTTATTTCTGCTTAGGATTCCATTAAGGGCAGTTTATTTTTATTGCCCTGTTTGTCATATTTCTTGAAGTCATGAGCCTTTCTGAATCTTCCCCTCAGACTGAGACCTCAGTCTGAGACTTCATTGAGGTAAATGTATCATCCCCTAGACCTCTGGTAATGAAATTGGTTCCTTCTGATGTCTTTAACCATGACTCCTCTGCCTTTTGAGCAGTCTTCATGTTAGTTTTATTGTAGGAAATAAAATCTGAAACCAATGGACTTTTTGCATCCACAATTAAATCCTTTCTTTTATGAGCTGCAGTGGTTGTGTTGTCTCTTCACAACAAAAAAACAGTGACTAAGATATTTTAATGTGGGTTTGTGTGCGAGTATGTGTGTGTGTGTGTGTTGTGTTGTGTTGATGAAATTTTAACTAGTGTAAGTATTAAAATTCATATATGAAATTCCAAGTGGTAGCATAGATTTTCCTAGGGAGAGCTACAGCCAAGAATAGAGGTGTCACAGTTACTTCTCATTTTCCAACATCATTAGAATGTGTGTGTTAATTTGTATTTGAAGTCATTATTTTTCTTTCTACGTGGTTTAAAGAAGTTTTTTTTTAATTAGTTGCTATCAGCAGCATTGAAATAGCATGTCAAGGGGTTGGAAAGGGGTCTCAGTGGTTAAGAGCACTGGCTGCTCTTTTAGAGGTCCCAGGTTTGATCCCCCATAACCACAGGACACACATCCAGGTGTGACTCCATTTCTATGGGGATCTATCTCACTTTTCTGGCCTCTACAGCATCAGGCATGCATGGGATACATAGATGTACATGCAATCAAAACTTCCATACACATAAAATATTAAAGAAAACAAATCCTTTCTCTCAAAACTTGAATTGCTTAGGCTATTTTTGTTTCTTTATTTTTAAACAACCAACCAAATAAACAAATAAATAAATAAATAAATAAGTACATAAATATGTAAATAAATAAAAAAGCAAATAAGTGAAATGGGTTGGTGTCAGAGGAGCAAGGTTGGTTGGTGGTAGGAAAAAAAATAATATGAATTTGTGGCTGTTGGTGACTTTAAACTTTTTTTAGGGGAATGTAAAGTTGGAAAATGGGTTGTAAATGACACTGAATGCTGAAAGATTGAGATGGTGTTCTTGTTGAAAACTGAAAGCATGGTGCTAGAATCACTGTGTCTGTGAGGTATACACATGCACATGAGTGAAAGTGTTCATGAGGGACAAAAACTAATGGGAAGTATTAACCCTAGAGCTACTGTGACATGCAGGTTTAACCTACCTCTTGTTGGTGATGGAAACTGAATTCTGGTCCTCTAAAAGGGCAATGTTAGCATTTGCTCAGTGAGCTATCCCTCCAGCCCCAGCAGCTGCTTTCTTTTGTCTCCACAAACTACCTGCCCAAGGTGTCATTGTACAGGATGGGTTGAGTCTGCTCACATCAATCATTGATCAAGAAAATCCCACATGGGTTAGACTAATCTTATGAATACATATTCTCAAATAAGGTTTTCTTTTCACAATAGCTCCTGGTTCAGATCAAGTGAAAAAAATATTTACTCTGAATCACAACATAGGTATCATACATATGATAATAAGTAAGGTTATGTAAACTAGCATTTTATTTTTAATGATTTATGTTGATCAAATGCCAGAAAATGCATGTTAACATTTGTTCTAATCCTTAGATTGGAAATGAATTATTTCATATGTAAAAAGGCAAAGTCAAGATTTATTCCTCCAAGAGTGCATCATATTTGCAGATAGAGTTCTATGATTGTCAAAAAATATTTGGAATAAGTTTCTTTCCTACAGATAAAATTACTGGAGATATATTAACCACCTTTACTAGCATCCAAAATGCATGTAAGATTGCTGTGTCTGTAATAAAGGGACTGCCATAATACATATCTTCTCCAAACTAACTATGTAAATAACTACACACAGAAATAAACACAACATGCCTGGGCTAAAGCAAGGGGGCTTTATGGGTTTAGGGCATGGAGTAATGATCTATGAACTAGGATCTTTGATTATACTCACATAAAGTAAAAAAGCTGAATCCCTTGGTGGGCACTCCTGGGTGAATAATGAGAAAGGCAATGGTAGCCCAGGATATTCTCCTTGAGGGTTGGGTTGGGGAAAGAAGAGCAAACAAGGTTCCTTAGCTTGTGCAGGCGATAAGGAGGGGTTTCAAGCAACCAAAAACGCCTAAGTCCTTTGTAGTCCAGAGAATTGCATCATGATTTCAAGATGCTGGAGGTGTGACAGAGTTGACATTAGTCCTCCTAAAATTTGAACTTGCTTTGGTCTGATTCCTTGCTATGCTCTGATTTTTCTTTGCGATGTTTTCTTCTATGGCACTTTATGAAAAATATAATGTAAAATAACAGAATTTTTAACAGAATGTAGAACATAAAATAACAGAATTATTATGGCCCTAAGGAGCATTGTAATTTTTGAACTGCTGTAGAGGTCTTCCTGGGATTATAATCTATGAGAGAAAAAAAAGTTGTTAAAGGTTTGATTTATCCACTCTGTGTGTGTGTGTGTGTGTGTGTGTGTGTGTGTGTGTGTGTGTGTGTGAGTGTGTGTGTGTGTGTGTGTGAGTGTGTGTGTGAGTGTGTGTGTGTGAGTGTGTGTGTGTGTGTGTGTGTGTGGTGTGTTTTGTGTGTGTGTGTTGTTTTTTTCCATTTTAGTTGGCCCCCAGAGAGTATTTTGTTGGCCTCAGAGAATTAATATTTTTCCCTCAGAGAAACGTCACCTGAGTGATTAATTGCTGACTCTATGCCCATTCTCAATTTACCTCACCTGTTGAATCTGGCCTTCTGTAGTAGGAATGATCCCAACATGGACCAGTCAAGACTCCCAAGAACTCACCCTGCTAAGAACATTCTCCTTTACTTCTAACAAGACCAATATCAAATCACTTGGAAGCTCCCTGTTCTGTAGAAGACTATCATGCCAGGAATGATGGTCCAAAGACACAGAGTTAAATATAAACTGCAACTTAAAGATTCAATGTGTGTTATTCACTATAGTGTACTTAGTGAATCAAGTCATCTGGGGTAGTACATGAAAACCTGTCTTAAATTAAGAAAACCAATCAAAATTATATTCACTATTTTTTCTTTTCTTTCTTTTTTTTCTTTTTTTATTAAATTATTTTATTTATTTACATTCCAAAAGTTACCCCCTTATTTGTTCCCCTCCCTAAGTTCTTCACACCATCCCTCTTCCCACATCCCTTCGGAGAGGTGGCCCCACAAATGCCCCCCCCCCACCTCACACCCACCAACATCCCTGTTCCCTGGGTCGTCAAGTTTCCACAGGATGAAGCAAATCCTTTCACATGGAGGCCAGACAAAGCAGTCCTTTATTACACATGTACCCAGGGCCCCTGAGCAGCCCATGTATGCTCTTTGGTTTTTGGCTCAGTCTCTAGAAGTTCTGTTGGTTCCAGGCTAGTAGACAATGTTGTTTTTCCTGTGGGGTTGCAATCCCCCTTAGCTCCTTCAGTCCTTCCCCTAACTCTTCCACATGGGTCCCCAACCTCATTCGAATGGTGGTCTGTAAGTATCTGCATTTGACTCATGTCAGTTTCTGGTAGAGACTCTCAGAGAACAGCAAAGCCAGGCTCCAGTCTGCAAGCCCAATATGACATCAGTTATAGGTTCTGAGTTTGGTGTACGGGCATGGGATGAATCAAATTTTGTCTGGTCACTAGGTTGCCTTTTCTTCAGTCTCTGCTTTAATTTGGTCCCTGCATTTTCTTTAGACAGGTACAATTCTGGGTTAAAACTTTTGAAGATGGGTGTGTGGCCCCATCCCTCAACTCGGGACAATGTCTATCTCCTGGATGTGGTTTCTTCAGGTTCCATCTCCCCACTGTTGGGCATTTAGGCTAATGACATCCCTTTGAGTCCTGGTAGGCTTTCACATTCCAGATCTCTGGGACTTTCTAGAGGTTTCACACACACACACACACACACACACACACACACACACAAACTCTACATCCCACTGTACCATTCGATTCATTCTCCTGGCCCTTTTTACATCTCTCCTGACTGCTCCACACATGATTGTGCCCACCTTTCCCCCTCCCTCCTGGGACCTACACTCTTCCACCCAGATCCCTCCCTCCCTCTGCCTCCCATGATTATTTTATTCCAGGTTCTTTATTTTATCCTTGTGCCTTCATTCTTGTTAAGCTTCATACAATCTGTGAGTTGTATCACAGGTATTCTGAACTTTTCAGCTAATATCCACTTTTCAGTGAGTACATATGATGTCTTTTGGGGTCGAGGTTACCTCACTCAGGATGATATTTTCTAGTTACACCCATTTGCCTGTAAAATTTATGATGTCTTCATTTTTAATAACTAAATATCATTCTATTGTATAAAATGAACCATATTTTCTGTATCCATTCTTTAACTGAGGGACTTCTGAGTTGTTTTCAGCTTTTGCCTATTACAAACAAGGCTACTATGAACATAGTGGAGCACATGTCCTTGTCGTAAAGTGGAGTAACTTTTGAGTATATTCCCAGGGGTAGTAAAGCTTGGTCTTTAGCTAGAACTATTTCCAATTTTCTGATTAACTGCCAGATTGATTTCCAGAGTGGTTGTACCAGTTTGCAGTCCCACCAGCAATGGAGGAGTGTTCCTCTTTCCCCACATCCTCAACAACATGTTTCTCCACTTTAGTTTGTTATCTTAGCCATTCTGATTGGTGTAAGGTGCAATGTCATGGTCGTTTTGATTTGCATTTCCCTGATGACTAAAGACTTTGAACATTTTTTCAGTGCTTCTCAGACATTTGAGACAACTCTATTGTGAATTCCTTGTTTTGTTCTGTACCCTAATTTTTAATTGGATTATTTGTTTTTTTGGAGGTTAACTTCTTTAGTTTTTGTATATTTTGTATATTAGCCCTCTATCAGATGTTTAGTTACTGAAGATCATTCTTGAATCTGTAAGTTGCCATTTTGTCCTAATAACAGTGTTCTTTTTCTTACAGAAACTTTTTAGTTTCATGAGGTGACATTTGTCAGTTGTTAATCTTAGAGCCTAAGCCATTTGTTCTGCTCAGGAAATTTTCCACAGTGCCTTTGCATTTGAGGCTATTTCTCACTTTCTCTTCCATTAGAGTCTGTGTATCTGATTTTATGTAGAGGTCTTTGATCCACTTGAATGTGATATTTGCGGTAAATATGTATGGATCAATTTGCATTCTTCTGAATGCAGAATGCTAGTTAGATGATCACCATTTGTTGAAGATGCTTTCTTCTTTCCACTGTGTGTGTTTTGGCTTCTTTGTCAAAGATCAAGTGCCTATAGGTGTGTGTAGCTTTTATTACTATTCCCTGTAGTACACCTTGAGGTCACAGACACTGATTCATCCAAAAGTTCTTTTATTGTTGAGAATTGATTTGGCTATCCTGGGTTTTTTGTTTTTCCATATGAAGGTGAGAATTGCTCTTTCCCTGTCTATGAAGAATGGTGTTGGAATTTTGATGGGGATTGAACTGAATCTATCGGTTACTTTTGGTAGGATGGTCAGTGGTACTTTGTTAATCCCACCAATCTATGAGCATCAGAGATCTATTCGTTTTCTGAGGTCTTTCTCAATTTCATTGTTAAGAAACTTGAAGTCCTTTATACAGATTTTCACGTGCTTGACTAGAGTTACACCAAAATAAGTTATATTATTGGTGACTATTGTGAGGTGTGTTGTTTTCCTGGGTTTTTTTCTTAGTCCATTTATTCTTTTTTTTTTTTTCAAAGTTCCAATGTTCAAAGTAACCATGTTACCCAAGTTAAACCTCTTTAATATCCCAATACAAAGTCTTGATGCAAAAAGACAATGAGAAAACCCTGGGAAGTTGAGGGGGGTTTAATAAATAAACCCACCCGAGCAGCTTTTCAAGGGGGAAGGGGGACGCAAAGGAGCTAGAAAAGCATCAGTCCAAAAAAGGGAGTGCACAGCTCCTAGGATTCGCCCTTGTCCCCTCACTTCCAGTTGCTGCTCATCCTCCACTCCCCACCTCGAGAGGGGCTGCACCCTTTGGATATCTGCTCCTTTCTCTTGGTCCCTGGGATTCAACTAGCTTTGGCTTCAATCCCTACAAAAATTCCTGAGATCTCGGGGACCCCAGCCAGCCCCTCCCTTGCAGTATTCCTTGATAAGGAGGGGCTGGAGAGCCCGTCAGAGTTCACTGGAGTGCACACAAGAGTGATGGTCAGGAGCACAGTAGGGTCTCTGCAGCCCCTGTTCGTTCCAAAAGCATACAAAGAGGAAGGCTGCCATAGAGCTTGGGGTCTGTCAGGGGTTGAAGCAGAAGCAGGAAGAGTCCCACACCAAGGGCATAGCCTGCCAGCAGTGGCCCCTTCTGTGGATGCTCCAGGGCTGCACACGCAGCAGGGAAGCCCATGTAGTTGCAGAAGGAGTGGCAGAGAACTGGCCCTATCAGGTGTCCTGTGCGGATGAAGAGGAAAACCGTATAAGCACCGAAGACAGTGGTTGTAGGAGAACTGGAACGCTGAAGACAAGAAGATACTTCCCACACTGCTTTGGCGGAAGCGCAGAGCTCAATAATGTGGTGAAAATGGGTGACTCCAAAAAAGAGTGGGCAGGTGAACAGAGCGGGGCCAAGACCTATGCATGGTGCTAGCATGGGCAGCATACAAGCCCATAACACCAGCTCCTCTGTCAAGGGGGCAATAACTTGGTTTCATAGCCAGCGCATGTCTGTGAGGCAGCGGGCCCAAGAACGAGGGGCCAGGACAACCTTCAGCCCATCTGTCAGGTCACACGTGCAATCCATAGAGAGCTGCATCAGTGGACCCAGGAAAAGGATCATAGTTAGCAGCAGGGGCAGCAGAGCTGCTGGGAAAATGCCCTCCAGCCTGAAGCCCATCAGGGTAAGCAGTGATGTGCCTAGATGCCAGTGAGCTCCCTCCAGAGCAGCATGCAAAGAGGGGACAAGCTGGAGACCACCAGGACACTGGTGAAACGCCGCTTGATAACAGCGGGGTGGTCCCTGGGCAGCTTGCTCTTCCACACGTAGAGGCTGCCCACGTAGGAGCAGGCGAGGCTGAAGCAGGAGAACATGGACACCCAGCAGCACAGTCCTGGGCCCAGGCTGCTCAGCATGGCTGACTCAGGTTGTCCCTCAGGCCTTGACACCCACTGTAAACACAGCCCGTCCCCCGCCCAGCTCCACCATCACGCCCGGACTGGTGGCGCACAGCCAGCCCATTTATTCTTTATGTAGAGGAAGGCTACTGATTTGTTTTGTTTAAGTTGATTCTATATCCAGAGTGATTCAGGAGAAGATAAGAGAAACCAGATTGAATCACTCATCTTGGAGAGGTGTTTGCCTTGGAAGAGCTTAGTTGAACCAGCCAGAGATCAAAAAGAGATCAGAAAGAATAAAGGAGGGGTTGAGTTTATTCAGCAGAGTCTCAGAGGCTGAAAACATTATAGGCCTAGATTAGATTGTACACAGGCTGGAAACTTCCAGGACTAAGTCTAGGTTATCAGACTAAGGTAGTAAGCCTCTGAAACAACAATTATTACAGAAGAATATAAGTTACATTTATAGGAATATATCCTGTGTGATTTGATTTGTTTCTTGATTTTACAAGGTATCACAGACAACAGATTGTTTTTAGTATCAGAAGAGACTTTGGACATTTGAACATTATTACTGCTATTACAAAATATGGGGATCTTTGAGGCTAGACTATAACTGTTGACCATTTAAGTTATAGTGTGGTGGTTCAGAATGTACTTGACTAAAAAAAAAAAAATCTCCCAGATATAATGATGTATTTAAATGCATGCACTATATTGGTTGCTTTCTTAGAGATGCTTACAGAAGGTCTACTAGGAGGAGTCTTAATGGGGGATGGGGTTTCACTGGCGTTGGGATTTCAGTGTCTATAGCCTTACCCCATTCCCTGCCCTGTGTGTCTACTTCCATGTGGTTGAAACTGATCAGATAGTTTCCTTGTCATACTGACATGGCTTCACCACCATTACAGGCTACCATAAATAAACTAAGATACAATAGAATAAATTGAATTTCATTGCTAAGCCATTTCCCACCTTATGCTTCATTGCATTTATTTATTTATTCTATGTTTTGCTCTTTTGTTTTGTTTTATTTTGTTTTATTTGAAAGACAAGACTTTTCTGGATAGCCTATGTTATCTTAAAAATATGACTAAATATCAAGGTGGCCTTGAGTTCAGAAATGCTTCTGCTTCCCAAGTCTTGGGATTATAGTTATGCTCTGAAGATCACACAGAGGAAGTATATAGCAGTGTATTAGTTAGGGATTTAGTGCTGTGAACAGATACTATGACCAAGGCAACTCTTATATGGACAACATTTAATAAGGGCTAGCATACAGGTTCAAATGTTCAGTCCATTTTCACCAAGGTGGGAACACAGCAGAATCCAGGCATGGGTGCTGCATGAGAAACTGAGAGTTTGACATCTTCATCAGAAAGCTGCTAGCACAATACTGGCTTCCAGGCAGCTAGGATGAGGGTCTTAAAGCCCACACCCACAGTGATGTACCTACTCCAACAAGGCTACACTTTCTCCAACAGGACTACACCTCCAAATAGTGCCACTCCTGGGCTAAACATATAAAACCCATCACAAATAGACACCTGTAAGTTGTTCTCCTACAAACACACCATAGAACAAGTGCATACACACAGTTAACTTTCTTCCTTTAAAATATATATTCCTTTATAAAATATATCTCCACACAACATACCCTCTCTCCGTTCCTTCCATTCCTTCCCTCCACTCTCTCAAAGATCCAATGCCTTTCTATTTCTTTTCAGAAAACAGCAGGCTTCCCCAGGATATCACCCTTACACAGCTTAAGTTGCAGTAGCACTAGGCAAAACCTATTTGTTGTCTACTTCAACAGCTCTGTGACACAGTATTCAAGCAAATCTTGCTGGAAGTTCAGGTTGCAGATTAAAGATTTTGTGGCTGGGTTAATGTCCCAGTTTCATCATTGGAAAGCTTGCCTGGTTCTAGAACATGGCTGATGCAGATTCCATACCCTCTATTGCTGGATTCCTCACCAGGGTCAGCCTCAGAACTTCAATGAAATGTCTACTGAACTAGCATTTAACATTGACCCTCAAATGACCACTAATTCCAATTGTCTTACTCTCTACTCTTGCCATCTATCCCTCCCTCCCCTAAGTGTTCCCATTCATACCTGCCCTCAGTCTTACTTCAAAATCTAATCTATTTCTGTATATCTGGAAAATCCATGCATCACTACTCCGACTTGCTATAGACCCTCTTGCCCTTAGCTTCTTTGAGTGTCTTGATTTTAGCATGCTTACTTTTTAGTTAACAGCTAATATTCACTCATAAGCAACTGAAAAATTATGTTTGTCTTCCTGTGTCTGGGTGATCTCACTCAGGATAATCCATGTTCTTTTATCCTTTTGCCTGCAAATTTTGTAATGTCATTAAAAAATCATGTGAATAAATTCTCAATTATGTAAATATGCCTATTTTCTACATCTTATTCTTCAGTTGATGGACATCTAGGTAATTTCTACTTGCTGGCTAGTATGAGGAAATTTTCTATGAGCATAGTTGAATAAGTGTTCATGAGTAATGATGGAGAATCACTGAGAACTAATGTTTTTGTTTTCATTTTCTAATTACTGTGACATAAATATTCTATGGCAAAAGAACATTCTACTATTATTTCTTTCTCCAGTATGTTATGTTTTTGTTTTTTCTGGGTCCTATATTTACTGACTTATGGGTACTTAAGATAAGGCACCAAATGGTAAAGTATACTAATCCTTTTCTAACTCAAGCTGCCCAAATTAAAGACTACCATCTCTAAGGAGGAGAATTTAGCCTGGGTGTTAGCATGAGTGCCTCTTATCTAGTGTGAGAAATGTAACAGTGATTAACAGATTATAAATTTGGAGAACAGTGTTATGGGAAAATGTCAAGGGAATATTGGAAGTTTATCCCAGAAGACAGCCAACCTTCTCAATAACCAAATTCATTATAAGGTTACTGACTGCTTTGGAATGTGACTGTGAATATATACTTTTCAGAAGTTTTGCTAGATGAGGATTGAGCAGACAGCCTAAATCAGAAAGACAAAACTTCAAGAGGAATTCAGTAATGCCACATGTATTCCTGAGTCACATGTCTAGGAGTGGATGGTCCATACAAGCCCTGTCTTCTGGATCACTAGTGAATAGGGAGAGGATATAGGTTTCCAGGTGCACTTCAGTAAAGCATATAAAATGAAAGTGTATCCTTCTACTTCTCTCTTGGTTAGGATTTTATTACTATGAGAGACACAATAACCAAGGAACTCTTACAAAGGAAAACATGTAATTGGGAATGGCTTACTACATCAGAGGTTTAGTCCATTATCATGACTGCAAAAAGCATAGCAGCATGCAGGTAGATAGGTTCTGGAGAAAGACCTGAGAGTTCTACAACTTAATCCACAGTCAGGAGAGGAGGGAGACTGCAAGACTAGGCTTATCTTCAGTATAGAAGATTGCAAAGCCTGGCATCACAATGACATGATTCTTCCAACAAGGCCACACCTCATAGTAATACCACTCCTTATGAGCCAAGCATTAAAACATATGAGTGTATGGTGCCCATTTCTATTCACTCCACCACAGTAAGCATGAAAGTAAAAATAGGAGTGTAGAACCCTCCCAGTGAGGCTCTTCAGGGGCAGTGGATAAAGATTTAGTAGACATGTCATGTTACTTTCATTCTTATTTATAGATAGGTAGCTCCCTGTAAAAGCATCATCTCAATGTCCATTTATTCTTTGGTGTCTGTACTGGCTGGTTTTGTGTGTCAATTTGACACAGGCTGGAGTTATCACAGAGAAGGGACTTTAGTTGGAGAAGTGCCTCCATGAGATCCAGCTGTTGGGCATTTTCTCAATTAGTGATCAAGGGGGTAGGTAGGGCCCCTTGTGGGTGGTGCCATCCCTGGTCTGGAAGTCCTGTGTTCTATAAGAGAGTAGGCTGAGCAATCCAATGGAAGCAAGCCAGTAAGGAACATCCCTCCATGGCCTCTCCATCAGTTCCTGCTTCCTGACCTGCTTGAGTTCCAGTCCTGACTTCCTTTGATGATGAACAGCAACATGGAATTGTAAGCTGAATAAACCCTTTCCTCCCCAACTTGATTCTTGGTCATGATGTTTGTGCAGTAATAGAAACCCTGACTAAGACAGTCTCTCTTCATTTCTGGGCCTTAAGAACGAAGTGCCCTAAGTTTTCTA
The DNA here is from genome assembly GCF_008632895.1 of Mastomys coucha. NCBI lineage: Eukaryota > Metazoa > Chordata > Mammalia > Rodentia > Muridae > Mastomys > Mastomys coucha. The sequence goes on from NW_022196897.1 coordinate 135,565,626, forward strand.
TACACAGGCTTGGTTTGATATAAACTGTGGAATAAAGGATTCACCTTACAGAAAAATATCACAGTATTTTATTGTTCTATAAGTTGATCTCGTTACAGAATTGGGGTTACTGACTAAGTTTTCCAGGTCTTCTGCATCTACTTGCAGATTCACCTAAACTGATTGTTGTATTAGTCACAGCAAGTCTAACCAGAGATCATGCAGACTGTGTGTAACAAAATTATCTCCAAATGAATCCCAAACTTTATTGTTGAATGCATGGGCAGAACTTCTTGAAGATACCAGAACAATTTCACCTCTGAGTTTGTCAAACGGCCTTGCACAGCTATGTTCAAGCACACTGCACAGTGATGGCAAATGAGGAATATGGCTTGAGTCACAGGCACTGCTCCTCATGCTGTAAGAAGTTCAGTTTGCAGAACAAAGTCATTCAGAGGCCAGTGTCCTGACCCAGGGTGTTGCAAAGACCAC
>NW_022196897.1:135566556-135571330 GCF_008632895.1 Mastomys coucha
CTATGGTAATTGAGAGTTTTGCTGGCTATAGTAGCCTGGGCTGGCATTTGCGTTCTCTTAGAGTCTGTGTGTAATCAGCCCAGGATCCTCTGGCTTTCATAATCTCTGGGGAGAATTCTGGTGTAATTCTGATAGGTCTGCCTTTATATGTTACTTGACCTTTTCCCCTTACTGCTTTTAATATTCTTTCTTTGTTTTGTGCATTTGATGTTTTGACTATTATGTGGTAGGAGGAAATTCTTTTCTGGTCCAAACTATTAGGAGTTCTGTAGGCTTCTTGTATGTTCATGGTCATCTCGTTTTTAAGTTTGGGAACTTTCTTCTATAATTTTGTTGAAGATATTTACTGGTACTTTAAGTTGGAAGTCATCACTCCTTCTACACCTACTATCCTTAGTTTTGGTCATCTCATTGTATCCTGGATTTCCTGGATGTTTTGGGTTAGGTGATTTTTGCTTTTTGTGTTTTCTTTCACTGTTGTGCCAATGTTTTCTATGGTATCTTCAGCACCTGAGATTCTTTCTTCTATCTCTTGTATTCTGTTGGTGATGCTTGCATTTTTGGCTCATGAATACTTTAGGTTTTCTCTCTCCAGAGTTGTCTCCCTTTTTGATTTCTTAATTGTTTTTACTTCCAATTTTAGGTCCTGGATTGTTTTGTTCAATTCTTTCACCTGTTTGGTTGCCCTTTCCTGTAATTCTTTTAGGGATTTTGTGTTTCCTCTTTAAGGGCTTGTACCTGTTTAGCTGTGTTCTCCTTTTTTTCCTTAAAGGAGTTATTTATGTCCTTCTCAAATTCCTCTATCACCATCAGGAGATATGATTTTCTATCCAATCTTGCTTTTCCATTGTGTTGGGGAACCCAGGACTTGCTGTGGTAGGAGTACTAGGTTCTGGTGATGCCAAGTAGTCTTGGTTTCTGTTGGTAAGATTCTGGCTTTTGCCTTTTCCCTTGTGTTAATCTCTGGTGTTCGATGTTCTTGCTGTCTCTGGCTGGAGCTTGTTCCTCCTGTGGGTCTGTAAGCTTGTGTCAGCACTTCTGGGAGATCAGTTCTCCCCTGGTAAGACCCCTGCACAGAGGGCTGTGGATCAGCCATCTCTCCTGGGTGCGGACGGATGAATGAAGGACACTGTTCCTATTGCTCTGTAGCTTCTGGGTTATGTGCCTTCTGCCTGGTCCCTCCTTAGACAGTCACCAGAGAGAAAATGGTGATCTCCCCTGAGTTCTGGGGTCAGAGCACTCCCTGGATACAAGCTCTCTGCTTGGGGGAAAGGTTCACAGCTGGGTGTGGATCAGCCGTCCCTACTAGTTGTATATGGAGTTAGAGAGAATCCTGTCCTAGCTGCCCTGCTGCTTCCGTGGCCTGTAATTTCAATTTTTTGAAATGTTCCGTGGGTATAGTCTTGTGCCAGTGTGTGCATTTCTCACTTGGAGTGCAACTTACAAGTGTCAATTATTACTTCCTCTATATGAGTTCTAGAGGCCAAAGCCAGGTGGTGAAGATTTTCAGGAAGTGACTTCATTGGCCCTTTTTCATTTAAAAATCATTTAAATATGTGTTGTGTGTGTGTGTGTGTGTGTGTGTGTGTGTGTGTGTGTGTATACCACAGTCCAGGTGTAGAAATAGCAAGAAAATGTAGAAGTAATACTAGTCTCCTAAAGACTGAACTAGGGTCATCAGGCTTTGCAACAATCAACGTTGACTAGTGAGATAATTTTCTGGCATCATTTTTATCTGAAAACATGTTATGAACAAGTGTTTAGTCCTTGGAATAAACTAAGGCAATCTAAAAATAACAAGAACAATAATGGATGAGAGCAGGGCATGGTAGTACATGTCTTTAATCCAGGCACTCAGGAGACAGAAGTAGGTGGATCATTGTGAGTTTGAGATCAGTCAGGTCTCAGAGAGAAATGCAGGACAGCCAGGGATGCACAGACAAACCCTGTCTCAATAATCTAAAAAAAAGTGTATGTGTGTGGGGTGAGTGGGTGGGAATGGTAGTATATTATGTTCATTTGTGAGTAAAAATTTTTATTAAATTTCCCCTGTGTTCTTTCTATCCTTATATGACAATATTCTAGACAAAATGACTATGTGAATTAGAGATAATATTTTACTGAATTAATGTTCCTGCTAATCTTATGTGATTGCACATGAGATGCCTCATTGGGAAAATAAATGACTATGGTGTGGAGTGCTGGCATCCTGACCTTGACCACCATATAATTAAGCCAAAGTGTCCCCACAAAGTTTTCTTCTACTTCACATATATCTGTCATGGACTACAAACCCATAACCACATTACACAAAAAGACACACATACAATGACACACACACACATGCACACTACCATTATGGTTATATTAAAATAAATCACTTTGCATCTATAATATTATCTGGCATGTCTAGGTAACTCCCTGATTGCTGTTGCATGACTGACAAAGCTACAGTTAGTTTACCTCTTAATGTGATCAGAGACCTGAGAGGAATAAATTATAATGGGCTATGTATCAATTCAAAGGACATAGACTTGTCCATAGTCTTTACCTAAACAGTCATCCCAAGCTCCTGGGGTCTCTGTGGCAATGGGGCAGACATATACATTCCTATGGAGGAGGAGCATGGAAGGGACTGACATCAAATTGTCTAGGCAGAGTGGAACAATTGATTCACTTGCATTTGGATGTCCATGGTTTAGGCCATGCCAGAGGAGTGGGTGAGGCACTGGGGCAGTCTTTCCCAGTTGTTAGCTTTAACACAATCAACTGGAGTCCTTTGTTGCTGTGTCTATTATCTTCTCAGATACCTTGGAAGTCACTACTAAGATATGAGAATCCCTGTCAGTCATGGTAAATTTAAGCATCTTAAATACCATATTCAGTGCATATCTAAGAGGTTTGAAGGCAAGTATCTACAAACCATATCTGAGTTAAATAATCCTTGTCTGTTTTTATATATTTGCTTATGAAACAATGCTACATAAGGCTTATTCCTGTAATAGACTATATTTAGCATGACTACAATATAGTTTTAAACATATTAAAGAATTTGATCATTTATAAAGTGACTGAAATTTTACAGGCTTTTCTTAATTATCCTCAACAGTTTACAGTAAAAAATTTCCAGGAGCCTGCCCAACCTGAAATGGGTTGGAGAATGACACAGAGTTAGATGTAGTCCAGAAACCTGATGATCTCTGGGTTTTAAACTTTCTAACTATGCTGAATGCTGAAGCTGCTGGCTTCTCAAGAATTCTATCCAATTTCTTTCTTATTCTGATGTTAAAAACTGCAGTCTTGGGCAATTAACATCAGATGCTCCACAGCAAGGGATTAAGTAATAGATTAATTGCTAGGACTCCATTTTCTCTAGTCCTAAGGCCTTGCTTCTCACTTTCCGGGTGGAAGAAGGTCTGGAGCAATAAATTAGATTGAACCAGAAGAAAAGAATTATACTTGCAGAAGAAAAATCTTTTACACAAGTAAACATGCATAAACATAGATGCATTAATACATACACACTCATTATCACATACTTATTTGTTGGTCCTAACAATCTGTGTAATCAGCTTATGTACTCACACAGACACTCCTATACTTATATACATACACATATGGAGCAAAAGCCCAAGTACCAATGCAGAAAGCACTCATTCATTCTGGATGGAAAATAAGCTTCAATCTTTATTGCATAATTAAAGAATGAACTTTTACAGTATTGCTAAATGAATTAAACCAAAGTCTGTAAGAAACAGCTTTGCCCTCCTTAGTAAGACTAAACCTGCCTTGCTATTAAGAAAAAAACAGATCCTGATCATCGAGCGGCAGCGGGTGATGGTGGCGCAGGTGGCGCTGCGCCGGCAGCAGGCCAAGGAGAGCCTGGAGAGCCTCATCCCGGACTCGCTGCGGGCTCTGCCAGGGCCCCCGCCGCCGGGGGACGCAGCGGCCACCGCCGCCACTGCCTCACAGTCGTCGCCAGCCTCACAGGCGTCCCAGACGCCGGCGCCGCCTCGTCCCGCCGCGGAGTTGGCCGTGGCTGCCGCGCTGCGCTGGGTCGCCGAGCCCCAGCCCGGGACGCTGCCAGCCCAGCTTGCTAAGCCAGATTTGACAGAAGAGCGACTTGGGGACAGCAGTTCAGGGGACAATGCTGCGGAGACCTTCAGTGACAAAGACACCGACCAGAGGAGCTCCCCAGATGTTGTCAAAAGCAAGAACTGCTTCACTCCGGAGAGCCCCGAGATCGTGTCTGTGGATGAAGGTGGGTACGCCGCTGTGCAGAAAAACTGGGGCAACCCCGAGAGCTGCCCTGACAGCCCCAAATACCACGCCGAGCAGAGTCACCTCCTGATCGAGGGCCCATCGGGGACCGTCTCTCTGCCCTTCAGCTTGAAAGCCAACCGGCCACCCTTGGAGGCGTTGAAGAAAATCTTTCCAAACCAGAAGCCCACTGTACTGGAGCTCATCCTGAAGGCTGCGGGGGCGAGCTGGTCAGCGCCGTGGAGGTCCTGCTGTACAGTCGGTCCTCCGCGGCTGGGGCGGAGCGGACAGCCGAAGAGAGCCTGGTGCTGCCCTCCAGCGGCTACATTTTTGAACACACGCTGGGCTCCTACCCTATCTCTTCCTCCAAGTGGTCGATGGGCTCTGCCTTCCGAGTCCCTGACTCCTTACGCTTTTCCGCGGACTCCAGCAACGTGGTCCCTAATCCCTTGGCCGTGCCCCTGCAGCATCCTTTCCCCCAGCCACCCCGGTACCCGCTGATGCTGAGGAATAC
>NW_022196897.1:135571814-135598354 GCF_008632895.1 Mastomys coucha
GGTTCCTCAGGATACTGGAAACCTTAGGGAGTGGTTCAGTTGCCAACCGACTCTAAGCAGGGACGTTAAATGACTCCCATTCTAAAGAGAGACTGCACTCAGACTAGAGCGGACTGTGCGGGCTCTTACTTAAGCTCGACCGGTTTCAGAGACAAACTCCATTAAGAATCATTCTCTTCACGTGGCTGAATCGAAACATGTGTAATGTCAACATAAAACCAATCCCAGCTGTGAACTGCATGAAACGTACCGCGAAGCAAACACAAGATTTAAGCTTTGTCAGGTTAATGTAGCATGCTAAGTAAGGACTCTAGAAAAATAAACTAAGGACATGAAAAAAAAAAAAAAGAAAAAGAAAAAACCATGTTCTGCCTCACAATGATAAGAAGCCGCACTCTTCTGCTGTCTCTGAAGGTTCTTCTTTGTCTCCCTTCTTTCTCTTGTGTTCTCTTTCCTTTGCTATGCCTTAGATTCTAATTCTCTTTCTGCGTTCTTCTCTCTCCTGCCCTTGCCTAATGTCATTGTTCCTAGATTTTTGTACCTTTTTTAGGAGAATAGACCACATGATTTTTCCGAGCATACCCTAAATCAAGCATTCCCTAAAAAAAAAAAATCAAGCATTCCCTAAAAAAAAAAAAAAAAAGTTCACACATAAATAGAAGAAGTTTACCACAGGGACTGGAGAGATGGCTCAGTAGTTAAGAGTACTGACTGCTCTTCCAATCCCAGCAACCACATGGTGGCTCACAACCATCTGTAATGAGATCTAATGCTCTCTTCTGATGTGTCTGAAGACAGCTACAGTGCACTTATGTATAAATAAATCTTCGGCCTGGAGCAAGTAGGGTCAGAGTAAGTGGAGTCAGAGAGAGCAGGGCCTGAGAAAAATGAAAAAAAAAATGTTAATAATAGATCAGTGTGCATGTGATCTTATCTAGCTGGCTAAATATTCATTTTTTATCACTAGCTCAACTGGTTCATTGTAAGTTAAAAACTACAATTATTGTGTCTAAATTAACAATGAAGTTTGGTGTAAATAAACCTAAATAAACCTAGCCAATATTTTATCTTCTGTCCTCATATGTACAATAAATCATTCATTCCCTTTTATGACCCTTAATTGCTTTACTGCTCTAGTGAAAGTATTCTAAATTGTAAATGCCTCCTTTTTATCTCTAAAGCTATTAACTTGTGACCTGGTGAATTCACAGAGTTCCAATTGCAGTTTTCATATCAGAAATATATTTATTTGTTCAGAGACTTTATTTTTACAAATTGATTATAATGAAATTATTTTCTTCACAGGCACAAATTTACATCTATGTATATTTGCTTATATTTTAAAAACTTCACATGATGAATTTAAAGTGTTAGTTTGTTTGTTTGTTTACTCACCTTACATATTGATCACAGGCCTACGTACCTCCTCTCTTTCCAGTACCACCTTATATCCCCTTCCCATTTTCCACTTGGATGTGCCCCTATGGGTACAAACCCACTCTGGCACATCAATTTGCAGCAGGATGTGGCACATCCTCTCCAAGGAATCCAAAGCCAGGCTACACAACCCCTGCTCCACTTGTTAGGGAAACCACATGAAGACCAAGTTGAATATGTGCAAGGGTCAATGTCCAGCCTATGCATGCTCTTTACATGGTGGTTCAGTCTCTGTGAGCCCCCAAGGGCCCAGGTTAGTTGACTCTGTAGGTCTTCCTGTGGTGTGCTTGCACATTCTGGCTCTTCAATCCTTCTCTCAACTGTCTACAAGGCTCCCCCAGGTATGTCTAATATTTCGCTTTGTATCTCTGTATCTGCTCTGTATCAGCTTCTATCAGATGCTGGGTGAACACAAGTATGTTTTAGGAAGAAAGCAGAAGCATGGGGATAGCCAGTATGAGGCAATCCTGGACATAAACTTTTATATCACTCTCTGTTAACATGAATGGATTGCAAATAAGAAGAGATATCTTATTAAGCCAGTGATAATACCATTCTTTTTAATGTTTTGGTGATCTAAAAGATAAAATGAACATCCAATTTGCAGGCAATCATAGTAAAAATGTTTTTTGACCCACAAAATGTTATAATGCATAGGTTGAGAAACGGTTCTTACAGAGATTTATTTCAATGTTCATTTCTTTCTATAGTTAATTTGGAGAAGATGTATTGTGACAGCCAACTGGTTTTATACACAGCAATCTTATATGTACTTTGGATGCTACATAAGGTGCTTAGTCTGTCTCCAGTAATTTTGTCTGTAGAAGAGAAATGTATTCTAAATATTATTGACAATCATACAACTTCATCTACCAATTTATGCATTCTTGGGAGTATAAATCTTGATCATTGTCTTTTATCATGAACAATTAAGGAAAAAATTCATTTCTAATGCAAGTATTAGAACAAATTTTAACATATATCTGGTGGCATTTGATTAACATAAGGCATTAAAAATGGAATACCAGTTTACACAACCTTACTCGTTTATATGTATATATGTGTGTTATGGTTCCTGATAAATAATTTTTTTGGATAGATACAAGCTAGAGACAACTGTGAAAAGAAAACCTCAAATGAGAATATGCATCCATAAGATTGGTCTTTAGACCAAGCCAGGTGGGGTTTTCTTGATTGGTGATTGATGTGAAAGGACCCAGCCCACCTTGTATAGAAACACTGTGGGCAGGTAGTTTTGGAAGACAAAAGAAATGAACTGATGGGGCAGGATACACGACTCATTGAGTAAATGCAAACACTGCCCTTTAGAGGGCCAGAGTTCAGTTCCCAACACCTATATCAGGCAGCTTAAACTTTCATGTCACAGTAGCTCTAATGTAAATTCTTGTCGTTAGCCTTTTCCTCATGGACACTTTCATTCATGTGCATAAATACACCTGCCACATACAGTGAGCCTAGCACCATGCTTTCACTTTTCATTCTGAACTCATAACAAGTCCATTATTTTTCAGAAAAAAGTGAGATTATAATTAATAAAGTTATTCAATACAGATGGCACCACTAACAAAGCAATATCCAATGTCATATTTACAAATATATCATGGTCCCTTAGACAAGAAATACAAGAATACAATCAAAATCAAAGTCCAAGAAATCACTGGGCCAGCTCGTCCCCTGTGTGTGATCTCCCTGAGTGTCAGATCAATCCTTTCTCAATAATAGAAGATGGGTTAGAAAAGGAGGGCTGTTCCATCAAAGCTGGAGAGATTGGCTTGAAGCATTCTGATGTTTCAATGTTGTAGAACATAGTTAGGACCTCAAAAATATCTCATGCTCTACGGTAAAGAAGAGCATGTCTCTGAATATTATTGGTATATCTTTGTGAGAGACAATATCTTCCATGTTTGTATAAAATAAGTCATCTGAGAAGAGGGTTTTACCCTGGATCTAGAGTAGCAAGTATCCATGACCCTCCCAACTTGGATGGTAAGATAAGAACTCATGTCACTCCTAAGATTACATATTGAGTGATTTGCTCAGTCACATAGTATTTTTTATCCAATATACTATATCTTTCAAAGATTAACAAAATAATTAAATAAAAGAATGAATTAATGAAATTAACCATAGGAACATGATACATCAATATTAAGACCATGTCTATGTTGAATTTGTATCATAAATTGAATACAATCTGAAAGAAATTCTTAATAATATTAAAAGGAAAAGGCATTTGCAAAGCCAAGTGTAAACACTCAGAATTCTCAATTCTATTATGAGGACTTAGAACACACATTATTACAACGTGGTATCTATAATTATTCACAAACATACTCCAATCATGAATGTGTATGGTATTTGTAAGAAAATAAAAAGATGAAGAGAAAAAGCCAAGGACAAAATCACAGAAATACACTCAAGTTCCAAACAGAAGACTTAGAAAAAATTTAGGCAGAAAAATATAATATTGTCCAATGTTACCTAACTATGTATGCATATATATATATATATATATATATATATATATTAAATAAAAACACATATTTTACAACTTGACAAAATTAACATGATTCCTAAATTGATAGGTTACTCACCCGACAGCTTCTGATCTTTCTACCAAAGAGGGGCCCTACAATCTAATGCTCTGTCTAGATATGGAGGTCACCAGAGATATCTTTTATGACTCAGTAACCTCTCAGGTCCCTTTGTGCACTCAGGCAAACCCACCCCCCACTGATGCTCATACACAAAACAATACTGAAGAATAATTTAAAGCATGCTTCCTGGAACTTGGCAGAGCCTATCCCTTCCCAGTGGATCAATACAGGGAGACGCATAGGCCAAGGCCACAGTCCAGGCCACCAGAGGACTATCAGAACCACAGTCTGGCTGATAAATCCATTCCTGTTCCAACACCTCTGACAGCTAGCCAGCCTGCTTTTACTAGAAAAATAGTAGCATCCACATTCACCATGGCATGACTTGTGGTCTGCCCCACAGCAGCAGCAGAGCAGAAAACTGCAAATTACCAATTAGCTACCCTACCAATGGCATCCATGGTTACTAGGCATGTCCAGAGTCCCACACAAACTAGAGCCACTTAGCTAGACTTAGCAATGATGCAGCAAGTTGACTCACACAGCAAAGGCCTTCCAAGCTCTGACCTCCACCACAGGGGCAAACAGAGCCTTAATCTGGGAAATGTGCATTTTAGAAGTATCTTAGTTAGGGTTTCCATTGCTATGAGAAGACAGCATGACTGAGGTAATTCTTTTTCTTTTTTTTAAGATTTGTTTACTTTATTTATATGAGTACACTGTAGCTGTCTTCAGACACACCAGAAGAAGGGATCAGATCTCCTTACAAATTGTTGGGAGCCACCATGTGGTTGCTAGAAATTGACTCAGGACCTCTGGAAGGGCAGTCAGTGCTCTGAACCACTGAGCCATCTCCCCAGCCCCCAACTAAGGCAATTCTTATAAAGGACACCATTTAATTGAGGCTTGGTATAGTTTCAGAGGTTCCATCCATTATCATCATCACAGAAAGCATGGTAGGGTCCAGGCAGATATGATGCCTGAAAAGGAAGTGAGACATACATAGTAATCAGAGGGGAGTCAAAAAAAAATGTCTCCTCTTCTGCAGAAATCCAGGAAGAGTGTCTCTTCTCCAGTGGGTGGAGCTTGAGCATAGAACCTTAAAGTCCACCTCACACTGACACACTTCCTCCAAAAAGGCATCCCACCTATTGCAACAAGGATACAACTCCTAATACTGTCACTCCCCATGGGCCTAGCATTCAACCACATGAGTATACGGAGTCCAAACCTACTCAAACCACTAGAAGTACAAATTCTGTTAGTCTCCCGGAACACAGGTTGTTCCTCTTCCCAGGGGTAGGGCCGCTGGTCTCATATTTTATTTCCAACACATGTCCAAAGATGCCATCCAACACCCTATAGCTGGGAAGTCCAGTAGCCAAAATTTTATAAAATTCAAACAACAACAACAAATAAAGCAAAAACGACACCATGAATTTGAAAGCAAGGAATGGAGTCAATTGGAGAGAGGTAAGAGGAGATGGTAATGACATAATGATAATCACAAAAGTTATTTAAAAAATTTAAACAGGCTTTATGGCCCCATGAACTCCAGAGACATAAGACATGTATTAGAGCAAACCAAAGTCTACTCACACTTTTTCTCTCAGGCAGCACATTTTCAGCCAGGAGAAATAACAATCCTGTTGGACATGGACACACTAGTTTGTCCACAACCTCTGTTTTGCTTGAACTACAGAAATTATATTTCACAATAAGTACAGTTCTTTCTTCTGATTTCTGATTGCTCCAGTCTGAGAACCCTAGGAAATAGCAGTCAGGACATTGATCTATCAGCTATATTTGGTCACCTGAGAAATCTAAACTGCTGTCAAAGTACAAAAGCTTTCAATGTTGATCAGTCATCTCAATTTCTTCATGTGTTCTTGTTCAGTATTAATTCCACGATAAATTTCAGGCAGGTTGGAGGACTCTCACTCACTGGTCTCTTTTCCTTCTTATTTCCTTCTCGCTCAGTCAAGGCTCAGCTTAGAAAAACACTTAGCTATATTCGCCTTGAAAAAGAGTAGGCCTGTATCTGGTGGAGGGAAAACCATCAATAAAACACTGAGTGACTCTGCCCCTCTACACAAGGATAGCTGCTGAGATCTGTAACTGATAACAAGCTGCTACTATCAGCAACTGTCCTGTCTCACACTTCTGTGGTGACATATTAGAGTCAACCAATATTGCACATATCTTCATAGGAGAGATTCCTAATAAGAAACTCAATATACTTTGGGTCACATGAAATTCACTGTTATATATCTTCCAGTCTGGCATGACTTCATTTATGTCATGATTTCATACAACCTTAGAAATTATTCAAACACACACTGTGTCCCCACTGTGTCCTTCTTTATAATGGTGACCCAGAAAGCAGAACTTCACTCTGTGATCTAGCTATTACCTACCTAATTTATTCCTTAGTGTACACAATAAACTATCCATCCATTTGTGGTCTGAAGTCAGAAGCCAAGGTCTACATGCAAATCTTTATCTCTTATTGGAATAGACCGTCCACTACATGACTCAAAGAGGTTATTTCAAACTGTGGTGGTACAGCCCTGTAATTTTAGAACTTTTAAGTTCTAGTCAGAAGGACAGAAAAGACATTACCTCATAGAGCAACAAACTAGGACTAAGGTGACTGAATTCACCATAGTGCTGACATATTCCTGAGTCAATGGGGAAAATCTGATTTTTAGGAATAGGCAGGCACAGAAACTTAGGCTATACTTATGAGTATTCAATTTTGCCTGTGGCAGCTGAATCCAAGTCTTACAACTTCTTTGATGGCATGAATTTAACATGAATTTTTAGTTTACAAAAGTAGATATATTAGCAATGCTATTGAACTGAATACCATATTATACAAAAAGCAGTATATAGATGTTTGTAAAACAACATAAGTAGATTCACGTCTTTATGACCCAGCAAAACTACAGACTTTTGTGAAAAGTCATGAACATATACACCTGTTGAATAAGAATACATGAATGAAATATATATATATATTTCATGAATATATACACATATAATATATATGTATACATATACATATATATATTTCATGAATATATATGTATATATATATTTTTTTTTCAAGAACAAATTGAACAGAGGTGATGTTTATATATGTAACTATGCTGAAGTTGCTGACTTCTAAAAAATACTAAAAACTTTGTTCCTTATTCTGAGATTAAAACCCACTGGCTCAGGCAATGAACATCAGCTCCTTAACAGTGAGGGATTAAGTAATGGATGAATTGCTAGGGCTCCTTTCTCTCTTGCCCAGAAGCCTTGTCTCTCACTTGCTAGGTGGGATGAAGGTTTGGAACAATAAACTTTTATTGAACCAGGACAGTCATGCTCAGAGAAGGAAAAACTTTTACACAGGCAAATATTCATACATATACACTCATTATTACATACTTATTCATTGTTCTTAACAATCTGTCTCATTAACTTGCACACTTACACAGACACCTCTGTACTTACATACATATACATATGGAGCAGAAGCCCACACACCAATGCAAAAAGAACTCATTCATTCTGGATGGAAAATAAGCTTCAACCTTTATTGCACAATTAAAGAAAAAGCTTGCACACTTTTATTGCTAAATGACTTAAACCTAAGTCAGTAAGAAAAGTTTCTTCCTCTTCAGTAAAACTAAACTTGCCTGGAGGTAAGAAAAATCCTCTGTTTTTCCTGTGAGAAGCCTAACTGCTCTCTCCGCTGTCTCTCAAGGCTCCGCTTTGTCTCTCCTCTTCTCTCTTTTATGCTCTATTATTCTCTGCTATGCCTTAGTTTCTAATTCTCTGTCTGCATTCTGTGTTTTGCTATCTCTTTTTGCCATTCCTACTTTTTTGTACCTGTTTTTAGGAAAATGTATCACATGATTTTTCCACCAATCCTATGTCTTTTTTTATTTTTACAAAAGTTCACTAAAAGTTCAGACATTAATTCAAATCATAAAATGAATAAAAGTGTTTACAACAGAGATGTTCTCATGTGTTTTCATTAAATCTACTTACCTAACTATACATTTTCTGTCACTAGCTCCACAGGTTCTCTGAATGTTAAAAGCCATAACTGTTAAACAAAACAAAACAAAACCAAACAGAAACCATAACTCTGCATCCAGGTTAACAATGGAGTTTGGTATGGATAAACCCAGGAATTATTGTTTCTTCTGTCCTTGCACCTACAATAAATCATTCATTTCTTCTCTTGACCTTTGGTTAATGGTTTTACAGCTCTATGAAATGTATTTATGTTGGAAATGCTTCTTTGTATCTCAGAAAAAACTCACGACACACTGAAGCCTGTGAGAGTGCTAACAGCAGTTTTTATGTTAGACAAAAATTTAATAGCAGTACTATCATAAAGGGCTTTATATTACCAAAACAATCTTAGGAATTATTACGGAATCACCATTAGGTATTAAGAAATCGTCTGTTTGCCTATATAGCATCACTACAGGTCAGTACATCTTCATTGATCTGTGGAAAATATCCCTAATTGGATGGGCAAATGCCACGGGATTATTACTTAATTTAATTATGACAAGAAAAGCTTACCAATAGCAGGAATCAAATCCTGAAAATGTTGTCCCTTTGGCCTTGCCTGCAAGGGCTCATCCATCATGCTTTACAGTCCATGGTTAAACAATTTCAGGAAGAGATGCTAGACAACTTGCCAATTTAAGCTGCTCAATCTCAAAATAAGACTTGTAAATATGAAGATTGGATACAGTTTTAAATATTATATCGTGTTTCATTACAGAACATGACAGTTTTCTTCTATGACTCAGTTTGCCAAAAACAGCTAAAGCTTTACAATGATTGTAAAAACGAGGTTAGATATATATTTTATTCATCTACCTACCTATCTATCTATCTATCTATCTATCTATCTATCTATCTATCTATCTATCTATTAGTGCACAGTCTTCATTTTTAACTAACAAATTTTTTTCTACATGCATAATTTTAAATCTTTGTGCATTTGATTATATTTAAAAAACTTCAGCTTGGAAAGATGGCTCAGAGGTTAAGAACGCTAACTGCTCTTCGGAAGGTCCTGAGTTCAAGTCCCCGTGACCGCATGGTGGCTCACAACCATCTGTAATGAGATCTGGCACCATCTTCTGAAGTGTCTGAAGACAGCTATAATATACTTATATATAATAAATTAATTAAAAAAATCTTCATGTGTTGAACTTAAAGTGTTTATTTATTTATTTATCCACTTTACTTCCTGATCACAGCCCCACTTTTCCTTCCAGTACTCTTAAATCTCCTTCCCACTTTGATGTGCCCCGATGGGTACCAACATACTCTGGCACTTCAAATCACAGCAGGACTAGACGTATCCTGTCCTATTATGGCCAGGCCAGGCAGCAAAACTAGCAGAAAGGAAATCTAAGGCCAGGCAAGAGTATCAGTCACAGTTGCTGCCTCAGTCATTATGGGAACCTCATGAAGAAAAAGCTTCACATGTACAATATTTGTGCAAGGGCCAAGGTCCAGTTGATGCATGCTCTTTACATGGTGGTTTAGTTTCTGTGAGGCACCAAGGGCCCAGGTCAGTTGACTCTGTAGATCATCTTGTGTTGTACTTGACCATTCTGCCTCTTTAATCCTTCCCCCAACTTCCCACAAGACTCCCTGAACTCTAACATTTCACTGTGTGTCTCTGTATCTACTTCCACCTCTGTAGGGTACTGGTTCTAATCCTTTGATTTAATCAGGAATTTAATCAGGAATCTCTGTGTCCAAATGCTAAAGGTCTTTGTCACCACGTGGCTTTTGATCCATCAAAGAAGATGCCAACAACCAAAGGCTAAGCATGAGGTGGGACACATAGAGTTACATGGGTAGGATGCAGAGAGGACAGAGAGATTTGCCATGACCCAGGAGGACAGAGATGAGGCAGACTAGGAGCTGTAGAGGGGATCATCTACAATGTAGGTGGAAAGTGAAAGTGGAGCATCAAGGGGAATCCCAAAAGCATCTTAGGCAGCAAGATCAATTAGCTTCATAGAAATTAACCAGACAACTAAGCTGAGGACAGACTTAGAGGTGTTTAGTCAGTAGTACTGGGGGCGGGGGGGCATGCTAGCCATGGGAGTCTTAGATATGCCCAGCTACTGAGCCAAATGACAAATTAAAAATAAACAATTGTATGTGTGTGTGTCTTTAGTTTCATAGATCCTTACTCATCAGGAAAATGCAAATAAAAATGATACTGATATTCCACTTTACACCCATCAGAATAACTACGATAAAAAATCAAAAGACAGCACATCCTAGCAAGGATGCAGAGCAAAGAGAACATTTCTCCATTGCTGGTTGGAGTAAAAACTTGTACAGCCAGCCTCTCTGGAAATTAAATTGGCAGTTTCTCAAAAAACTGGGAATAATTCTACTCATGACACAGCCATACAACTGCTGGGCATATACCCACCTGTGCTCTACCATATCACAGGACACCTGCATTATTGTGGTCATAGGAACTTCATTTGTTTTTGTTGTTGTTGTTGTTGTTTTATTAAATGTTTTCTTCATTTACAATATCTCTTTTCCCAGGTTCTACTCCAAAAAAATAAAATAAAATAAAATAAAATAAAATAAACACTAAAACAAACCCCTGTTCGTCCCCTCTATCCCTGCTCACCACCCCACACCCTCCTGTTTTCTGGCCCTGGCATTCCCCTACACTGGGGCATAGAACCTTCACAGGGCCAAGGTCCTCTCCTCCCATTGATGATTGACATGGCTATCCTGTGCTATACATACGCTGCTGGAGCCATTAGTCTCACTATTTGTACATTTTGGTTGGTGTTTTAGTCCCTGGGAGCTCGGAGGGTACTAGTTAGTTCATAGTGTTGTTCGTCCTAAGGGGCTGCAAACCCTTCAGCTCCATGGGTCCTTTCTATAGCTCCTTCCTAGGGGCCCCTGTACTTAGTCCAATGGATGGCTTTGAGCCTCTACTTATCTATTAGTCGGGTACAGTCAGAGCCTCTCAGGAGATAGCTATATCAGGCTCCTGTCATCCAGCACTTGCTGGCATTCAAAATAGTGTCTAGATTTGATGGTTGAATATGGGAAGGATTTCCAGGTGGAGTAGTCTCTGAATTGTCCTTACTTTAGTCTCTGCCCCATAGTTTGTCTCTACAACTCCTTGCATGGGTATTTTGTTCCCCTGTTTAAGAAGGAATGAAGTAACTACACTTTAGTCTTCCTTCTTCTTAAGTTTCCTACAATTTGTGGTTTGTACTATGTGTATTCCGATTTTCTGGGCTAATATCCACTTATCAGAGAATGCATACCATGTGCGTTCTTTTGTGATTGGGGTAAGGAGCTTTATTTGTAAGACCAGAAACTGGAAACTATCCAGATGTCCCTCAACAGATGAATTTGTAAAGAAAATGTTTCATTTATACAATGGAATACTATGCAGTTATTATACAAGGACAAAAAAAGTCTTAACAACATTGATTGCATTCATGGGGTTTCTCTCCTATGTTATGTGTTCTTTGTTGATGTATTAGACCAGATCGACTTGAAAAGGCTTTGCCACATTGATGACACGCATAGGGTTTCACTCCAGTATGTGCTCTTCTATGTATTTGAAAGCCACTGTTTGTTGTAAAGGCTTTTTCACATTGGTTTCATTCAAAGGGTTTCTCTCCAGTGTGTTCTTCTATGTAGTTGAAGACGACTGTTTCTTGCAAAGGCTTTACCACATTGGCTACATTCAAAAGGTTTCTCTCCAGTATGTGTTCTTCTATGTAGTTGAAGGCCACTGTTTATTGCAAAGGCTTTACAGCACTGGTTACATTGGAAAGGTTTCTCTCCAGTATGTGTTCTTCTATGTATTTGAAGATAACTATTTGTTGCAAAGGCTTTACCACATTGGTTACATTGGAAAGGTTTCTCTCCAGTATGTATCCTTCTATGTAGTTGAAGGTGACCTTTTCTGGCAAAGGCTTTACCACATTGGTTACATTGGAAAGGTTTCTCTCCGGTATGTGTTCTTCTATGTATTTTAAGGTGACTGTTTCTGGCAAAGGCTTTACCACATTGGTTACATTCGAAAGGTTTCTCTCCAGTATGTATTCTTTTATGTGAGAGGAGCTGACATTTTTGTGCAAAGGCTTTATCACATTGGTTACATTCAAAAGGTTTCTCTCCAGTATGTGTTCTTCTATGTAGTTGAAGGCCACTGTTTGTTACAAAGGCTTTACAACATTGGTTACATTGAAAAGGTTTCTCTCCAGTATGTGTTCTTCTATGTAGTTGAAGGCCACTGTTTGTTGTAAAGTCTTTACCACATTGGTTACATTCGAAAGGTTTCTCTCCGGTATGTGTTCTTCTATGTAGTTGAAGGTGACATTTTCTGGCAAAGGCTTTACCACATTGGTTACATTCGAAAGGTTTCTCTCCCGTATGTGTTCTTCTATGTATTTGAAGATGACTGTTTCTTGCAAAGGCTTTACCACATTGGTTACATTCAAAAGGTTTCTCTCCAGTATGTGTTCTTCTATGTATTTGAAGATGACTGTTCCTTTCAAAGGCTTTACCACATTGGTTACATTTGAAAGATTTCTCTCCAGAAAGTGTTCTTTTATGTCTTAGGAGATGATAGTTTTGTGCAAAGACTTTACCACAATGATTGCATTCAAAATGTTTCTCTCCTGTATAAACTCTCTTATAGCTTTGAAGAGAACTGTGAGATAAAAAGTTTCTATCACATTGATTACACTCATAGATGTTCTCTCCAGCAACTGTTGTTTTATGTATTTGGAGACTACTGTAATATGCAAAGCCTTCAAAATGTGGGATAACTTCATAGGGATTCTCTACAGTATAAATTCTTTCATGTCTTTGGGTATGACTCTGAAATGCAAAGGCTTTCCCACACTGAATAAACTGAGAGGGTTGCTCTTCAGTATGACTTTTTTCATGCCTGCAAAATAATTAGCATATGTGAAAGCTTTCTCACGTTCAAAACACAGATGAATCTTTTCATCTCTGTGAATAAGTTTTATAATTTAGTCTAATTGTAAAGAAGAACCTGATCTTAATCTATTATCACTTTGTTTACTTCCATGTAGTTCCTCCCCTTCATTGTCAGTTCTTTTGCATCTTTGAAGATTCATGAGATGGGAAGAACATTGATGATACGGTTCACATTTATAGCATCCGTTTTCTAAATGAGTTTGTTCACTTATTTGAACAGAACAGTAAGAACTCAGAGCTCTACCACACTGATTTCATTAATAAATTTTGGTATCATGTAACACTACCAAGGCAAACAGAAGAATTGGCACATACCTAATACAGCAATTTTCCATTGTGTGGTTTTGTAAATATCCCCAATAATGTTGGAAAACTAATTATTTGTAAACTTTTATCATATTTAGAAGCCTACTCAAAGTGGGGAGTACTACATTTCCTCTAATTGTGCTAGAAGAGGGAGAGGTTGTTGCTTATTTCAATACTCCTATGTTGACATGGATTGTATCCAGTGTAACTAATGGCATCCCTATTTAAAAAATAAATGGTATAGGGATTAAGGTTTCTCCACAACAGCTTTCCTGACTGTCATAAACTGTCCATCTCACAAAATTTGGCAATATTATTACAAGTATATTATTGACACCAACTTTAGTATATGCTTATTAGAAGCTTTTAGACACATCCTTATCACCTATTCAATGTCTATATCTTTTGTAATATCTAAGGGGTAGGAGATTAACTACACTGGTAGGTCTACAGGATAAGTATATTGTTCTGTGATTCAAATGGTGAGATCTGTTAAAGCATTATTTCCTTGTCTTTTTACTTAGAAGAATGCCTTGTAAACACAAATTAGATACCTGACATTGTTGTACATGATTTTGTGAGAAAGTAATAATCATCCATAACTTAAAGTCCCTTTTTAAAACCATGTTGCTTTTCTTTAAAACTCTCAGGACATATTCACATTTCTTATAAAACCTATTCTTATCAGGTTGCACATGAATATTACCTTTCATATCTTCTAGGACTTTGAAGATGTTCTTCAATATTATCATCTTCCCAAATATAGCCTAAAATATAGTACCAAAAAATTATGTTATATTACTGGAAGTTATACAAAATTTAAGATACTAACTTCAGTGAACCTTAGAATCATGATTACTTATTGCCCTCATTCATCTTTTCAACTAAAATTACAAAAAGAAATAACAATAACAAAGAAAGAGTTGTCTATACATTTTAAAAAGTGAAAGGAAATTCACTGCCTTACCTATAGCAGTAAGATTCCTATATGTCTCCAGCATCACATCTTTGTAGAGACTCTTCTGAGAAGGATCCAGCAAAGCCCACTCTTCCTGAGTGAAGTTCACATGCACATCATCATAGGTCACTATACCCTAAAATAGCCCATACATGTGTACGTGAGAAAATATATTGCTGAGAACATTGTAAATATATACTTCATTGAGATTATAGTCATATGATTCTGGTTATTCCTCCACTTGCTCCCTCACACAAAAGCTCTAATGTAATCAAGGCATTTTAGAAAGAAACTGAATAATGAATGAGCTTCACCTCTGTCATTTCTGCACCCTTGAGTAGGATGAAGCCTTCCACATGAAATGTCAATTAGGACACATAAAAACACCCAAGGAAACAATTCAACAGTGCTGAGCATACATCAGATAAATTGTATGAATAAGTACTAACTAAAAAAAAAAAGATGAACACACTGGGTGCATTCACTCATGCCTTTAATCCCAGCAATCAGGAGGAATACACAGGTGTATGTCATTGAGGTGGATGTCAGCCTGGTCTAAAATATGAGTTCCAGTACAGCAACAGGTATATATTAAAGCAATAACACCCCTACAAAAATCAATCAATCAAACAAAAAAGTTAGAAAGAACTAGAAAGAACTCAAAGGTCTTCACTCAAGTTCCTACAAATAATTGTCCATTCACTCCAGGTCCGTACTCTTCTTTTGAAAATCTTTTTTTTTTTTTTTTAATTTTTTTTAAAAGGTTTATTTATTTATTATGTGTAAGTACACTGTAGCTGTCTTCAGACACACCAGAAGAGGGCATCAGACCTCATTATGGATGGCTGTGAGCCACCATGTGGTTGCTGGGATTTGAACTCAGGACCTTTGGAAGAGCAATCAGTGCTCTTAACCGCTGAGCCATCTCTCCAGCCCAAAGTTGAAGAGTGAAAATCTTAAGTGACCCAATTTCAACAGTAAAATTAATAAGATCTTAATAAAGGTAATGTATGTTTAAACCTTTGCAAATGGACAGATGAAAATAAAATCCCCCATAATACCCAGTTCTTTGAGTTTTAGTTAATTCCAAAAGTAGTCAACTTGACTACCAAGAATAGCTAGCACAGCATGCAAAACAGAACAGCTGAGAAAGATTTTCTCCCTGTGGAAGGTAAGGAGAGCATAAAAGCCATTTGCAAAGCAATGATTTTCTTCAACAAAGAAAACATAGAGATTTTTTTTGTTTTTTGTTTTCTTTTTTTTATTGATTTAAGTTTTATTGCATTATGATGAGAAAAAATACATGCTTTCAATTTATCTAAATTTGTTAACATTTAAAAAAATATTTTAAGTAAATAGAGTTACATCACATTCTTGTTTTCCTTTTAGACCCCCTTCAAGACCTGTAATAACTTTCATTTTTTTAATTTGTCATAGTCTTAAAATTTATAAAATATTGCAACAACGAGTATGATAAAAATTGCTTGATATAAACAACAATCAATTGAACAGTCTTATGTAGATGCTTGTGTACAGCAATACTGAAAACACATACATTTGTCTCAATATAAATTTGAAATAACTCCAAATATATTAACTGTATATTTAAAGAAAAATACATCACTACTAGTATTTTTTTCAAATGAACATGAATAGATAAAATCTTTGATTTTGTTTTTGTTTTGTTTTGTTTGTTTTTTTAGTAGAGATTAAAATCTTGGCTCTTACTTGGCCCAAAATAAGAACAATTTTTAGACACTGGAGATCATTGTAATAAGGCTGTACTTCAGTGACCCTCACATCACCAAAGGATTTTACCTCCACTGTAGCTAAGCTGAGAGTTGACAGTTCTGCTGCACCAAGGAATGAACTGAAGGCACGATTTTTGGATACAGATTTCCTGCTATGGTCAAAGCTATTTGACTGGAGTGATTGTCATCATTCTCAGCCCACAGAGAACAGGTTACATTCATTTAAGAAATGGTGTATGTATTAAGATGGTCTATCCATGAAGTCATTCACCAACTGTTACAATGAACAAATGGTTCTGCTTGGAGGGTGGCACAGACATTAGGTGAGAGTAAGAATCTGGTTCATTGGCTGTGATGATTTTCAAAAGCATTCATCTCAGGGAAAGAGTAACTTATAAAGTCATCTTCTTCAAACTTGATACAATAGTTACAAACATAAAGCAAAGCATTCAGCCTCACTCTGTTGTTCTCTCCCAAGTACTCTCCCAAGCCACCTCCCAAGTTAATTGCCTATGTTTCTTTTAACTGTATAAATTTTGAAATATGTAAACTGTTCTGAAAACTACACTATAGTGTAAAAACATCAAATAAACAATCCTACTAATAAAGAGGCTGGGATAGGAGAAGCCTGATTTCAAGACCATTTTGTGGAACCCAGTAAGACACTGTCATATACAAGCAAGCAGAAAGTGAATATGGATTGTACAATATTGGTCCCATTTCTCCAGTTACCAAATTAAAAGGACCACTAACTACACGACAGCCAACACATTTCTAATTCCTCATATTTTTGAATTAAAATCAATTAGGATATGTGGGTAATATTAACTTCCACGTTAAAAGGAATTGTTACTTCCTGTTATTTTTGTTTTTAGTGATGGAATTAAATTTGTGGGGGTTTGCTGAAAGATTATTTCTTGCTTCTTCTAGAGTACAGTTTTGTTCCTTATATTGGTAATTTCCATCTATTATCCCTTGTAGGGCTGGATTTCTGGAAAGATATTGTATAAATTTTGTTTTCTCGTGGAATATCTTGTTTTCTCCATCTATGGTGATTGAGAGTTTTGCTAGGTATAGTAGCCTAGGCTGACATTTGTGTTCTCTTAGAGTCTGTATGACATCTGCCCAGGATTTTCTAGCTTTCATAGTCTCTGGTGAGAAGTTCAGTGTAATTATGATAGGCCTGCCTTTATATGTTACTTGACCTTTTTCCATTACTGCTTTTAAAATTCTTTCTTTGTTTAGTGCATTTGGTGATTTGTTAATAATTTGGCAATATTATGTGATGGAAGGAATTTCTTTTCTGTTCCAGTCTATTTGGAGTTCTGTAGATTTCTTGTGTGTTCATGGGCAACTCTTTCTTTAGTTTAGGGAAGTTTTCTTCTATAATTTTGTTGAAAATATTTATTGGCTCTTTAAGTTGGGAATCTTCACTGTTTTCTATACCTATTATCCTTAGGTTTGGTCTTCTCAATATATCCTGGATTTCCTGGATGTTTTGGATTAGGATCTTTTTGCTTTTTGCATTTTCTTTGACTGTTGTGTCAATGTTTTCTATTGTGTCTTCTGCCCTGAGATTCTCTCTTCTATCTCTTGTGTTCTGTTAGTGATGCTTATATCTATGACTCCTGATCTCTTTCCTAGGTTTGCTAAATAACGCCAGGGATGTCTCCCATTGTGATTTATTTATTGTTTCTATTTCCATTTTTAGATCCTGGATGGTTTATTTCATTTCCTTCACCTGTTTCATTGTGTTTTCCTGTAGTTCTTTAAGGGATTTCTGTGTTTCCTCTTTAAGCGCATCTAGCTGTTTACCTGTGTTCTCCTGTATTTCTTTGAGGGAGTTATTTATTTATGCCCTTCTTAAATTCCTTTATCATCATCATGAGAAGTATTTTAGATCTGAATCTTGCTTTTCTGGTGTGATGGTGTGTCCAGGACTTGCTATGGTGGTAGAATTGGGTCCTGAGGATGCTAAGAAACCTTTGTTTCTGTTGCTTATGTTCTTAAGCTTGCCTCTAGCCATCTGGTTATCTGTAGTGCTACCTGCCCTGGATAAATCTGCCTGGTGGCTGTCCTATCTGTGATCCTGGTTATGTCAGAACTCCTCAGGGTCAAGCTATTTCTGTGATCCTGTGATTTGGGGATTCTGAGATCCTGGGATCCTGGGCCCATTAGAGTGCCCAGGAGTGGAGCTTCCTTTGGGTGTTGTGGGACTGGCTGCAAAATTTGCACCCAAGGTCTGCTTAGAGCACCAGCCCAGACAGACTGGAAGGAACAAGTGCCACTGGGCTGGCAGAGTTCCTGCCTGCCTTGGTCTTCCTGGTCTCAGTTACTCCTGGTGTTGGGACAGACGTTATGTCCTCCTCACCTGTAATCCTCTGATCCTGGGCTTGCTAGAGAAACTGGGAGTAGAGCTTGCTCTGGGTGTTGTGTGGAATTTGTGCCTAAGTTCTACTCAGGTCACCAGCCCAGACAGACTGGAAGGAACAAGTGCCACTGATTCACAAAATACCACACATAGTATGTACTCACTGATAAATAGATATTAGTCCAGAAGTTTGGAATACCCAAGTTACAATTCACAAACCACATGAAGCTCAAGAAGAAGGAAAACCATAGTATGGATACTTTGGTCTTTAGAAGGTGGAACAAAATACCCATGAGAGGAGATACAGAGACAAAGTGTGGGTCAGAGACTGAAGGAAAGGCCATCCAGAGTCTTCCTTCCCCACCTGGGGATCCATCCATATACAGTCACCAAACGCAGACACTATTGTGGATGCCAACAAGTGCATGCTGATAAGAGCTTGATATAGCTGTCTCCTGAGAGGCTCTGCCAGGGCCTGACAAATACAGAGGTGCATGTTCAAAGCCAGCCATTGAATTCATCATGTGGTCACAAATGAAGGAGTTAGAGAAAGGACTGAAGGAACTGAAGGAGTTTGCAACCCCAAAGGAAGAATAACGATATTATCCAACCAGAGCTCCCAGAGTCTAAACTACCACTAACCAAGGAGTACACATGGACTGACCCATGGCTCCAGCTGTATATGTAGCAAAGGATGGCCTTGTAGGGCATTAATGGGTGAAAGTCCCTTGGTCCCGTGAAGGTTTGATAACCCAGTGTAGTGGAATGTGATGGTGGGGAGGTGGAAGTGGGTTGGGTGGGTGGTGTCACACTCTCATAGAGTCAGGAGGAGGTGAGATCGAATAGGGGGTTCCTGAGGGGGAATTCGGGGAAGGGGATAACATTTGAAATATAAATAAATAAAATATCCAATAACAAAAAACTAAGTGGTACCACTGATTAAAGTAGAAACAAAGAGAGGCCTACAAATATCCTCCAGTCCTTTCAACAAGAACTATGGGATTATAGTCAAAATCAAAATGAAAGAAATCTCTGGCCAGCACTTATCCTATGGATTCTCATTTTCCCCTTTGCCAATAATTGAAAATCGATTTGGGGCAGATCAATTGGAGAGGTTTACTTAAAGCATACAAATCTTTCAACATTGAAGAAAATAATTTTGACTACTAAAAATATCTTGTTCTCTTATGGTGAAGAAATGTATGCCTGTCAGGTTCACTAAGAAATCATTTGTTTCCTATGATTAATGACTATATACAAGTTGACACCATGCAAAATTTTTTGTTCAAGACATGGTTTCTCTGTATAGCCCTGGCTGTCCTGGAACACACTCTGTATACCAGGCTGGCCTGGAAATAAGAAATCTACCTGCATTGGAGTCCCAAGTGCTAGAACTAAAGGTGTGTGCCACCATCGCCCAGCAGACATGCAAACTTTTAAAAACCAAAAGCAAGAAAGCAGATTTTTTTCAACATTGCATAGTTTGTACTATACCCCTAAACATCTTATTTTACACTAACTGCTTTATAAATCATAAGCACTTTGAAAACATATGTATTCACATTTTCATATGTATGATTATGTATGAGGGAGAATGTCTTTCATATGTGCACTGGTAACACACAGAGGAAGAGGGTATCAGCTCCCCTGGATCACTCAGTCAACACACTCTCTTTAAATTTAAAAGCCAACAGAAACCAAGGAACGAACTCCCACCCTAGGAAGACAAACCCAGAAATTAGCACCTAGACCTATAATCACACTAAAGAGAGATGCCTAGACACCAGCTTAGGAACATAATCAATAACAGTCAGCAAAATATGTCATCAACTGAACAAAACTGTCCTCACATAGCAAGTCCTGAAGATTCCAGCATAGCTGAAAGCACAAGAAAAAGACCTTAAAAACAATTATGTGAAGATGACAGAAGTCCTTAAGGAGGAAGGGATATAATCCCATTTATAAAAACCAGAAAAACACAATCAAACAACTGGGAGAAAAAAAAAAAACAAGAAATTCCATATATAAAGCAAAGTAAAACCAAGCAAACAATTGAAGAAAACATAACTGTTCATGACCTCAAAATGGAAATACAAACTGTAATAAACCCCACAAACTGAGAAATCCTGGCAATGTAACTTTTGGACTGCAAAGAGGAACTACAGTGTCAAGATTTACCCATAGAATAGAGATGCAAGAGAGAATTTCAGGCATGAACGGTACAATAGAAGGAATGGATACACAGGATAAAGAAAATGATATCTAAAAATTCCTAAAAATGCCTTCCAGTCTTCATGTCCACTGGGACAGATTGACCTGTCTGCCCTTCTCAACACCTCACAGTCTGCAGGTCTCCCAGGAGATCTGCAGCCAGCCAGGATAACAGGTAAGACACCCACCCAAATGTCCGAAGCAGCTGGGACCCACAAGAAGCCTAGCAGGTGTAGGATGCACCACTTCCTGAAAAAGCCATCTCCCTTCCCATCGGCACCTTGGCCCCTCTCAACACCCCACAGTCTACAGTATTCCCAGGAGATCTGCTGCATCCAGGGTATCAGGTAAGACGCAGGCTTGAATAACTGGAGCAGATGGAAGCCCCAGGGAGCCCAGTGGACACTGGACCCTCACCCCTCTTAGTGAACCCTATCTCCATTGTTCTGCACCTCCACAGGTCTGCCCCTCTCACAATACGCCACAGTCTGTATGTCTCCCACAAGATTTGCTGCAACCCAGGGACACTGGAGGTAGGCTCCAGATAGAGACACCCAGGCCAGTTAACACCACCAGAGATAACCAGATGGGAACAGGCAAGCACAAGAACATATGTAACAGAAGCCAATATACTGGGGCACAATCACACAATGCTCCCACCACAGCAAGCCCCAGATATCCAAACACACCTGAAAAGCATGATTCTGACCTAAAATCCTATCTCAGGAAGAAAAAAGAGACCTTTAAGGAGAATATAAATAACTCACTTAAAGAAATACAGGAAAACACAACCAAATAGGTGAAGGAATTGAACAAAGGGTCCAAGAACTAAATATGGAAATAGAAACAACAAAGAAATCACAAGTGGAGGCAACCCTGGAAATGGAAAACCTGGGAAAGAGGTCAGGAGCTACAGATGCATGCATGTATCATTGGTACAGGGGGGAATACCTAACGAGAACTCCAATGGCTCAGGCTCTAAGATCAACAATGGACAAATGAGACCTCCTGAAACTGAAAAGATTATTTAAGGCAAAAGACACTGTCAATAGGACAAATCACCAGCACACAGATTGGGAAAAAGTCTTCACTATCCCCACATCCGACAGAGGGCTAATATTCAAAATATACAAAGAAATAAAAAAAAAAAACTAACCCCTAAAAAAAATACAAGCAACCCAATTTAAAAATGGGATACACAGCTAAACAGAGAATTCACAATAAAGGAATCTCGAATGTCCTAGAAGCTGTGAAAGAAATGTTCAAAGTCCTTAGTCATTAGGGAAATGCAAATCTAAACGACCCTGATATCATCTTACACCAATCAGAAATGCTAAAATCAAAATCTCTGGTGACAGCACATGTTGTCAAGGATATGGAGAAAGAGGAGCACTCTTCCATTGCTGGTGGGATTGCAAACTACTACGACCACGATAGAAATCAAGTTACTGGAGGTTCCTCAGTAACTTGGAAATCAATCTACCTGAAAACCCAGCTATACCACTCTTAGACATATACCCAAAAGATGCTCCACCATACCACAAGGAAATGTACTCCATCATGTTCATAGCAGCCTTATTTATAGTAGCCAGAAGCTGGAAACAACCAAGATTTCACCGGAAGAATGGATACAGAAAACGTGGTTCATTTATAATATGGAATACTCCTCAGCTATTAAGAATGAGAATATTCATCAATAGGAGGAGAGGACCTTGGCCCTGTGAAGGTTCTGTGCCCCAGTGTAGGGGAATGCCAGGGCCAATAAGTGGGTGAGGGTGGGGTGGTAGGCATTGGGAGTGGGGAGGCAACAGGGGTTTGTTTTTGTTGTTTTTGTTTGTTTCTTTGTTTTTTGGAGGGGAAACTGGGAAAGGAGAAATTTACATGTAAATAAAGAAAATATCTTATTTAAAAAAAAAAGAATGAGGATATTGTGAGTTTTGCAGGCAAATAGATGGAACTAGAAAATACCACCCTGAGTGAGGTAACCTAAACACAAAGGACATGCATGGTATGTATTCACTAATAAGTGGATATTAGCCAAAAAGTAGAGAATACCTAGGATATAAGCTACAGAACTTAGGAAATTTTACAAGCAAAAAGTCTCAAGTGAGGATGCTTCAATCTCACTTAGAAATGAGAAAAATAGCAGGGCGGTGGTGGTTCATGACTTTAATCCCAGCACTTGGGAGGCAGAGGCAGGAAGATTTCGGAGTTTGAGGCCAGCCTGGTCTACAGAGTGAGTTCCAGGACAGCCTGGACTATACAGAGAAACCCTGTCTCGAAAAAAAAAAAAAAAAAAGAAGTGGGAAAAATAATCCTGGAGGCAGGGGGGTGGATCTGGGTGGGAAAGGGTGCATGGACAAGGAAAAGGAGAATAGGATGAGGTATGGGGGTAGGAGGAGACAGGAGAGAAGTCCAAAGGACCAGTAAAATGAATAGAAATATGCAGGCTTGGGAGGTGAGAGGTGAGGGATCATCAAGAAAGTACCAGAGACCCGAGAAGTTAGAGACTCTCAGGGCTCAAGGAGAGTGACATTAGATGAAATGCCCAACAGTGGGGAGAGTCCATCTCCAGTAGATAGACAGGGCCTCAAGTGGAGGGACAGGATTACCAACCAACAGTCAAAATTTCTGACCCAGAATTGTTACTGTCTAAAAGAACTGCAGGAATAAAACTGGAGAAGAGACTGAGGGAAAGACAGTCCAGTGACTGGTTCAACTTGGCATCCATCTCCTGGAGAGCCACTAAGGCCTGACACTATTACTGATGCTATGGTGTGCTTAGAGACAGGAGCCTAGCATGGCTGTCCTCTGAGAGGCCCAACCAGCAGCTGACTGAGACAGATGCAGATACTTACACTCAACCATTGGACCCCTATGGTTGAATTAGAGGAAGGCTGGAAGAAGCTGAGGAGGAGGGCAACCCTATAGAAAGACCAGGAGTCTCAACTAACCTGGAGCCCTGGAAGCTCCCAGACATGAGCCACCAATCAGAATGTGTATAATATTTGTGAAAAACAGTGAGGATGGAGACAAAAAGCCAAAAACATAAGCCTAAAAACACATTCAAGTTTTCATCTAAGTACCTAAAGGATTTACATGAGGAAAAATGTGAACTTGACCAATGTTACCTGTTACTGTATGAGTATACACATTAAATAAACAGACATCAAGATTCTTATAAAAACAACTCAATTAGTTCCATAAACTGTTATACTTCTCCCCCATGCTCTAGAGCTGTCTCTGTAAATGGAAGTTATCAGAAAGGTGGGCTATGACTCTGCAGCTCCTCATGACACCTTGTGGTTTCATGCAAACCCAGCCCCACTGAAGCCCACACACAAAACAATGTTGAAGACCATTTTAATGTCTGCTTCCTACTATATGGATGATATCACAAGATGTGCAATCTGTCTTATCCACCTACCCATCACCATGCACACCTGAGAAATCCTGCAACATAGAAACTCCTTTTGTACCCTGGAATTGAATTTCTCTGAATCATGCCATTGTGGCTGGTTCTAATCAAATATTGATGAAGGATCATCCCTATCACCTTCTTTCTATCAATTTCTGAACTACTTATAAAACTTTGATATCACCATGGGCCTAGTTCATGATTATAAACCAGAGTTGTCTCCTATCTTATGGATTGTGGACAAATGCCTGGACAATCCTGGTAACCTAACACATGTATACGCGCATCTTATTCTCCAATAGGCCTTTTTAGCATAGCATATATCTGTGTGATGTTTTAGAGGCAGCCCTCCCTCACCTACATTCTACTTGCTGTCACTACAAGCATTACTAAATCCTTTACACCAATTTTACTCTTCTACATCACAGCTTACTATTGGAGTGCCATCCGATACACGAGATGCCTTTTACAGTCCACAACACTAACTCTAAATGGATCTTATACCTACATGTATAACATCTTAATGCTAAGGCCAAAACTTCCTGAAGATACTAGAGAAACTAGGGCTTTCAGAGTTTGCCATCCTGTCAAGGGTTTTTCTACACAGAAGCCCCTACTCCAAATGTTTTGTATAGATGCAGCCACCCCAGGGAAGTTATGCCTAACCCACCGCCGGGTCCAGAGAGAGAACAGTACCACAGGGAACCTCACAAGTCACAGCTTCTGTCAGGCTGCTGTTTACCACCCAGCACACCAGCCCCCTCTGCTCAGCCTCCTGCTCCTCCCCTTGTGGGAGTCGGCCCTGCACTTACCATGCGGCCCTGCACTTACCATGTCGGGACTTTGAGCTTGCCCGAACTCCCCGCACTCAGGAGCAGTGCACAGAACACATCTTGCAGAAACATTCACTAGTATCACCTTAAAAGACGATCTCGCAAGATCGCACCCGGAAGAGCACGTCTATTTTTTGATTGGCAGATCCGTCTGGATGTTCTGATTGGTTAGTGCACCTTGAGTGACATGAACACCACCCATAGGCTTAGAGTGTGCTGAAGGGACACAGGGAAATGGATCCAGGCACAGGTTGCCAGGCCAAGGGCAGTCCTTTCCCGGATCTGTAGAAATCTGCATTTCAGTACCACTTGTGTCTGTCCTCCAATTGCTTACTGCTCTGTTTTCAGGACTCTGATGAGGGGAAGACCCACGACTCTAATTTGCTGTTGCTAAGATACCTGCTTCTCTCCTTTGTGGGCCACACTGCAAATTTGGAGCTTGCCTGAGCTCCAACCACAAGTCTCACTTCCATAGTATAATATGGTGGCTTGAAACAGCCACATGTTTTCCATAATGTGTGGTGTGGCATTGCCATCAAAAAAAAAAAAAAAATTACAAAAAAAGAAAAAGAAAGAAAGAGGAAAAAAAAACTTGAACATAGAAAAATTCTGAATGGAGTTACTAGCAGCAGCTGGTTGGGATCTCATCATTCAATCTTAGGAAGAACTGTTTGTCACAGGGAGCCATAATTCAAGTGGAAAGCCCTTTCTCCATTTGGAAAATTTAACACTGTCTCTTATCAGTGATCTCCTTTCTGCAAAGAAAGAAAATCTTATTTCTGCTTAGGTTTCCATTAAGGGTAGTTTATTTCTATTGCCCTGTTTGTCATACTTCTTGAAGTCATGAGCCTTTCTGTATCTTCCCCTCAGACTGAAATTTCAGTCTGACACTTCATTGAGGTAAATGTATCATCCCCTAGAACTCTGGTAATGAAATTGGTTCGTTCTTACGTCTTTAACCATGACTCCTCTGCCTTTTGAGCAGTCTTCATGTTAGTTTTATTGTAGGAAATAAAATCTGAAACCAATGGACTTTTTAGCATCCACAATTAAATCCTTTCTTTTATGAGTTGCAGTGGTTGTGTTGTCTCTTCACAACAAAAGAACAGTGACTAAGATATCATTTTAATGTGGTTTTGTGTGGGAGAGTTTGTGTGTGTGTGTGTGTGTGTGTTGTGTTGATTAAATTTTAACTAGGATAAGTATTAAAATTCATATGTAAAATTTGAAGTGGTAGCATAGATTTTGCTAGGGAGAGCTACAGCCAAGAAGAGAGATGTCACAATTACTTCTCATTTCCCAACATCATTAGAATGTGTGTGTGTGTTAATTTGCATTTGAAGTCATTATTTTTCTTTCTACATGGTTTAAGGAAGATTTTTTTTTAATTAGTTGCTATCAGCAGCATTGAAATAGCATGTCAAAGGGCTGGAAAGGGGTCTCAGTGGTTAAGAGCACTGGCTGCTCTTTTAGAGGTCCCAGGTTTGATCCCCCATATCCACAGGACAAACATCAAGGTGTGACTCCATTTCCATTGTAGGGAGCTGCTTGGATACAATCGTCAGCTGCGGCCGCTTAGACGATTGTATCCAAGATGGCGG
>NW_022196897.1:135598997-135612824 GCF_008632895.1 Mastomys coucha
TGGGTACCTAGGAGAGCTGTAACAAAAGAATATTCCTGAGTAAACCGTCGAGAGAAGAAGTCCAGGTGCTCGGTCGTTATTGCTACAGATAAGGAAGCAGAGAAGCGCGGAGCGCATTCCATGAGGATCTATCTCACTTTTCTGGCCTCTACAGCATCAGGCATGCATGGGATACACAGATGTACATGCAATCAAAACTTCCATACACATAAAATATTAAATAAAACATATCCTTTCTCTCAAAACTTGAATTGCTCAGGCTATTTTTATTTCTTTATTTTTAAACAACCAACCAAATAAATAAATAAATAAACATATAAATAAATAAACAAACAAATAAGTGAAATGGGTTGGTATCAGAGGAGTAAGGTTGGTTGGTGGTAGGAAAAAAAATAATGTGAATTTGTGGCTGTTGGTGACTTTAAACTTTTTTTTAGGGGAATTTGAAGTTGTAAAACTGGTTGTAAATGACATTGAATGCTGCAGTATTGAGAGGGTGTTCTTGTGGAAAACTGAGAGTATGGTGCTAGAATCACTATGTCTGTGAGGTATACATGTGCACATGAATGAAAGTGTTCATGAGGGACAAAAACAAATGGGAAGTATTAACCCTAGAGCTACTGTGACATGCAGGTTTAACCTACCTCTTGTTGGTGATGGGAACTGAATTCTGGTCCTCTGAAAGGGCAATGCTAGCATTTACTCAGTGAGCTATCACTCCAGCCTCATCAGCTGCTTTCTTTTGTCTCCACAAACTACGTGCCAAAGGTGTCATTGTACAGGATGGGTTGAGTCTACTCACATCAATCATTGATCAAGAAAATCCCACATGGATTAGACTAATCTTATGAATGCATATTCTCAAATAAGGTTTTCTTTTCACAATAAATTCTAGTTCAGATCAAGTAAAAACAAAAATTTACCATGGATCACAACATACCTATCATACATATGTGAATAAGTAAGGTTATGTAAACTAGCATTTTATTTTTAATGATTTATGTTGATCAAATGCCAGTAAATGCATGTTAACATTTGTTCTAATCCTTAGACTGGAAATGAATTATTTCTTTTAAGTCTTCATATTTAAAAAGGCAAAGGCAAGATTTATTCCTCCAAGAGTGCATCATATTTGCAGGTAAAGTTCTATGATTGTCAAAAAATATTTGGAATTAGATTTTTTTCTACAGATAAAATTACTGGAGATATATTAACCACCTTTACTAGCATCCAAAATACATGTAAGATTGTTATGTATGTAATAAATGGGCTGCCATAATACATATCTTCTCCAAACTAATTATATAAATAACTACACACAGAAATAAACACAACATGCCTGGGCTAAAGCAAGGGGGCTTTATGGGTTTAAGTCATAGGATGATGATCTATGAACTAGGATCTTTGATTATACTCACATAAAGTAAAAAAGGTGAGTCCCTTGATTGGCACTCCTGGGTGAATAATGAGAAAGGCAATGGTAGCCCAGGATATGCTCCTTGAGGGTTGGGTTGGGGAAAGAAGAACAAACAAGGTTCCTTAGCTTGTGCAGGGGATAAGGAGAGGTTTCAAGCAACCAAAAATGCCTAATTCCTTTGTAGTCCAGAGAATTGCATCATGATTTCATGGTGTTGGAGAAGTGACAGAGTTGACATTTGCCCTCCTAAATTTTGGACTTGTTTTGATCTAATTCCTTCATATGCTCTGAATCTTCTTTGGGATGTTTTCCTCTATGGCACTTTTTGAAAGGTAAAATGTAGAATGTAAAATAATGGAATTATTATGGCCCTAGGGCGCATTATAATTTCTGAACTGCTTGAGAGGTCTTCCTGGGGATATAATCTATGAGAGAAAAAATAAGATTGTTAAAGGTTTGCTTTGTCCAATCTGTGTGTGTAAGTCTCTCTCTCTCTCTCTCTCTCTCTCTCTCTCTCTCTCTCTGTGTGTGTGTGTGTGTGTGTGTGTGTGTGTGTGATGTTTTTTCCACATTAGCTGGCCCCAGAGAGTATTTTGTTAGCCCCAGAGAATTCATGTTTTTCCCTCAGAGAAAAGTCTGCTGAGTGAGTAATTGCTGACTCTATGCCCATTCTCAATTTACCTCACCTGTTGAATCTGGCCTTCTGTAGTAGGAATGATCCCAACATGGACCAGTCAAGACTGCCAAGAACTCACCCTGCTAAGAACATTCTCCTTTACTTCTAACCAGAACAATATCAAATCACTTGGAAGCTCCCTGTTCTGTAGAAGACTATCATGCTAGGAATGATGGTCCAAAGACACAGAGTTAAATATAAACTACAACTTAAAGATTCAATGTGTGTTATTCACTATAGTGTACTTAGTGAATCAAGTCATCTGGGGTAGTAGATAAAAACCTGTCTTAAATTAAGAAAAACAATCAAAATTATATTCACTATTTTTCTTTTCTTTTTTTTTTCTTTTTTTTTATTAAACTCTTTTATTTTTTTACACTCCAAAAGTTACCCACTTTTTTGTCCCCCACCCTGAGTTCTTCACCCCATCCCTTTCCCACACCCCCTCAGAGAGGTGGCCCCACAATGGTTCACCCACTCCCACCTCACCCCCACCATCTCTCTTCCCTGGGGCATTAAGTTTCCACAGGATGAAGCACATCCTCTCACATGGAGACCAGACAAAGCAGTCCTTTATTACACATGTACCCAGCGCCCCTGAGCAGCCCATGTATGCTCTTTGGTTTTTGGCTCAGTCTCTACAAGTTCTGAGGGTTCCAGGCTAGTTGACACTGTTGTTTTCTGGTGGGGCTGATACTCATTAGCTCCTTCAGTCCTTCCCCTAACTCTTCCACACGGGTCCCCAACCACATTCGAATGGTGGTCTGTAAGTATCTGCATTTGACTCATGTCAGTTTCTGGTAGAGACTCTCAGAGAACAGCCATGCCAGGCTCCTGTGTGCAAGCACAATATGACATCAGTTATAGGTTCTGAGTTTAGTGTGTGGGCATGGGCTGAATCAAAGTTGGACTGGTCACTGGGTTGCCTTTTCTTCAGTCTCTGCTTCAATTTTGTCCCTGCATTTCCTTTAGACAGGTACAATTCTGGGTTAAAATTTTTGAAGATGAGTGGGTGGCCCCATCCCTCAACTCGGGACAATGTCTATCTCCTGGATGTGGTTTCTTCAGGTTCCATCTCCCCACTGTTGGGCATTTAGGTTAATGACATCCCCTTGAGTCCTGGTAGCCTTTCACATCCAAGATCTCTGGGACTTTCTAGAGGTTTCACACACACACACACACACACACACACACACACAAACTCTACACCCCACTGCATCATTCGATTCATTCTCCTGGCCCTTTTTACATCTCTCCTGACTGCCCCACACATTTGTGCCCACCCTTTTCCCTCCCTCCTAGAACCTACACTCTTCCACCCAGATCCCTCCCTCCCTCTGCCTCCCATGATTATTTTATTCCAGGTTCTTTATTTTATCCTTGTGCCTTCATTCTTGTTAAGCTTCATACAATCTGTGAGTTGTATCACAGGTATTCTGAACTTTTCAGCTAATATCCACTTTTCAGTGAGTACATATGATGTCTTTTGGGGTCGAGGTTACCTCACTCTGGATGATACTTTCTAGTTACATTCATTTGCCTGTAAAATTTATGATGTCTTCATTTTTAATAACTAAATAGTATTCTATTGTATAAATGAACCATATTTTCTGCATCCATTCTTCGGTTGAGGGACTTCTGAGTTGTTTTCAGCTTTTGCCTACTACAAACAAGGCAATGTTAATCTATCCATGTGTGCATGCATGAACTGTAAAATATAGTTATAAAGACTTTGATCACTGTACATGCTAAATAAATGGTAACAGTCTTTGTTTTGATGAACAATAACTCTTTTCAATATTCTGCAATTTATTTTACTTGCTTAATTACAGTCACACCAAGTTATTTTATGTTATTTGTGACTATCGTAAAGGGTGTTGTTTCCCTAATTTCTTTCTCAGCCTGTTTATCCTTTGTGTAGAGGAAGGCCACTGATGTGCTTGAGTTAATTTTATATCCAGCTACTTTGCTGAAGTTATTTATCAGATTTAGGAGCTCTCTGGTGGAATTTTTGGAGTCACTTAAGTATACTATCATATCATCAGCAAATAGTGATAATTTGACTTCTTCCTTTCCAATTTGTATCCCTTTGGTCTCCTTTGGTTATCTAATTGCTCTGGCTAGGACTTCAAGTACAGTATTGAATAGGTAGGGAGAGAGTGGGCAGCCTTGTCTAGTCCCTGATTTTAGTGAGGTTGCTTCAAGTTTAGCTCCCTTTAGTTTGATGTTGGCTTTTGGTTTGCTGTATATTCCTTTTACTATGTTTAGGCATGGGGCTTGAATTATTTATCTTTCTAAGTATTTTATCATGAAGGGGTGTTGGATTTTGTTAAATGCTTTCTCAGCATCTAATGAGATGATCATGTGCTTGTTTTTCCCTTTGAGTTTGTTTATATAGTGAATTATGTTGATGGATTTCTGAATATTGAACCATCCCTGCATCGTGGGATGAAGCCTACTTGATCATGGCAGACAATCATTTTGATGTGTTCTTGGATTCAATTTTCCCCAGTGATTTCTTAAACTTTTTCTCTGAAAAATGATGGACCTTCATCAATTTTTGTGTTAAGAAAATTTACAATAATGTTATGAGTTCTTTGAAAATTTTGGTTTTAAGGACTTTCTGTGGAGAAACAGTTTTGCATTTCTTTTCTTTGTCTTAGAGAATCCCTTATTCTCATTCCTTGGGATATCTATGTTTTTCAGTTGTTTACTATCATCACTGTTTTGTTTTTTCTACTTAAGTGATTGATATGATTAATACATTGCTCTGGTATATTTAAGAAATTATCATATATTATTGTCCGTGTGACCTATGAAGCTTCAGATGTCAGTCAACGTGATGTATCCTAGAGTTAACTGAAGGATCATCAAGTGTTACCATGCCCAGATCAAGAAGGATGGATGGTAGGTCTATGAGAGATTGTGTGGATTGATGATTGGTGTGGGAAGGCTCACCCACTGAGGTGGCAATATCCTTAAGCATGGGGGCTTGGGTTGGACAAGCGAGCAAGCTGAGCATGAGATAGTGAACACACAAGAGCAAAAAGTCAATAAACAATGTTTCCTCATGGTTAGTGCCTTGAATTTTCAGTTTGAGTTTCTAACCTAAGTACTCATAGTGATTGATTGTCATCTGGCAGTATCAGGCAAAGAAACACATTCATTACTTGAGTTGCTTTTAGTTATTATTTTTTTCAGCAACAGAGAAGGCAGTTATAAGAAAAAATTAGTACCCCAGAAGTGGATTTGTGGCTTCAAAGAACCTGGGAGTGTTGACTTGGAAGAATGTGGAGGATATCAAGGCTTTGCAAGACCAAAGGCACAGGAAGCTGTATATAGAGCTTAATGAGACAGTCTTGTAGGACCTGGAAAATCATAGTATTGAGGGTAATGCAGAGAGTGGATGTCAAGAAAATCACATTATCATTTCAATAGATGAATAAAAAGCATTTGACAACCTCCATCATGGCTTAGTGATAAATGTCCTAGTCAATGTACAGATAAAGGAAAAATATCTCAAGATAATAGGAGTGTATAGGAGAAATACTGCCAACACCATCCTTAACAGAGTTTGAAGCAATCAAGATGAAGACAGACATGAATCACAGGTGTCAACTATATCCACTAATTTACAATGCAGTAAGCTCTAAATACCAGCTGGAGGAATAAGGCAAGAGAGGAGTCCTAAGGGAATGCAAATATGGAAATATGAAGTTTGAAGATAACAATGGATATCCCAAAAGTTCTACAGGATACTTCTAGAGACAATAAGCCAATTCAGAAATGAGGTTGGATACAGAATTATCCTGAACAACTATATAGGCTTTCTATACAGAAGCAACAAATATACAAAAAGATGATGAACACAATACCCTTTACAAAACCATGAAGAAAATTAAATACTTAAACCTAAACAGAGAAGTATAATGATAAAGCATCGGATGCTAACAAATTGGTGGATTTAGTAATATGAAAAAGATCATTTTACATAAAGCTACTCATTGGAACACTAACTAATATCCCACATCATTCAGAAATAGAAAATTCTATCCTAAAATTTATATGGAACAAGAAAAGACCATGGAGAGACAAATAATCCTAAAACAAATGAACAGTTCTGGAGAGACTGGTTCTGGAGAGATTAATGTTCTATATTTCAATGTATATTACAGACCAATAGTGAAAAAAACTGTACTGACACAAAAACAGACATGAAAAACAATGGATTTAAGTAGAATACCCAAACATGAGTATGTGTAACCTCAGCTATTTAACACCCCATCAAGATACCAAAAATAGCATGGCAGTGGTGGTGCACACCTATAATTGCAGGACTTGTGAGGCAGGTGGATTTCTGAATTCAAAGACAGCCTGATCTACAGAGTAAGTTCCAGGACAGCAAGGGCTATACAGAGATCCCTGTCTTGAAACTTCAACCCCCAACCCGGCCCAAATGACGCCAAAAATATAATCTGGAGAAGGAAAATAATAAATGTTGCTGGAAAAACTGAATGTCCACATGCAAGAGACCAACCATATTTAGAAAGGTTAATTTTAAAATGCTTCATAGAAGATGATATCACATATATGAAATACCTTGTGTGTATACAGAAAATATCAGCTTAATCTACCTAATACACATATATATTAGAATATTCAGCAATCTAATGTATATCTCACATCACATCTTAATATGCTATGCATATATATATGTATTTTTATACATATATATTAATTATTGGATGCTGCTTCTTCATGTTGCAATTACTTATCCAGTTAGCACTCCAGGAAGAATTGCATTCTTAGGAAGTTACCTAGACATGCCAGATAATAATATAAGTGCAAAGTGATTTATTTTACATTAACCGTAATGTTGTTGTTGTTGTTGTTGGTGGTGGTGGTGGTGGTGGTGGTGTGTGTGTGTGTATGTTTGTGTGTAATATGGTTATGTGTTTGTGATCCATGACAGATATATGTGAAGTAGAAAATAACTTTGTGGGGACACTTTTGGCTTCATTATGTTGTGGTCAAGGTCAGGCTGCCAGCATTCCACACCATCATCATTTATTTTCCCAATGAAGCATCTCTTGTGCAATCACATAAGATTAGTAGGAACATTAATTTAGTAAAATACTATCTCCTACTCACAATTGCTAGCATAATGTCATATAAGAATAGAAGGAACACAGAGAATTTTAATAAAAATTACATACAAATGAACATAATTTACTGCCATTCCCCCCACCAACCCTCACACACATACACTTTTTTTTTTGGAAAAAAAAGACAGGGTTTGTCTGTGCATCACTGGCTGTCCTGCATTTCATTTTGAGACCTGACTGATATCAAGCTCAAAAAGATCCACTTACTTCTGCCTCCTGAGTGCCTGGATTAAAGACATGTACTACCATGCCCTGCTCTCATCCATTATTATTCTTGTTATTTTCAGATTGTCTTAGTTATTCCAAGGACTAAACACTTGTTCATAACATGTTTTCAGAAAAAAAATGATGCCAGAGAATTTTCTCACTAGTCATAGTTGACTGTTGCAAAGCCTGATGACCCTAGTTCAATCTCTAGGAGACCCATATTACTTCTACATTTTCCTACTATTTATAAACCTGGACAATGGCATAAACACACATGAGCACGTGCACACACATGTACACACACACACACACACACACACACACACACTAACACATATTTAAATGACTTTTTAATGAAAAATGACCAATGTGGTCACTTGTTGAAAAACTTCACCACCTGGGTTTGGTCTTTAGTACTCATATAGAGGAAGTAATAATTGACACTTATAAGTAGCACTCTGAGTGAGAAATGCACACTCTGACACAAGACTATACCCATGGAACATTTCAAAAAGTTAAAATTGCAGGCTGCAGAAGCAGCAGGGCAGCTAGGACAGGATCCTTTCTACCTCCATGTACAACTAGTAGGGATGGCTGATCCACAGCCAGCTGTGTACCTTTCCCCCATGTGGAGAGCTTGTCTCCAGGGAGTGCTCTGACCCCAGGACTCAGGGGAGATCTCCATTTTCTCTCTGGTGACTTTCTCAGGTGGGACCAGGCAGGAGGCACCTGACCCAGAAGCTAAAGAGCAACAGGGACAGTGTCCTTCATTCATCCATCTGCACCCAGGAGGGACAGCTGATCCACAGCACTCTCTGCAGGGGTCTTACCAGGGGAGAACTGATCTCCCAGAAGTACTGACACAAGTTTACTCACCCACAGGAGGAACAAGCTCCAGCCAGTGACAGCAAGAACATCGAACACCAGAGATTAACGCCAGAATCTTACCAACAGAAACCAAGACTACTTGGCATCATCAGAACCTAGTACTCCCATCACAGCAAGTCCTGGATACCCCAACACACTGGAAAAGGAAGATTTGGATCTTAAATCATATCTCATGATGGTGATAGAGGAATGTAAGAAGGACATAAATAACTCCTTTAAAGAAAACGAGGAGAACACAGGTAAACAGGTACAAGACCTTAAAGAGGAAACCCAAAAATCCCTTAAAGAATTACAGGAAAGGACAACCAAACAGGTGAAGGAATTGAACAAAACCATCCAGGACCTAAAAATGGAAGTAGAAACAATTAAGAAATCACAAAGGGAGACAACTCTGGAGAGAAAAAAAACCTAGGAAAGAAGTCAGGAGCCAAAAATGCAAGCATCACCAACAGAATACAAGAGATAGAAGAAAGAATCTCAGTTGCAGATGACACCATAGAGAACATTGGCACAAGCCAGGCAGTGGTGGCACATGCCTTTAATCCCAGCACTTGGGAGGCAGAGGCAGGTAGATTTCTGAGTTCAAGGCCATCCTGGTCTACAGAGTGAGTTCCAGGATAGCCAGAGCTACACAGAGAAACCCTGTCTCAAAAAACCAAATAAATAAATAAATAAATAAATATAAAAAATATAAAAATAAAAAAAGAAAGAAAGAAAGAAGGAAGGAAGGAAAGAAAGAAAACATTGGCACAACAGTCAAAGAAAACACAAAATGCAAAAAGCTCCTAACCCAAAATTCTTACCCACACTTAAAGTCTGTACCACCCTCCAAGCAGAACCATTGTTCATTGAAACAGTTGGTGAATGACTTTATGGATAGACCATCTTAATGCCTACACCATTTCTTAAATGAATGTAACCTGTTCTCTGTGGGCTGAGAATGAAGTCACTCACTCAAGTCAAATAGCTTTGACCACAGCAGGAAGTCTGTATCCAAAAATCGAGCCTACAATTCATTTCTTGGTGAAGCAGAACTATCAACTCTCAGCTTAGCTACGATGGAGGTAAAATCCTTTGGTGATGTGAGGGTCATTGAAATACAGCCTTATTGCAATGAAATCCAATATCTAAAAATTATTATTAATTTTTAAAAATTATTATGGAAAAGAATTGTAGAGCCAGAAATGAAACCACACACCCATGGTCACTTGATCTTTGACAAAGGAGCTAAAACCATCCAGTAGAAAAAAAAAAAAAACAGCATTTTCAACAAATCGTGCTGGCTCAACTGGGGGTTAGCATGTAGAAGAATGCAAACCAATCCATTCCTATCTCCTTGTACTACCCTCAAACCCAAATGGATGAAGGACCTCCACATCAAACCAGATACACAGAAACTAATAGAAAAGGTATTGCAGAAGGATCTTGAGCACATGGGCACAGGGGAAAATTTCCTGAACAGAACACCAATAGCTTATGCTCTAAGATCAAGAATTGACAAGTAGGACCTCATAAAATTGCAGAGCTTCTGTATGGCAAAAGACACTGTCAATAGGACAAAACGGCAACCAACAAATTGGGAAAAAATCTTTACCAATCCTATATCTGATAGAAGGCTAATATCCAATATATATAAAGAGCTCAAGAAGTTAGACTCCAGAAAATCAAATAACCCTATTAAAAACTGGGGTACAGAGCTAAACAAAGATTCCCAACTGACAAATACCGAATGGCTGAGAAGCACCTAAGGAAATGTTCAACATCCTTATTTATGAGGGACATACAAATCAAAACAACCCTGAGATCCTACCTCACACCAGTCAGAATGGCTAAGATCAAAACATCAGGTGACAGCAGATGCTGGTGAGGTTGTGGAGAAAGAGGAACACTCCTTCATTGCTGGTCAGATTGCAAGCCGGTACAACCACTCTGGAAATCATTCTGGTAGTTCTTGAGGCAATTGGACCTAGTACTACCAGAGGACCCTGCAATAACACTCCTGGGCATATACCCAGAAGATGCTCCAACATGTAATAAGGGCACATGCTCCGCTATGTTCATAACAGCCTTATTTATAATAGCCAGAAACTAGAATCAACCCAGATGTCCCTCAACAGAGGAGTGGATACAGAAAATGTGGTAATCTACACAATGGAGTACTAATCAGCAATTAAAAACAATGAATTTATGACTTAGGGAAATACATTTCATAGAGCTGTAAAACCATTAACCAAAGTCATAAGAGAAATGAATGATTTATTATAGAT
Source organism: Mastomys coucha (assembly GCF_008632895.1). Classification (NCBI taxonomy): domain Eukaryota; kingdom Metazoa; phylum Chordata; class Mammalia; order Rodentia; family Muridae; genus Mastomys; species Mastomys coucha. The sequence goes on from NW_022196897.1 coordinate 135,609,618, forward strand.
GCAAGGACAGAAGGAAAAATAATTCCTGGGGGTTTATCCATACCAAACTCCGTTGTTAACTTGGATGCAAAGTTATGGTTTCTGTTTGTTTTGTTTTGTTTAACAGTTATGGCTTTTAACATTCAAAGAACCTGTGGAGCTAGTGATGGAAAATTAATATTTAGCCAGCAAGATGAGATCACCTGCACACAGCTCTGTTATAAACATTTTTTTTTTCTTTTTACTCAGGCCCTTCTCTATCTGACTCCACTTACTCTGGCCCTACTGGCTCCAGGCCAAAGATTTATTTATACATAAGTGCACTGTAGCTGTCTTCAGATACACCAGAAGAGGGCATTAGATTTCATTACAGATGGTTGTGAGCCACCATGTGGTTGCTGGGATTGGAAGAGCAGTCAGTACTCTTAACCACTGAGCCATCTCTCCAGTCCCTGTTGTAAACTTCTCCAATTTATGTGTGAACTTTTAGTGAATGCTTGTTTAAAAAGTATGCTTGGAAAAATCATTTGGTCTATTCTCCTTTAAAAGGTACAAAAATCTAGGAACAATGACATTAGGCAAGGGCAGGAGAGAGAAGAACGCAGAAAGAGAATTAGAATCTAAGGCATAGCAAAGTAAAGAGAGCACAAGGGAAAGAAGAGAGACAAAGAAGAACCTTCAGAGACAGCAGAAGAGTGCGGCTTCTTATCATTGTGAGACAGAACATGGTTTTTTCTCAATAGCAAGGCAGGTTTAGTCTTACTAAGGAGGGCAAAGCTGTTTCTTACAGATATGGTTTAATTCATTTAGCAATAAAACTGTAAAAGTTCATTCTTTAATTATGCAATAAAGATTGAAGCTTATTTTCTATCCAGAATGAATGAGTGCTTTCTGCATTGGTACTTGGGCTTTTGCTCCATATGTGTACATATATGTATCGGTGTGTCTGTGTGAGTACATAAGCTGATTACACAGATTGTTAGGACCAACAAATAACTATGTAATAATGAGTGTGTAGGTATGAATGCATCTATGTTTATGCATATTTATTTGTGTAAAATATTTTCCTTCTGCAAGTGTGATTCTCCTGGTTCAATCAACATTATTGCTCCAGACCTCCTTCCACCTGGAAAGTGAGAAGCAAGGCCTCAGGACTAGAGAAAAAGGAGTCCTAGCAATTAATCTATTACTTAATCCCTTGCTGTGAAGCATCTGATGTTAATTGCCCAAGCCAGTGATTTTTAACATCAGAACAAGAAAAACTTGAATGGAATTCTTGAGAAGCCAGCAGCTTCAGCATTCAGCATAGTTAGAAAGTTTAAAACCCAGAGATCACCAGGTTTCTGGACTACATCCAACTCTGTGTCATACTCCAACCCATTCCAGGCTGGGCAGGCTCCTGGCAATTTTTTACTGTAAACTGTTGAGAATAATTATGAAAAGCCTGTTAAATTTCAATCACTTTATAAATGATCAAATTCTTTAATATGTTTAAAACAATATTGTAGTCATGCTAAATATAATATAGTTAATTATACGAATAAGCCTTAGGTAGCATTCTGTTTCATAAGCATATATATAAAAAGAGATGAGGGTTATTTAACTCAGATATGGTTTGTAGACACTTGCCTTCAAACCTATTAGATATGCACTGAATATGGTATTTAAGATGCTCAAACTTACCATGACTGACAGGGATTCTCATATCTTAGTAATGACTTCTAAGGTATCCAGGAAGATGATAGACACAGCAACAAAATACTCCAGTTGATTGTGTTAATGCTAACCACTGGGAAAGACTGCCCCAATGCCTCAGCTACTCCTCTGGCATGGCCTAAACCATGGACATACAAATACAAGTGTAAGGATTTGTAAAGGCTGTGGGAGTTTTAAAGTTATTTAGATCGTGGGGATAAATAAGAAAGTAAGGATTGAGGCTTAATGGTGATGTATTTGTGTGTCAAGTTGACAAGGGGTCAATTGTACTGACTAGTTTTGGGTGTCAACTTGACACAAGCTAGAGTTATCACAGAGAAAGGAGCCTCCCTTGATGAAATGCCTCCATGAGATCCAACTATAAGGCATTTTCTTAATTAGTGATCAAGGGGTTGGGGGCACTCCCATTGTGGGTGGTGCCATCACTGGGGCTGGTAGTCTTGGGTTCTATAAGAGAGCAAGCTGAGCAAGTTTTGGGAAGCAAGCCAGTAAGTAACATCCCTCCATGACCTCTGCATCAGCTCCTGCTTCCTGACCTGCTTAAGTTCCAGTCCTGACTTCCTTTGGTGATGAACAGCAATGAGAAAGTGTAAACTGAACAAACCCTTTCCTCCCCAACTTGCTTCTTGGTCATGATTTTGTGCAGGAATAGAAATCCTGACTAAGACATTTGGTGACTTATCTGTATGCAAACATAGAAGCTATTCTCTCTCATACACATACAGCAATGATCCTTGGAGACATGCTTTTCTTTACCACAGAGAATGAGATACTTTGAGTGGTCAAAACTATGTGATACAATATTGAAACATCAGGTGCTACAATGTTATGTGCAGCTAATTTTCCTGCTGATCTCTGTCTGCTGAGAATACTTTGTTTTAGTCACTAATCCTGATATAGATGTGGTTTAAGACAATCAGACTCATTTTTTGTCAAAATGAATCTCAAGGAAAAACCTCCAAGTTTAAGAACTAAAGCCACATTGACCTATTTTAGAAAAGAAAATGAATCTGGACTACCTGTAAGATCAAGTGTAAAGGTATTGTGTGAGACTGTCCTAGAGAGAAGTAAGACAAATATCTACTTACCCAAGACAGGTAAACAAAGACAGACCAATTGAATGATTATACCAAGGTCTAATTTGGGAAACCAAAACATTTATAAGAATTACTTATAGAGATATGGTAAAGGGTTACCTACACTGGCAGGAACAACTCAAAGCAGTTGCATTACCAAAAATTCAATGCATTAAGGATGATGATACACCAAATGTGCATTTCTAGAGTGCTATGAATGACATGTACATGATGCTGCATGGCCAAATGAAGAACTCTTCTAAGAGTAGGTGCTTACTGTTTCTATAACATTAAGGAGGGTCTCTATGTACATTGTGAAGTTCAGAAAGTTCTAGTGGCACATGTTCTTTACATCCAGAGTCTCCTGTTCCTTTAACCTCTCTCTTTCAACTTACATATTACCAAGCCTTAAGGACTTGAGGGTGGAATGTTTCAA
>NW_022196897.1:135613909-135615498 GCF_008632895.1 Mastomys coucha
CACTGTCAATAGGATCAAACGGCAACTAACAAATTGGGAAAAGGTCTTTACCAATCCTATATCTGATAAGGGCTCATATCCAATATCTACAAAGATCACAAGAAGTTAGACTCTAGAGAACCAAATAACCCTATTAAAAATGGGGTACACAGCTAAACAAGGAATTCTCAACTGATGAATACCAAATGGCTGAAAAGCATGGAAAGAAATGTTCAACATCCTTAGTCATTAGGGAAATGCAAATCAGAACAACCCTGAGATTCTACCTCACACCAGTCAGAATGGCTAGAATAAAAAACTTAGGTAACAAGAGATGCTGGTGAGGTTGTGAAGAAAGAAGAACAGTCTTTCATTGCTGGTGGAACTGCAAGCTGGTACAAGTACTCTGGAAATCAGTTTGGTGATTGATCTGGAAATTGGACACACTACTGCCAATGGACCCAGCTATGTCGGCCACCTTACCTGTCCAGTTAGAAGTAAGGAGGCAAACACCAAGCCATGGTCCATGCAGTTTAATCAGGAACCTTCATATTTACTTCTTCTCTTGCTAGCTAGCTTCTTTTATATTCTTCTATATCTTCTTCTTACATCTTACTTATTACTACTTACATCTTATTAGTTACATCTTATTAGTTACATGCTTATTCCTAATACTATATCTTACATCTATCCTTACATCTTACTTCTATATCTACATCTTCTCTCCTATCCCATTACCAGCCCCAATTCTAAATACTTACTCCTAAATCTTACATAACCCATCACCAGCCCCTAATTCTACATACTTACTCACTATTTCTTATATTCTCTACATACTTACTATCTCTACATACTAACTCAATACTCTTACATACTTACTCACTACTCTATATCTTACTTCTATCTATCTCTACATACTTACCCCTAATTCTTACATCTTACCTCTAATTCTATATACTTACCTCTAATCCTATCTCCAGACCCCAGTCCTTGTGGGTTAAATACTTTCCCTGGTCCCAATCAGCATCAGCTATGTGGCAAAGCATAATAGGCTACAAGAAATCATGCCAGCTTGCATCATAAACTAGAGGCACACAGCTTTTCCAACTAAGGCTTGTTTATCTCAATGCTCTCTGCTCTGGCCAGAGACCAGGTGTTCAATATATATGTATAGGGTGGCAGCTGTGGCTCCCCACACAGCTATTCCTGTCCTGGGCATATACCAAGAAGATGTTCCAACATGTAATAAGGACACATGCACCATTATGTTCATAGCAGCGTTATTTATAGTAGGCAGAAACTGGAAACAACCCAGATGTCCCTTAACAGAGGAATGGATACAGAAAATGTGGTACATCTACACAATGGAGTACTACTCACCCATTAAAACAAATGAATTTATGAAATTCTTGTGGAAATGGATGGTTCTAGAGAATATCATCCTGAGTGAGGTAACCCAATCACAAAAGAACACACATGGTATGCACTCTCTGATAAGTGAATATTAACCCAGAAGATAGGAATACACAAAGTATAAACCACAAACCACAAGAACTCAAGAAGAAGGAAGACCAAAGTATGTATACTTCATTCCTTTTTTTTTTTTTTTT
>NW_022196897.1:135616343-135628444 GCF_008632895.1 Mastomys coucha
CAGGATGATATTCTCCAGATCCATCCATTTCCCTAAGAATTTCATAAATTTATTGTTTTTAATAGCATTCTATATTTACTGACTTATGTGTACTTAAGCTAAGGCATCAAATGGTAAAGTGTACTAATCCTGATCTAACTCAAGCTGCCCAACTTAAAGACTGCCATCTCTAAGAAGGAGAATTTAGCCTGGGTGTTAGCATGCGTGCCTCTTAGCTAGCGTGAGAAATGTAACAGTGATTAACAGATTATAAATTTGGAGAAAAGGATTATGGGAAAATGTCAAGGAAATATTGGAAGTTTATCCCATAAGACAGCCAAACTTCTCAATAACCAAATTCATTATAAGGTTACAGATTGCTTTGGAATGTGACTTTGAATATATACTTTTCAGAAGTTTTGCTACATGGCATCACCAGAACCTAGTACTCCTACCACAGCAAGTCCTGGATACCCCAACACAATGGAAAAGCAAGATTTGGATCTTCAATCATATCTCCGGATAGTGATAGAGGAATTTAAGAAGGACATAAATAACTCCTTTAAAGAAAAAGAGGAGAACACAGGTAAACAGGTACAAGCCCTTAAAGAGGAAGCACAAAATTCCTTAAAGAATTATAAGACAGGACGACCAAACAGGTGAAAGACATGAACAAAACCATCCAGGACCTAAAAATGAAAGTAGAAACAATTAAGAAATCACAAAGGGAGACAACTCTGGAGAGAGAAAACCTAGGAAAGTATTCAGGAGCCAAAAATGCAAGCATCACCAACAGAATACAAAAGGTAGAAGAAAGAATCTCAGGTGCAGAAGATAGCATAGAAAACATACAGCAGGTTTCTGATGAAGACATACTACACTCAGTTCCTCATGCACTGCCCATGCCTGGATTCTGCTGTGTTCCCACCTTGGTGATAATGGACTGAACATTTGAACCTCAATGTTGTCTCCCCCAATTCTGCCCGCACTTTGCTATGGCGTTCTGAAAGTGAAAGTGAACTGACAGTCCAGGGTTGAAGCCGGCCACCTGTGGTGCAAGACAATAGCCCACAAACCCTGCAGCTCCTCCTGAAATCAAAGAAGGACTCACAACTAACTTCTGCTAAGAGTCCTGTTAGAAGTCTCTGCTCACCTTAAACAGACTCTTAACCTGCAATATATCGCCACTAAGAACCTGGAGTCTAAGCCAGGCGGTGGTGGCGCACGCCTTTAATCCCAGCACTTGGGAGGCAGAGGCAGGCGGATCTCTGAGTTCGAGGCCAGCCTGGTCTACAGAATGAGTTCCAGGACAGCCACAGTTACACAGAGAAACCCTGTCTCGAAAAACAAAAACAAACAAACAAACAAAAAAGAATCTGGAGTCTATATGTCTGCCGTTGTATTTACGTTATGCATGTGCTATGTTTGGATATTGTGGCTTCACTTGCTGCCTGGATATAAAAACCCATTTCACCCCAAGTAAAGCACGCTTTGATACATTTACTTAACATCTCTCCGTCTTTTGTTCTCGACCCGCTTATTCCCACAGGTCTGGTCCAACCTCCAGTTCGAAGTTACCCACGACCCAAGTAGATCTGATGGTCGGACTCTAGACCTCAATATCTGATAGAGGGTTAATATACAAAATATACAAAGAACTCAAGAAGTTAACCTCCAGAAAACCAAATAACCCAATTAAAAATAAGGTACAGAGATAAACAGGGAATTCACAATAGAGTTGTCTCAAATGGCAGAGAAGCACTGAAAGAAATGTTCAAAGTCTTTAGTCATCAGGGAAATGCAAATCAAAACGACCACGAGATTGCACCTTACAACAATCAGAATGGCTAAGATAACAAACTAAAGTGAAGAAACATGATGTTGAGGATTCAGGGAAAGAGGAACACTCCTCCATTGCTGGTGGGACTGCAAACTGGTACAACCACTCTGGAAATCAATCTGGCAGTTAATCAGAAAATTGGAAATAGTTCTACCTAAAGACCAAGCTATACTACCCCTAGGAATATACTCAAAAGTTGCTCCACTTTACAACAAGGACATGTGCTCCACTATGTTCATAGTAGCCTTGTTCGTAATAGGCAGAAGCTGAAAACAACTCAGAAGTCCCTCAACCGAAGAATGGATACAGAAAATATGGTTCATTTTATACAATAGAATACTATTTAGTTATTAAAAATGAAGACATCATGAATTTTACAGGCAAATGAGTGTAACTAGAAAATATCATCCTGAGTGAGGTAACCTTGACCCCAAAAGACATCATAGGTACTCACTGAAAAGTGGATATTAGCTGAACAGTTCAGAATACCTGTGATGCAACTCACAGATTGTATGAAGCTTAACAAGAATGAAGGCACAAGAATAAAATAAAGAAGTTGGAATAAAATAATCATGGGAGGCAGAAGGGGGGGAGGGACCTTGGTGGGAGAGTGTAGGTCCCAGGAGGGAGGGGAAAAGGTGGGCACAATCATGTAAGGAGCAGTCAGGAGAGATGTAAAAAAGGGCCAGGAGAATGAATCGCATGGTACAGTGGGATGTAGTGTGTGTGTGTGTGTGTGTGTGTGTGTGTGTGTGTGTGTGTATGTGTGTGAAACCTCTAGAAAGTCCCAGAGATCTGGAATGCGAAAGGCTACCAGGACTCAAGGGGATGTCATTAGAGTAAATGCCCAACAGTGTAGAGATGGAACCTGAAGAAACCACATCAGGAGATAGACATTGTCCCCAGCTGAGGGATGGGGCCACACCCATCTTCAAAAGTTTTAACCCAGAATTGTACCTGTCTAAAGAAAATGCAGGGACCAAATTGAAACAGAGACTGAAGAAAAGGCAACCTAGTGACCAGTCCAACTTTGATTCAACCCATGCCCGCATACCAAACTCAGCACCTATAACTGATGTCATATTGGGCTTGCAGACTGGAGCCTGGCTTGGCAGTCCTCTGAGAGTCTCTACCAGAAACTGACATGAGTCAAATGCAGATACTTACAGACCACCATTCGAATGAGGTTGGGGACCCGTGTGGAAGAGTTAGGGGAAGGACAGAAGGAGCTAAGGGGGATTGCAACCCCACAGGAAAAACAACAGTGTCAACAAGCCTGGAACCCACAGAATTCCCAGAGACTGAGCCAAAAACCAAAGAGCATACATGGGCTGTTCAGGGTACATGTGTAATAAAGGACTGCTTTGTCTGGCCTCAATGTGAGAGGATTTGCTTCATCCTGTGGAAACTTGATGCCCCAGGGAAGAGAGATGTAGGTGGGTGTGAGGTGGAGGGGGTGGGCATTTGTGGGGCCACCTCTCTTAAGGGGTGTGGGGAGAGGGATGGGTTGAAGAACTCAGGGAGGGGGACAAATTAGGGGGTAACTTTTGGAATGTAAATAAATAAAATAGTATAATATAAAAAGAAAAAAAATAGTGAATATAATTTTGATTGGTTTTCTTAATTCAAGACAGGTTTTCATCTACTACCCCAGATGACTTGATTCACTAAGTACACTATAGTGAATAATTCCCATTGAATCTTTAAGTTGTAGTTTATATTTAACTCTGTGTCTTTGGACCATCATTCCTGGCATGATAGTCTTCTACAGAACAGGGAGCTTCCAAGTGATTTAATATTGGTCTTGTTAGAAGTAAAGGAGAATGTTCTTAGCAGGGTGAGTTCTTGGCAGTCTTGACTGGTCCATGTTGGGATCATTCCTACTACAGAAGGCCAGATTCAACAGGTGAGGTAAATTGAGAATGGGCATAGAGTCAGCAGTTAATCACTCAGGTGACTTTTCTCTGAGGGAATAATAACATTAATTCTCTGAGGCCAAAAAAATAATCTCTGGGGCCAGCTAAAATGGAAAGAACATCACACATACACACACACACACACACACACACACACACACACACACACACACAGAGGGGATTAATCAAATTTTATTTTTTCTCTCATAGATTATATCCCCAGGAAGACCTCTCAAGCAGTTCAAAAATTACAATGCTCCCTAGGGCCATAATAATTCTATTATTTTACATTCTACATTATATTTTTCATAAAGTTTCATAGAAGAAAACATCCCAAAGAAAAATCAGAGCATTGCAAGGAATCAGACCAAAGAAAGTCCAAATTTTAGGAGGACAAATGTCAACTCTGTCATTCCTCCAGCGTCTTGAAATCATGATGCAATTCTCTGGACTACAAAGGACTTAGGTGTTTTTGGTTGTTTGAAACCCCTCCTTATCCCCTGCTTATCCCCTGCACAAGCTAAGAAACCTTGTTTGTTCTTCTTTCCCCAACCCAACCCTCAAGGAGAATATCCTGGGCTACCATTCCCTTTCTCATTATTCACCCAGGAGTGCCCGCCAAGGGATTCACCTTTTTTACCTTATGTGAGTATAATCACAAATCCTAGTTCATAGATCATCACCCCATGCCCTAAACCCATAAAGCCCCCTTGCTTTAGCCCAGGCATGTTGTGTTTATTTCTGTATGTCATTATATTTTATCTGTAGGAAAGAAACTTATTCCAAATTTTTTTTTGACAATCATAGAACTCTGTCTGCAAATATGATGCACTCTTGGAGGAGTAAATCATGACTTTGCCTTTTTAAATATAAAGACTTAAAAGAAATGATTCATTTCCAATCTAAGGATTAGAACAAATGTTAACATGCATTTACTGGCATTTGACCAACACAAATCATTAAAAGTAAAATGCTAGTTTATATAACCTTACTTATTATCATATGTATGATATGTATGTTGTGGTTCAGGGTAAATATTTTTTTCACGTGATCTGAACCAGGAGCTATTGGGAAAAGAAAACCTTATTTGAGAATATGCATTCATAAGATTAGTCTAACCTATGTGGGATTTTCTTGATCAATGATTGTTGTGAGCAGACTCAACCCATCCTGTACAATGACACCTTGGGCAGGTAGTTTGTGGAGACAAAAGAAAGTAGCTGCTGGGGCTGGAGGGATAGCTCACTGAGTAAATGCTAGCATTGCCCTTTTAGAGGACCACAATTCAGTTCCCATCACCAACAAGAGGTAGGTTAAACCTGCATGTCACAGTAGCTCCAGGGTAAATACTTCCCATTAGTTTTTGTCCCTCATGAACACTTTCATTCATGTGCATGTGTATACCTCACAGACACAGTGATTCTAGCACCATGCTTTCAGTTTTCAACAAGAACACCATCTCAATCTTTCAGCTTTCAATGTCATTTACAACCCATTTTCCAACTTATATTCCCCTAAAAAAAAAGTTTAAAGTCACCAACAGCCACAAATTCACATTATTTTTTTTCCTACCACCAATTATCCTTACTCCTCTGACACCAACCCATTTCAGTTATTTGCTTTTTTATTTATTTACATAGTTATGTACTTATTTATTTATTTATGTATTTATTTGGTTGGTTGTCTAAAAATAAAGAAATAAAAATAGCCTGAGCAATTTAAGTTTTGAGAGAAAGGATTTGTTTTCTTTAATATTTTATGTGTATGGAAGTTTTGATTGCACGTAAATCTATGTATCCCCTGCATGCCTGATGCTGTAGAGGCCAGAAAAGTGAGATAGATCCCCATAGAAATGGAGTCACACCTGGATGTGTGTCCTGTGGATATGGGGGATCAAACCTGGGACCTCTAAAAGAGCAGCCAGTGCTCTTAACCACTGAGACCACTTTCCAGCCCCTTGACATGCTATTTCAATGCTGCTGATAGCAACTAATTAAAAAAAAATCTTCCTTAAACCACGTAGAAAGAAAAATAATGACTTCAAATATAACTTAACACACCCATTCTAATAATGTTGGAAAACGAGAATTAACTGTGACATCTCTTTTCTTGGCTGTAGCTCTCCCTAGCAAAATCTATGCTACCACTTGGAATTTCACATATGAATTTTAATACTTACCCTAGTTAAAATTTCATCAACACAACACCCCCCCCCACATACTCGCACACAAACCCACATTAAAATGATATCATAGTCACTGTTCTTTTGTTGTGCAGAGACAACACAACCACTGCAGCTCATAAAAGAAAGGAGTTAATTGTGGATGCAAAAAGTCCATTGGTTTCAGATTTTATTTCCTACAATAAAACTAACATGAAGACTGCTCAAAAGGCAGAGGAGTCCTGGTTAAAGACACAAGAACGAACCAATTTCATTACTAGAGGACTAGGGGATGATACATTTACCTCAATGAAGTCTCAGACTGAGGTCTTAGTCTGAGGGGAAGATTCAGAAAGGGTCAGGACTTCAAGAAGTGTGACAAACAGGGCAATAGAAATAAACTGCGCTTAATGGAATCCTAAGCAGAAATAAGATTTTCTTTCTTTGCAGAAACGAGATCACTGATAAGAGACAGTGTTAAATTTTCCAAATGGAGAAAGGGCTTTCCACTTGAATTATGGCTCCCTGTGAAAAACAGTTCTTCCTAAGACTGAATGATGAGATCCCAACCAGCTGCTGCTAGTAACTCCATTCAGAATGTTTACTGTTCAAGTTTCTTTCTTTCTTTCTTCCTTCCTTCCTTCCTTTCTTTCTTTCTTCCTTCCTTCCTTCCTTCCTTCCTTCCTTTCTTTCTTTCTTTCTTTCTTTCTTTCTTTCTTTCTCATTTTTTGTAATTTTTTTTTTTTTGATGGCTATGCCACACCACACATTATGAACAACTGAAGTGAGTGTTGTGATTGGAGCTCAGGCAAGCTCCAAGTTTGCAATGTGGCCCACAAAGGGGAGAAGTAGGTAACTTAGCAAAACAGCAAATTGGAAGTGTGGGTCTTCCCCCTGATCAGAGTGCAGAAAACAGAGCAGTAAGCAATTGGAGGACAGACACAAGTGGTACTGAAATGCAAATTTCTGCAGATCTGGGAAAGGACTGGCCTGGGACTGGCAACCTGTGCCTGGAACCATTCCCCAGTGCCCCTTCAGCACACTCTAAGCCTATGGGTGGTGTTTATGTCACTCAAGGTGCACTAGCCAATCAGAACATGCAGGCGGGCCTGCCAATCAAACAAGAAGGAAGGCTCTTCCGGGCGAGATCTTGAAGTTCCTCTTTTAAGCTGAAAGTGGTGTTTCTGCTTAATAAGTTCTGTGAGCTGTGGGGAGTTCGTAAAAGCTCAGAAGTCCCGACATGGTAAGTGCAAGGCCGTCTCCACATGGGGAGGAGCAGGCGGCTGAGCAGAGGGGGCTGGTGTGCTGGGTCGTCCCTGGGGCTCGGTGGTAAACAGCAGCCTGACAGAAGCTGTGACTTGTGAGGGTCCTTGTGGTCCTTTTCTCTCTCTGGACCTGGCGGTGGGCTCGGCATAACTTCCCTGGGGTGGCTGCATCTACACAAAACATTTGGGGTAGCGGCTTCTGTGTAGAAAAACCCTTGGCAGGATGGCAAACTCGGAAAGCCCTAGTTTCGCTAGTATCTTCAGGAAGTTTTGGCCTTAGCATTAAGCTGCTTTACAGGTAGGTATAAGATCCATTTAGAGTTAGTGTTGTGGACTGTAAAAGGCATCTGGTGTATCGGATGGCACTCCAATAGTAAGCTGTGATGTAGAAGAGTAAAATTGATGCAAAGGATTTCTAAATGCTTGTAGTGACAGCAAGTAGAATGTAGGTGAGGGAGGACTGCCTCTAAAACATCACACAGGTATACGCTATGGTAAAAAGGCCTATTGGAGAATAAGATGTGAGTATACATGTGTTAGGTTACCAGAATTGTCCAGGCATTTGTCCACAATCCATAAGATAGGAGACAACTCTGGCTATGGTTATCAGTCCCGAGTCCAGTGTGAGCTTGCTCAGTAATGTTTTTGAGATCTTCTTTGTTTCCCCTTTTCCAGTTTTTTTTTTGTTTGTTTGTTTGTTTTTATTAGATTCCCCCTGGCGTTTTTCCCATTGTATGGTAGTTTGTGCTGAGTTCACAGAGGCCTCCCATTTTGTTCCATTTCCCCCTGTAAGAAGTATACGTGGTGGTATTCTTCAGAAGCCTGTGTGGCATAAGACAGAGGTTGTCCAAGACATTCCTACCTCAGCTGTGATACTTTCTACCTTCTAGTTTTCCAACCTTCTTGTCTTCCGGCACTCGGAAATCAGGACCCCATCAGCGAAGTGTGGCCTGCTGTTTCACGGCACTGATGTACTTAGATAATAAGTCTGGTTATATCTTTTCTGTGTAAATCTCCCATCTGTGGGACTTGCAGTTTCCAGTCCATATTTATATTGCCTGACCCTAAGAGAGACTTAAGGGAGACAGCATTTGTGGAATGTAAAATCTGTTTTTGGCTGTGTCTTCTCTGAGTATTAGCCAGAGCTGAATATATGCTGTCATTAAAGAGATTTTTCCCAAATTAATCTTGTAATCATTTCTGGAGTGATTTTTCCTGGGGAAGGTATATTAATTCTAGGATAGCTGCATCAACTTCCCTGTTATAGAACTATTTCTAAGACAAGCTATGTTGTCTCATGTGTCTTTGATCCAGGTCTCATGCTTCCCAGGCAATGACCTTGTTCTATTGATGAAAATTACTAAATTATTGAGATAAAGGAATGTACCACAGCAGTGTTTTAAAATTCCTCATTTGAGTCATGTGATGAACTGTTTGTTTCAGTATCAGGTTAAGGGTTTTCCCTGTGGAGCATGCCTTCTGCCTTCAGACCAGAACAGGACGAACAGTTTACTGTGTATACTGTGAGATGAAACAGGATGGGCAGTATCTAGAATGAAGACTAAAGTTCAAAGGAGACAGCTGCAGGCATCACCATTATGAAGAAGGACCTAATTCAGACAGGGTGAATGACTTTGTAGTTTTCCAGCATGTATTTGTGCATGTTATGGCTATTCCTGGTAGTCAGCTTGACTATATCTGCAATGAACTGCATCCAGAAATTGAGGCACAGCTGTGATCCAGATCTTAAGGCTGGAAGACACAGGCTTCTGACTCAGATGTTGACATGGGAGGACACAAGCTTTTTATCCAGATCTTGAGGCCTAGGGACCATGCAAAGCTTAGACCCAGACAAGGTAATACACACCTCTAATCCTAGGAGACAGAAGGAGAAGAGCTCTGCATATAGGCCAACCAGGGTGGTACACTGTTGGGTCTTAACTGCCTTAACTTCAAGACATTGGGAGCTTGCAATGGGAGACTGAACTCATTTTTGTTGTGCCTAGAACAAAGACCCACTGGTCTGAGAGAATTCCAGAGGAAGTAAGTCTGCTGGCTAAAGCTTTGTTGAATGAAAACAACTGACCTCCACCCAGCTTTCCCTGTTGCCTCCATTCTTACTCTTCCTGACTCCTCCCACATTGCTTATGTTTTGCAAATATCGTTATAACCTAGAGATCCAGTTTGGCTTTCACGTGTAAATGCAGAAACCCAAAAGTAAAGTGGCAAGCCTAGGTTGGAAACCCTCAACTTAGCTTCGCGTCCTTTTGTTCTGGAACTCTGTGTTTCTGGTCTTTTCCTCCCTTCCAGACGGAACCTGGTTTGTGAAACTGCAGGACTATTTCAGTTCACACCTATACTCTGGCCACACCAGGTAGCAGGTGAAGTGGTGTCTCAGCAGGAACTTCCAGGGCAGCTTCTGTCAGAGATAGGCTGACAGAATCTGCAAAGACTCTTTTGTCTTAATTCCCCAGGTCACTACCTCAGGCAGAAACTGCCAAAGTCCAGAGGCTGAACTGGGTGGGGGCAGTAACATTCTGTGACTCTAGAGAACTGTGACTAATATGCATGTGAATAAAAACAGACCCTGTTGGTGGGTGTCCAAGTTGACTAGGTTAGCTGGAAGGAAAGTATTGAATTTCTATACAGAGACCTATATAGACATGTGCAGTCCTCATTGGTACAGGTAAGTCAGCTCAGAGAGTTCATACACCTGCCATTGCCTGTGCATCAGGTTAGAGTTCTCAGCAGCTAACACTGCACATAGGGTCAAGGTCAAACACTGTCTCCTTAATGCCATTCCCTCTATCAGAGAAGGGTGTGCTTGTTTTCAAAATCATTATACCTACAGGTTCTTTCAAGTATATTGATGTTTTTGCAAATTCAATTGTTGCTGTCACTTTTTAAATTTCATTTTCTTTATGTATTGCTGTTCTGATCTCTTGTTTTTATCCTCAAATGTTTCCCATTCATTAAGAATTTCATTTCTTGGCTTGACAGTGGTGTCGCATGTCTTATATCCAGCACTTGGGAGGCAGAGGCATGTGGATTTCTGAATTTGAGGCCAGCCTGGTCTAATGAGTGAGTTCCAGGACAGCCAGGGCTACACAGAGAAACCCTGTCTTGAAAAAAAAAAAAAGAAGAAGAAGAAGAATTTAATTACTCTTTCTAAAGAGATTTCGTATTTCTGTCCATTTAGAGCAACATCTCCTATAGCTCAGCCTTTCCTTATGCTATGTGGAAAGTTAAGACTTGCTATGAACACCAAATCTGCCTGTGCTGCCCTGTGCTTGGAAGACTGTCCTGCTGCTCCATTTAGGCAGGGCTCTGACTGATCAGTGAGAAGAGATGGAGACCAGTGAATGAGTGTCCTCCAACCTCCCTGGATTGGGGTGAGAGGTTTACAGATAAAGAGGGACCTGTGTAAGCATTGAGTTCTCTGACTAACTTTGAGTCTGGTGCAATCACGCACAGAAAAGGAGGGGGAAGAAGGAAGGTGAGGGCCTTTTTGCCTTGACAGTAGTTGACAAGAGCCATGAGTAGTCAGGTAATCAATTTTAGACAATCAGTAAAAGTCCAAACTGTCCACTTAGGAGGTTTCCAGAGCTGGGCTATCATGAATCTGGATGAGGAACTGGACTTAAATCTAGAAACCAAATTTCTGTATTTACTCGAACTCAACCAACACAAGATCTAGACAAACTGGTGTGTCTGTGCCTAACAATATTATTTGTTCTGAATGAAAATATACAGTATGAGCAATACTTAAAAGCTCTAGAACATCATTTCATCCTTTTTCTTTCTCCCTACAATTAAGTCCAAAAACCTTGAGACAAATGGCTGATGAGCCTATTTAGCAAATCAAAGCAAACCTGCCTGTCAGGTTCTCTCAGCACACCTCAGTCCACAGCTGATACAGGGCATGGTTTGCATACCTGGTCCTTTATCCCAGGACTAGAGCTGCCCTTCCCCCAGCCATCATTCCTCATGTAATCCAACCATGTTGGTTACCAACTCTTTTCCATCAACTATTTACCATCCTGATCTCTTGGTCTGGCTCTTGCTTCTTCCCTCCTTCCTCTCTCCACATGTGTCCCCTCTAGACTCTCCCAGATGTTCCTGGTTGTGGCTTTCCTAAGCAGCCATGTCCTTTCTTTTTTATTCATTTATTTTCATTCACTTCCCAGTAACTGATTCTTGCTCTAATATTTGTGATCATGTTTTGCTTTAATTGTTGTTACTGTTTAAATTCGACTGAAGTTCTTCTGTAGGACTTCCCAACTATGAAGTAGAGAAGGTTGCAGTGGGCATTATATGTGTAATGGAATATGCAAAGAACTCTAGTGTCTTGGAAGAGGAAAATAAGTGCTTTGGATGTCTAGAAAATCTATGAAATGCAATCTTCCCAGATTAGGGCTCTGTCTGCACCTAGAATGGGCAGAGCTAGGAAGTGTTCAGCTGTTGGAGTCATTTGTTCTCTGATCCCCCAAAGAGGAGCTGCTACTGTCAGGGGCCCAGCTGGGTTTTCCAAGCTAATGAGAGACATTGGCTTAGCAATCAGGATTACCAGTGGAAGGTAGCTTGCAGGTTCTTTACAGGATTCTCCTCAGATACATCTGCAGCAAGCTGTGAGGAAGACCATAAGCTGTGTCATGGTTATTGTGGAGGCCCCTGTCCCCAGGCCAGGAGAAGCATGCCTGCTGAGCTCTCAGAGTTTGATTTGCCCTGACTGAGATGAACTATGAGTCAGACTGTGCTTCTGTTGGTCATTGTAGTGATCTGAGCAGAGGCCCTTGGCCTGTGCCCCTCCCTGAGTGAGGATATCCTGGGAGGGGGAGGCTTAACAGCACTGACAGTGTAAAGCTGTGGCGTTTATAATATCACTGTCCAGTGTGTACACCAAGGCAGGTGTTTGCTGTACATACAGTGGGAGACAGACT
>NW_022196897.1:135629411-135630601 GCF_008632895.1 Mastomys coucha
ACATTGTCCCAGTGTGTGTATCATTTCTTTATATTCCTATTGAGACTTCTGAGTTTTCTCATGACATAGAGCTTTGGAATCAACGATCCTATTATACATTTTTAGTCATTTTTTCTATGTTTTTAAAAATTATTATTATTTTTATTTATTAACAGTCCAGCCATTGCCCCCGCCTCCCAGTCTTCCCCTCCTCATCTCATTCCTTAGAGGCTCCTGTCTCTAAGCACACCATAGCATCATTAATAGTGTCAGGCCTTTGTGGCTCTCCAGGAGATGGATGCCAAGGTGAACCAGTCACTGGACTGTCTTTCCCTCAGTTTCTTCTCCAGTTTTATTCCTGCAGTTCTTTTAGACAGTAACAAGTTTGGGTCAGAAATTTTGACTGTTGGTTGGTAACCCTGTCCCTCCACTTGAGGCCCTGTCTATCTACTGGAGGAGGACTCTCCCCACTGTTGGGCATTTCATCTAATGTCACTCTCCTTGAGTCCTGAGTGTCTCTAACTTCTCAGGTCTCTGGTACTTTCTAGATGATCCCTTACCTCTCACCTCTCACCTCCCAAGGCTGCATATTTCCATTCATTTTACTGGTCCTTTGGACTTCTCTCCTGTCTCCTCCTACCCCCATACCTCATCCTGTTCTCCTTTTTCTTGTCCATGGACCCTTTGCCACCCAGATCTACCCCTCTGCCTCCACTTTTATTTTTCCCACTTTTTTTTTTCTTTTGTTTTTCGAGACAGGGTTTCTCTGTATAGCTCTGGCTGTCCTGGAAATCACTCTGTAGCCCAGGCTGGCCTCAAACTCAGAAATCTGCCTGCCTCTGCCTTCCAAGTGCTGGGATTAAAGTTGTGCGCCACCACTGCCCTGCTATTTTTCTCATTTCTAAGTGAGATTGAAGCATCCTCACTTGAGACTTTTTGCTTATAAAATTTCTTAAGTTCTGTAGCTTATATCCTAGGTATTCTCTACTTTTTGGCTAATATCCACTTATTAGTGAATACATACCATGCATGTTCTTTTGCGTTTAGGTTACCTCACTCAGGGTGATATTTTCTAGTTCCATCTATTTGCCTGCAAAATTCACAATATACTCATTCTTAATAGCTGAGGAGTATTCAATAGTGTAAATGAACCACGTTTTCTGTATCCATTCTTCCGGTGAAATCTTGGTTGTTTCCAGCTTCTGGCTACT
>NW_022196897.1:135630680-135636701 GCF_008632895.1 Mastomys coucha
ATGGAGTACATTTCCTTGTGGTATGGTGGAGCATCTTTTGGGTATATGTCTAAGAGTGGTATAGCTGGTTTTTCAGGTAGATCGATTTCCAATTTTCTGAGGAACCTCCAGATTGATTTCGATAGTGGGCCTAGTAGTTTGCAATCCCACCAGCAGTGTAAGAGTGTTCCTCTTTCTCCATATCCTTGACAATGTGTGCTGTCACCAGAGGTTTTGATTTCTGATTGGTATAAGGTGATATTTCAGGGTCATTTTGATTTGCATTTCCCTGATGACTAAGGACTTTGAACATTTCTTTCAGTTCTTCTAGGACATTCGAAATTCCTTTGCTGTGAATTCTCTGTTTAGCTCTGTACACCATTGTTGGATTTTTTGGAGGTTAGTTTTTTTGAGTTCTTTGCATATTTTGAATATTAGCCCTCTGTCAGATGTGGGGATAGTGAAGATTTTTTCCCAATCTGTGTGCTGGTGATTTGTCCTATTGAAATTGTCTTTTGCCTTAAGGAATCTTTCAGTTTCAGGAGGTCTCATTTGTCCATTGTTGATCTTAGAGCCAGAGCCATTGGAGTTCTCTTTAGGAAGTTCCCCCTGTGCCAATGATAAATGCATTCATCTGTAGTTCCTGACCTCTTTCCAAGTTTTCCATTTCCAGGGTTGCCTCCATTTATGATTTCTTTGTTGTTTCTACTTCCATATTTAGGTCTTGTACCCCTTTGTTCAGTTCCTTCACCTGTTTGGTTGTGTTTTCCTGTATTTCTTTAAGTGAGTTATTTATATTCTCCTTAAAGGTCTCTATTTTCTTCATGAGTTAGGATTTTAGGTCAGAATCATGCTTTTCGGGTTTTTTTGGATATCCGTGGCTTGTGGTGGGAGCACTGGGTGATGGTGCCTCAGTTTATTGGCCTCAAAACTCCTGACATTGGTCCAGTGGACAGTTATGAGCCTCTATGTAAATATTGGCAATTTACTCTCAATTATTTACAAGAAAGGGAATACGTTTTGTGAGCCACCTCTCTTTCCCTACGTTACTAATTCATGATTAAAATTATATAGCAACTATTTTCATCTGTCCTTTTGCAAAGGTTTAAACATACATTACCTTTTGTTAAGATCTTATTAATTTTACTGTTGAAATTGGGTCACTTAAGGTTTTTGAAAGAAGAGTCCCAGACCTGGAGTGAATGTATAATAATTTGTAGGAACTTGAGTGAAGACCTTTGAGTTCTTTCTAGTTCTTTCTAACATTCTTGTTTGATTGATTGATTTTTGCATGGGAGTTATTGCTTTAATATTTACCTGTTGCTGTACTGGAACTCATATTTTAGACCAGGCTGACATCCAGCTCAATGACATACACCTGTGTATTCCTCCTGATTGCTGGGATTAAGGCATGAGTGAAAGCACCCAGTGAGTTCATCATTTTTGTTTTTTAGTTAGTACTTATTCATACAGTTTATCTGATGTGTGCTCAGCACTGTTGAACTGTTTCCTTGGGTGTTTTTATGTCTCCAATTGCCATTTCATGTGGAAGGCTTCATCCTACTCAAGGGTGCAGAAATGACAGTAATGAAGCTCATTCATTATTCAGTTTCTTTCTAAAATTCCTTGATTACATCAGAGCATTTGTGTCAGGGAGCAATATCCAGAATCATATGACTATATTCTTAATATAGTATATATTTACAATGTTCTCAGCAATATATTTTCTTACATACACATGTATGGGCTATTTTAGGGTATAGTGACCTATGATGATGTGCATGTGAACTTCAGTCAGGAAGAATGGGCTTTGCTGGATCCTTCTCAAAAGTGTCTCTATGAAGATGTGATGCTGGAGACATATAGGAATCTTACTGCAATAGGTAAGGCAGTGAATTTCCTTCACTTTTGAAAACAAATGGACTACTCTTTCTTCGTTATTGTTATTTGTTTTTGTAATTTCAGTTGAAAAGGATGATAAATGAGGGCAATAATGAATCATGCTTCTCAAGTTCCCTGAAGTTAATACCTTAAATTTTGTGTAACTTCCAGTAATGTAACATGCATTCTATTGTACTATATTTTAGGCTACATTTGGGAAGACGATTATATTGAAGAACACCTTCAAAATTCTAGAAGATATGAAAGGTAATATTCATGTGCAACTTAATAAGAATAGGTTTTGTAAAAAATGTAAATATATCCTAATAGTTTAAAAGAAAAGCAACATGGTTGAAAAAAGGGGGACTTTTAGTTATGGGTGATTATTACATTCTCACAAAATGATGTACAACAATGTCAGGTATCTAATTTGTGTTTGCAAGGCATTCCTCTAAGTACAAATACAAGGAAATAATGCCTTAACAGATCTCACCATTTGAATCACAGCCCAATAGAGTTATCCTGTAGAACCAGCAATGTGGTTAATCTCCTACCTCTTAGATATTGCAAAAGATATAGACATTGAATAGGTGATAAGTATATGTCTATAAACTTCTAATAAGCATATACCAAAGCTGGTGTCAGTCATATAGGTGTAATAATGTTGCCAAATTTTGTGAGGTGGACAGTTTATGACAGTCAGGAAAGGTGTTATGGAGAAACCTTAATCCCAATACTATTTATTTTTTAAATAGGGATGCCATTAGTTACACTATAAACAAGCCATGTGAACATAGGAGTATTAAAAGAAGCAACAACCTCTCCCTCTTCTAGCACAATTAGAAGATATGTAGTACTCCCCACTTTGAGTAGGCGTCTAAATGTGCTAAGAGTTTGCAGATAATTAGTTTTCCAACATTATTGGATTATTTACAAAAACCACACAATGGAAAATTGCTATGAGTACTAGGATGTACAAATTCTTCTTTTTTTACCTTGGTAGTGTTACATGATACCAAAATTTATGAATGAAATCAGTGTGGTAAAGCTCTGAGTTCTTTCTCTTCAAATATGTGGACAAAGTCATATAAAAAAAGGATACTATAAATGTGAATCGTGTCATCAATGTTCTTCCCATCCCATGAATCTTCAAAGATGCAAAAGAACTGACAATGGAGGGGAGGAACTACATGGATGTAAACAAAGTGAGAATAGATTATGATCAGGTTCTTTTCTACAATTAGACTAATTTGTAAAACTTATTTACAGAGATGAAAAGATTCTTCTGTGTTTTGAATGTGAGAAAACTTTCACATATTCCAATTGTCTTTGCAGGTATGAAAGAAATCATACTGAAGAGCAGCCCTCTCAGTTTATTCAGTGTGGGAAAGCCTTTGCATTTCAGAGTCATAACCAAAGACATGAAAGAATTTATACTGGAGAGAAACCCTCTGAAGATATCCCACATTTTGAAGCTTTTGCCTATCTCAGTAATCTCCAAATACATAAAGCAACAGTTGCTAGGGAGAACACCTATGAGTGTAACCAATGTGGTAGAAACTTTGTATCTCACAGTTCTCTTGAAAGCCATAAAAGGGTTCATACAGGAAAGAAACCTTTTGAATGTAATCATTGTGGTAAAGTCTTTGCAAAAAACAGTTATCTCCTAAGACATAAAAGAATACATACTGGAGAGAAACCCTTTGAATGTAACCAGTGTGATAAAGCCTTTAGACAAAAGAGTGATCTTCAAATACATAGAAGAACACATACTGGAGAGAAACCTTTCCAATGTAACCAATGTTGTAAATCCTTTGCAACGAACAGTGGCCTTCAACTACACAGAAGAACACATACTGGAGAGAAACCTTTCCAATGTATCCAATGTGGTAAAGCCTTTGCAAGAAAAGGTCGTCTTCAACTACATAGAAGATCACATACTGGAGAGAAACCTTTCGAATGTAAGCAATGTGGTAAAGCATTTGCAACAAATAGTTGTCTTCAAAAACATAGAAGAACACATACTGGAGAGAAACCTTTTGAATGTAACCAATGTGGTAAAGCCTTTGCACAAAACTGTCAGCTCCTAAAACATAAAAGAATACATACTGGAGAGAAACCTTTTGAATGTAACCAGTATGATAAAGCACAAAACAGTCATCTTTAAATACATAGAAGAGCGCATACTGGAGAGAAACTCTGAGTGTCATCAATATGGCAAAGCCTTTCAAGTCGATCTACTCTCATACATCATAAAGGAACACATAACACACATAGGAGAGAAACCCCCTAGAATGCAATCAATGTTGTAAGGCCTTTCTTGTCCTTGTTTGTAATAACTGCATAGTATTCCATTGTATAAATGAAACATTTTCGTTACCCATTCATCTGTTGACGGACATCTGGATGGTTTCCAGTTTCTGGTCTGACAAATAAAGCTCCTGTGATCACAATAAAGCAGGTGTCCTGTGGTATGGTAGAACACAGGTTGGGTATATGCCCAGCAGTTGTATGGCTGTATGGCTGTGTCATGAGTAGAATTATTCCCAGTTTTCTGAGAAACTGCCAAATTAATTTTCAGAGAGGTTGTACAAATTTTCACTCCCACCAGCAATGGAGAAGTAGTCTCTTTGCTCTGCATCCTTGCCAGCATATGCTGTCCCTTGAGTTTTCTATCTTAGCTATTCTGATGAGTGTAAGGTGGAATATTAGTGTCATTTTTATTTGCATTTCCCTAATAACTAAGGATCTATGAAATGAAACACACACACACACACACACTTGTCTACTTTTATCTTGCCATTTGGCTCAGTAGCTGGGCACACCTAAGACTCTTATGGCTAGCATGCTCCTCATATGGTACTACTGACTAAACACCTCTAAGTCTGTCCTCAGCTTAGTTGCCAGGTTACCTTTACTCCTGGCTCAACACCTCTAAACCTGTCCTCAGCTTAGTTGACTGGTTAGTTTCTATGAAGCCAATTGATCTTGCTGATTAAGATGCTTTTGGGACACCCCTTGATGATCCATTTTCCGTGTCCACCTACGTTGTAGATGATCCCCTCTACAGCTCCTAGTCTGCCTCATCTCTGTCCTCCTGGGTCATGACAAATCTCTCTGTCCTCTCTGCGTCCTACCCATGTAACTCTAAGTGTCCCACCTCAGGCTTAGCCATTGGTTGTTGGCATATTCATTGATGGATCAAAAGCCAAGTGGTGACAAAGACCTTTAGCATTTGGATACAGAGATTCCTGATTAAGTCAAAGCATTAGAACCAATACCCTACATAGGTGGAAGTAGATAGAGAGACACACAGTGAAATGTTAGAGTTCAGAGAGTCTTGTGGGGAGTTGGGAGAAGGATTAAAGAGCCAGAACGGTCAAGGACACCACAAGATGATCTATAGAGTCAACTGACCTGGGCCCTTGGTGCCTCACAGAAACTAAACTACCATGTAAGGAGCATGCATCAACTGGGCCTTGGCCCTTGCACAAATATTGTACACGTACAGCTTGTTCTTCATGTGGTTCCCTAATGATTGTAGCAGGAACTGTGACTGACACTCTTGCCTGGCCTTAGATTCCTTTCTGCTATTTGTGCTGCCTGGCCTGGCCATAAAAGGACAGGATACAGCTAGTCCTGCTGTGAATAGATGTGCCAGAGTAGTTTGGTAGCAATGGGGGCACATCAAAGTGGGAAGGAGGAATAAGGGTTACTGGAAGGAGAAGTGAGGCAGTGATCAGGATGTAAAGTGGATAAATAAATAAATAAATACATCCTTTAAGTTCAACATGTAAATTTTTTTCAAATTCTTTTTTTTATTAGATATTTTCTTTATTTACATGTAAATTTCTCCTTTCCCAGTTTCCCCTCCAAAAAACAAAGAAACAAACAAAAACAACAACAAAAAAACCCCTGTTGCCTCCCCCGTCCCCATGCCTGCCACCCCACCCTCTCCCACTTATTGGCCCTGGCACTCCTCTACACTGGGGGGATCAAATATACAAAGATTTAAATTGGGCCTGTGGGAAAAAATTCATTAGAATCAATTTTTAAAAATGAAGACTGCACTAATAGGTAGCTAGGTAGATAGAAAGATAGGTAGGTAGGTAGGTAGGTAGGTAGGTAGATAGATAGATAGATAGATAGATAGATAGATAG
>NW_022196897.1:135636834-135647942 GCF_008632895.1 Mastomys coucha
TGGTTAGTGTTTAACCTTGTTTTTACAATCATCCTAAGGCTTTAGCTGTTTTTGGCAAACTGAGTCATAGAAGAAAACTCATGTTCTGAAATAAAGCACCATATGATATTTAAAAATGTATCCAATCTTCATATTTACAAGTCTTATTTTGAGATTGAGCAAGCTTAAATTGGCAAGTTGTCTAGCATCGCTTCCTGAGATTGTTTCACCATGGACTGTAAAGCGTGATGGATGAGCCCTTGCAGGCAAGGCCCAAAGGACAGCATTTTCAGGATTTGATTCCTGCTATTGATATGCTTTTCTTGTCATAATTAAATTAAATAATAATCTCTGGGCATTCTCACACCCAGTTGGGCAGATTTTTTTTCACAGATCAATGAAGATTTACTGACCTGTAGTGATACTATATAGGCAAACAGATAATTTCTTAATACCTAATGGTGATTCTGTGATAATTCATCAAATTGTATAGGTAATATAAAGAAAGCACTTTATGATATGACTGCTATTAAATTTTTGTCTAATATAAAAACTACTGTTAGCACTCTGAGAGGCGTCACTGTGTCATGAATTGTTTCTCAGATACAAAGCACTATTTCCAACTTAAATACATTTCATAGAGCTGTAAAACCATTAACCAAAGGTCATAACAAGAAATAAATGATTTATTGTAGGTGCAAGGACAGAAGAAAAAAATAATTCCTGGGTTTATCCATACCAAACTCCGTTGTTAACTTGGACGCAGAGTTATGGTTTCTGTTTAGTTTTGTTTTGTTTTCTTTAACAGTTAATGGATTTTAACATTCAAACAACCTGTGGAGCTAGTGAGAGAAAATGTATAGTTAGGTAAGTAGATTTAATGAAAACACATGAGAACATCTCTGTTGTAATCTCTTATTCATTTTATGATTTGAATTTATGTCTGAACTTGTATTGAACTTTTGTAAAAATAAAAAAAATAGAATGCTTGGAAAAATCATATGATACATTTTCCTAAAAAAAGGTACAAAAAAGTAGGAATGGCAAAAGAGATAGCAAAACGCAGAATGCAGACAGAGAATTAGAAACTAAGGCATAGCAGAAAATAATAGAGCATAAAAGAGAGAAGAGGAGAGACAAAGCGGAGCCTTGAGAGACAGCGGAGAGAGCAGTTAGGCTTCTCACTACCATGAGGAAAAGCAGAGATTTTTCTTAACACAAGGTGAGTTTAGTTTTACTAAAGTGGAAGAAACTGTTTATTTACAGACTTAGGTTTAGTTCATTTAGCAATAAAAGTGTGCAAGCTTTTTCTTTAAATATGCAATAAAGGTTGAAGCTCATTTTCCATCCAGAGTGAATGAGTTCTTTTTGCATTGGTGTGTGGGCTTCTGCTCCATATGTATATGTATGTAAGTACAGGGGTGTCTGTGTGAGTGTGCAAGTTAATGAGACAGATTGTTAAGAACAATGAATAAATATGTAATAATGAGTGTATATGTATGAATATTTGCCTGTGTAAAAGTTTTTTCCTTCTGTGAGCATGACTGTCCTGGTTCAATAAACGTTTATTGTTCAAAACCTCCGTCCCACCCAGCAAGTGAGAGGCAAGGCTTCTGGACAAGAGAGAAAGGAGCCCTAGCAATTCATCCATTACTTAATCCCTCACTGTTAAGGAGCTGATGTTCATTGCCTGAGCCAGTGGGTTTTAATCTCAAAATAAAGAACAAAGTTTTTAGTATTTTTTAGAAGCCAGCAGCTTCAGCATAGTTACAGGCACCTGTATACTGTTTTTCTACAATATAGTATTCAGTTCAATAGCATTGATAATATACCCATTTTTGTAAACTAAAAATTCATGTTAAATTCATGCCATCAAAGAAGTTGTAAGACTTGGATTCAGCTGTGACAGGCAAAAT
This sequence comes from Mastomys coucha, assembly GCF_008632895.1. Taxonomy (NCBI): domain Eukaryota; kingdom Metazoa; phylum Chordata; class Mammalia; order Rodentia; family Muridae; genus Mastomys; species Mastomys coucha. Next base: position 135,638,730 of record NW_022196897.1, read on the forward strand.
TGAATACTCATAAATATAGCCTAAGTTTCTGTGTCTGCCTGTTCCTAAAAAATCAGATTTTCCCCATGGACTCGGGAATATACCAGCACTATGGGGAATTCAGTTAACTTAGTTCTAGTTTGTTGCTCTATGAGGTAATATCCTTGCTGTTCTTCTGACTAGAACTTAAAAGTTCTAAAGTTACAGGGCTGTACCACCACAGTTTGAAACAACCACATTGAGTCATGTAGTGGACTGTCTATTGCAATAAGAGATAAACATTTGCATGTAAATCTTCTGATTTCAGATCACAAATGGATGGATAGTTTATTGTGTATAAATGGAATAAATGAGGTAGGTAATAGCTAGGTCACAGAGTGAAGTTCTGCTTTCTGGGTCACCATTATAAAGAAGGACACTGTGGGGACACAGTGAGTGATTGAATAATTTCTTTTTTTTTATACTGTTTAGTCACATTTATTTATATATAGATGATAAAACTAGACTCAGTGTCCAGATCTCCCACATTCTCCTCCAGGGTATACCCTGGGTCCCACCTCCTTTTCTCCACCCTAATCTGATTATTCAACACATTTAGCCTGAGTCCTACAACCCATGCACCAGCTTAGTCTAGCCTTCATTGCAAAGCAACTCTCTGCTCGGCCCAGGGTTCCCAAACAACAGGACTTCTCATGCATATCCAACCTTTCTGCCCAGACAGATTGTACACCGAATAATTTCTAAGATTGTATTAAATTATGACATAAATGAAGGCATACCAGACTGGAAGTTATATAACTTGGCAAATTTCATGTGACCCAAAGTATATTGAATTTCTTATTAGTGAATTCTCCTATGAAGATATGTGCAATATTGGTTGAGCCTATTATGTCATCTCAGAGGTGTGAGATAGGACATTTACTGATAGTAGCAGCTTGTTATCAGTTACAGATCTCAGCCGCTATCCTTGTGTAGAGGCTCAACATCACTCAGTGTCTTATTGATGGATTTCCCTCTACCAGATAAATTCCTACTCTTTTTCAAAGCCAATATAGTTAAGTATTTTTCTAAACTGAGCCTTGACTGAGTGAGAAGGAAATAAGAAAGAAAAGAGACCAGTGAGTGAGAGTCCTCCAACCTACCTGAAATTTATTGTGGAATTAAAACTGAACAGAAACACATGAAGAAATTGAGATGACTGACCAATATTGAAAGCTTTTTTACTTTGACAGCAGTTTGGATTACTCAGGTGACCAAATATAGCTGATAGATCAATGTCCTGACTGCCATTTCCTAGGGTTCTCAGACTGGAGCAATCAGAAATCAGAATAAAGAACTGAGCTTATTGTGAAATATAATTTCTGTAGTTCAAGCAAAACAGAGGCTGTGGACAAACTAGTGTGTCCATGTCCAACAGGATTGTTATTTTTCCTGGATGAAAATGTGCTGCCTGAGAGAAAAAGTGTGAGTAAACTTTGGTGTGCTCTAATATATGTCTCATGTCTCTGGAGTTCATGAGGCCATAAAGGCTATTTACATTTTTAAAATAACTTTTTGAGATTATCATTATGCCATTACCATCTCCTCTTACCTCTCTCCAATTAATCCTATTCCGTGCTTTCAAATTCGTGGTATCTTTTTACTTTTATTGTTGTTGCTGTTTGAATTTTATCAAATTTTGGCTACTGGACTTCCCAGTTATAAGGCCTTGGATGGCTTCTTTGGACATGTGTTGGAAATAAAATATGAGACCAATGGCTCCACTTCTGGGAAGAGGAACAACCTGTGTTCCAGGATACTAACAGAATTTGTACTTCTAGTGGCTTGGGTTTGGGCTCCTTATACTCATGTGGTTGAATGCTAGGCCCACGGGGAGTGAGAGTATTAGGAGTTGTATCCTTGTTGGAATAGGTGTTGCCTTTTTGGAGGAAGTGTGTCGTTGTGACGTGGACTTTAAGTTCTATGCTCAAGCTCCACCCACTGCAGAAGAGGCACTCTTCCTGGCTTTCTGCAGAAGAGGAGACATTTTTTCTGACTCCCCTCTGATTAATATGTATATCTCACTTCTTTTTCAATCATCATATCTGCCTAGACCCTACCATGCTTTCTGTTATGATGATAAAGGATGGAACCTCTGAAACTGTAAGCAAGCCTCAATTAAATGATGTCCTTTACAAGAATTGCCTTGGTTGGGGTTGGGGAGATGGCTCAGTGGTTAAGAGCACTGACTGCCCTTCCAGAGGTCCTGAGTTCAATTTCCAGCAACCACATGGTGGCTCCTAACCGTTTGTAATGAGATCTGATCACCTCTTCTGGTGTGTCTGAAGACAGCTACAGTGTACTCATATAAATAAAGTAAACAAATCTTAAAAAAAAAAAAGAAAGAAGAATTGCCTCGGTCATCATGTCTTCTCACAGCAATGGAAACCTTAACTAAGACACTTCTAAAGTACACATTTCCCAGACTAAGGCTCTGTTTGCCCCTATGGTGGAGGTCAGAGCTTGGAAGGCCTGTGCTGTGTGAGTCAACTTGCTGCATCATTGCTAAGTCTAGCTGAGTGTCTCTAGTTTGTGTGGGACTCTGGACATGCCTAGTAACCATGGGTGCCATTGGAAGGGTACCTTATTGGTAATTTGACGTTTTCTGCTCTTCTGCTGCTGTGGGGCATACCACAAGTCATGCCATGTTGAATGTGGATGCTACTGTTTTTCTACCAAAAGCAGGCTAGTTGTCAGAGCTATTGGAACTGGAATGGATTATCAACCAGACTGTGGTTCTGATAGTCCTCCGGTGGCCTGGACTGTGGTCTTGCGCCTATGAGTCTCCCTGTGTTGATCCACTGGGAAGGGAGGCTCTGCCAAGTTTCAGGAAGCATGCATTAAATTATTCTTCAATATTGTTTTGTGTATGAGCATCAGTGGGGAGTAGGTTTGCCTGAGTGCACAAAGGGACCTGAGAGGTTGCAAAGTCATAACAGATATCTCTGGAGACCTCCATTTCTAGACAGAGCATTAGAGTATCAGGTCCGTCTTGGAAGAAAGATCAGAAGCTGTAGATTGAGTAACCTAACAATTTAGGAATCATGTTAACTTTGTCATGTTGTAAAATATGTGTTTTCATTTTATATATATATATATGTATATATATAGATATACACATACACTTATACATATATATAAATGTGTATCCACATACATACACACATACATAGTAAGGTAACATTGGACAATATTATATTTTCCCTGTCTGATTTTTTCTAAGTCTTCTGTTTAGAACTTGAGTGTATATCTGTGCTTTTGTCCTTGGCTTTTTCTCTTCATCTTTTTATTTTCTTGCAAATATCATACACATTCATGATTGCAGTATGTTTGTGATTAATTATACATACCATATTGTAGTAATGTGTGTTCTAAGTCCTCATAATAGTATTGAGAATTCTGAGTATTTACACTTGGCTTAGCAAACACCTTTTCTTTTTAATATTATTAGGAATTTCCTTCAGATTGTATTCAATTTATGATACAAATTCAACATAGGCATGGTCTTAATATTGATGTATCATATTCCTATGGTTAATTTCATTCATTCATTATTTCATTCATTCGTTTAGTTAATCTTTGAGAGATATAGTATATTGGATAAAAAATACTATGTGACTGAGCAAATCACTCAATATGTAATCTTCTTAGGAATGACCTGAGTTCAGATCTTACCATCCAAGTTGGGAGGTTCATGAATACTTGCTACTCTAGATCCAGGGTAAAACCCTCTTCTCAGATGACTTATTTTATACAAACATGGAAGATATTGTCTCTCACAAAGATATACCAAAAATCCTCAGGGACATGCTCTTCTTTACCATACAGCATGAGATATTTTTGAGGTCCTAACTATGTTCTACAACATTGAAACATCAGAATGCTTCAAGCCAATCTCTCCAGCTTTGATGGAACAGCCCTCCTTTTCTAACCCATCTTCTATTATTGAGAAAGGATTGATCTGAGGCACAGGGAGAGTACACAGGGGACGAGCTGGCCCAGTGATTTCTTGGACTTTCATTTTGGTTGTATTCTTGTATTTCTTGTCTAAGGGACCATGATATATTTGTAAGTGGGCACTGGATGTTGTTTTGTTAGTGGTGCCATCCATATTGAATAACTTTATTAATTATAATCTTATTTTTCTGAAAAATAATGGACTTGTTATGAGTTCAGAATGAAAAGTGAAAGCATGGTGCTAGACTCACTGTATGTGGCAGGTGTATTTATGCACATGAATGAAAGTGTCCATGAGGAAAAGGCTAATGACGAGAATTTACATTAGAGCTACTATGACATGATAATTTAAGCTGCCTGATATAGGTGTTGGGAACTGAACTCTGGCCTTCTAAAAGGGCAGTGTTTACATTTTTTTATTTGCTTTATTTAATGTCAACAAAAGCTGATAAAATGATTGCCGCCACAAATAAGTCATAGAAACATCACCTATTTGAAAGAACAATGCCATTAATTACAAAATTTAATTGTTAGAATCAAGCAATGGTTATTGGTGAAACCAATCTACTCTAGTAGCTCTAAAGTGTACAAATGCTAATTTTTACACAAATGTGACAAATACCAGTTCAGTTAACCTAACACTTCAGGATCTACATAAACTTGCTTCTGTGCAGTATGGTCATCAATAGTTAATCCAAAAGCATAATTTTCCAAACAACTTTTAGTAACAAATTATAACTTTTTACAGTGTTTGTATTTACTCAATGAGCCATGTATCCTGCCCCATCAGCTCATTACTTTTGTCTTTCAAAACTACTTGCCCAGAGTGTTTCTATACAAGGTGGGCTGGGTCCTTTCACATCAATCACCAATTAAGAAAACACCACATGGCTTAGTCTAAATATCAATCTTATGGATGCATATTATCAATTGAGGTTTTCTTTTCACAATTGTCTCTAGCTCATATCTAGTAGAAAAAATTATTTGCCATGAGCAATCACACACATATATAAATATGAAGAAGTAAGGCCGTATAAACTCATCTTTCATTTTTAATGTCTTATGTTAATCAAATGCCACCAAATATATGTTAAAATTTGTTCTAATACTTGCATTAGAAATGAATTATTTTCCTTAATTGTTCACAATAAAAGACAGTGATCAAGATTTATTCTCCCAAGAATGCATAAATTGGTAGATGAAGTTGTATAATTGTCAAAAATATTTCGAATACACTTCTCTTCTACAAACAAAATTACCGGAGGCACAGTAAGCACCTTATGTAGCATCCCAAGTGCACGTAAGATTGCTGTTTATATAATCAATTGGCTGTCACAATATATCTTCTCCAAACTAACTATAGAAAGGAATGAACATTGAAATAAATCTCTGTAATATCTACTGAAGCAAAAGAGAAATACCATCCTTGCAAGTTATAAATTTTGTACTGAGCTCATATATAGAACTGACACAAAGCCCTGGCTCTGCACAATCTGAACAAGCTGCTTTTAAAAGATATCAGTGGCTCCTCTGTTTTCTCTGGTAGGCAAGCCAGTGCCTAGTCCCACTATAGTACCAGTGTGCCCACAAGAATTGGATTCAGCAGATAGCAGGACTTCCTGCCTTGAAGTTAAAAACCTGTAATATTTGAAACAAAATGTCAACTTAAACCTCATATCTCATGATTGGAGCCATCCTGAGCAGCAAAACATCATACAAACCATCTCCAAAGATACTTTCTCTGAGTAGCCCTAGCTGTCCTGGAACTCCTCTGTAGACCAGGCTGGCCTCAAACTCAGAAATCCACCTGCCTGTGCCTCCCAAGTGCTGGGATTAAAGGCATGTGCCACCACTGCCCGGCTGTTTGTTTGAACTAAAAGTAAGAGAGTAAGAGAGTGAGGAGGGGGCAAACCACCCATTTTATTGTATGGGGCATGGCATGCCTAGCTTGTGATCAGATGACTGTGTGTAAGGTCCGGCTAGAATGTTGAGAGCTTGAGGCATTGTCTGCCTGATAGAGCACACATCTCCTGCAGGGGCAGCTGTGAGGGGTTTGGGCTGAAATCTGAGCCATTGGTCTCAGAGCAATCACCGAACCCCTACAGTCCCTTGTGAACAAATTTACTTTGCTCAGTGGGTCTCTGGGGTTCTGAGGTGGCCGCTCCACTGGACTCCGGCTGCCAGAATGGCCCCCTGCTCCACAGAACTCTTCTAACAGTAGTTGCTTACTGCTTCTATAACATTAAGGAGGGGCTCTATGTATATTGTGGAGCTCAGAAAGTTCTAGTGGCTTGCGTTGTTTACATCCAGAGTCTCTTGTGCCTTTCACCTCTCTCTTACAACTTACACATTACCAAGCCTTAAGGACTTGAGGGTGGATTGTTTCAACATGGATAAAATTGCTACATAACAGGCCTGTTTGTTATTGGTCTAACCAAAATGAGAATTGACCACCTGCTGGAGAATTGGAGAATACAGGACAATCCTGGATTCACCAAGGTTACTAACATTCTTACTAAGTAACATGGAGACCTTGAAGGTTTAGGGTGACCTGATTAGAAAGTTCTGTTTTCTCACTTGTCAACCTTTTGAGTGGGGACTGAGACCATTAACCTAACACACAAGTTCTTCTACTTCATTATTGTCTCAGAATTACTTACAATGATGCTTTCTAAGTGTTTGTTACTTACTAAATAGTGCTGTATGCAGATGTATGTATTACTAAATTATATGCTATTTAGATTAATTGAAGTTACATAGCTAAATTCCTGCACACAGATATGCTACTAAAGTCATATGTGTTATTATTGTACTGCATATGTAAAAGTGCATATTTATGAGTACATATGTGTAAAGTTGATATAATAAACATTTATTGTCATATTAAACAAAAGAAATATGAGAATATTTCAAGCCAATCTCTCCAATTTTAGTGGAACAAGTCTCCTTTCCTATCCCATCTTCTATTATTGAGAAAGCAGAGAACTGAGACACAGGGAGAGTGCACATGGGAAAAGCTTGCCCAGTGTGTTCTTGAACCTTTTCTCTGAAAAATGATGGACCTTCACCAATTTTTGTATGAAGAAAATTCATAATATTTTGTTATGAGTTCCTTGAGTTTTTGGTTTCAAGGACTTTCTGTGGAGAAACAGTTTTGCATTTCCTTTCTTTGTCTTAGAGAATCCCTTATTCTCATTCCTTGGCATATCTATGTTTTTCAGTTGTTACTGTCATCAGTGTTTTGGTTTTCCTACTTAAGTGATTCATATGATTAATACATTCCTCTTGTACTTTTAAGAAACTGTCATATATCATTGTCCCTGTGACCTATGAAGCTTCAGATATCAGTCAACATGATATATTCTAGAGTTAACTGAAGGATCATCAAGTGTTACCATGCCTGGATAAAGAAGGATGAATGGTAGGTCTATGAGAGATTGTGTTGATTGATGATTGGTGTGGGAAGGCTCACCCACTGAGGTGGCAATATCCTTAAGCATGGGGGCTTGGGTTGGACAAGCGAGCAAGCTGAGCATGAGATAGTGAACACACAAGAGCAAAAAGTCAATAAACAATGTTTCCTCATGGTTAGTGCCTTGAATTTTTAGTTTGAGTTTCTAACCTAAGTTCTCATAGTGATTGATTGTCATCTGGCAGTATCAGGCAAAGAAACACATTCATTACCTGAGTTGCTTTTAGTTAGTATTTTTTTCAGCAAGAGAGAAGGCAGTTATAAGAAAAATTTAGTAGCCCAAAGTGAGTTTGTGGTTGCAAAGAACCTGGGAGTGTTGACTTTGGAAGAATGTGGAGGACATCAAGACTTTACAAGACCAAAGGCACAGGAAGCTGTCCACAGAAGCTAATGAAACAGTCTTGGAGGACCTGGAAAATCATAGTGTTGAGGGTAATGCAGAGAGTGATGTCAAGAAAATCACATCATTTCAATAGATAAATGAAAAGCACTTGACAACATCCAACATGGCTTAGTGATAAATGTCCTAGTCAATGTACAGATAAAGGAAAAATACTTCAAGACAATAAGAGTGTATAGGAGAAATACTGCCAACACCATCCTTAACAGAGTTTGAAGTAATCAAGATGAAAATAGACATGAATCACAGGTGTCAACTATATCCACTAATTTACAATGCAGTAAGCTCTAAATATCAGCTGGAGAAATGAGGCAAGAGAGGGGTATTAAGGGAATGCAAATATGGAAATATGAAGTTTGAAGATAACAATGGATATCCCAAAAGTTCTACAGGATCCTTCTAGAGACAATAAGCCAATTCAGAAATGAAGTTGGATACAGAATTATCCTGAACAAATATATAGCCTTTCTATACACAAGCAAAAAACATACAAAAAAGATGATGAACACAATACCCTTTACAATACCATCAAAGAAAATTAAATACTTAAACCTAAACAAGTGAAGGACATCTACAATGATAAAGCATCGGATACTAACAAACTGGTGGATTTATTAATATGAAAAGATTATTTTACATAAAGCTACTTATTGGGACCCTATCTAATATCCCACATCATTCAGAAATAGAAAATTCTATACTAAAACTTATGGAACAAGAAAAGACCCTGGAGAGGCAATTAATCCTGAAATAAATGAACAGTTCTGGAGAGATCAGTTCTGGAGAGATTAACTTTCTATATTTCAACATATATTACAGACCAATAGTGAAAAAAAGAAAACTGTACTGACACAAAAACAGACATGAAAAACAATGGATTTAAGTAGAACACTCAAACATGAGTATGTGTAAACTGAGCTATTTAACACCCCATCAAGATACTAAAAATAGCCGGCCAGTGGTGGCACATGCCTTTAATCCCAGCCCTTGTGAGGCAGGTGGATTTCTGAATTCAAGGCCAGCCTGGTCTACAGAGTAAGTTCCAGGACAGCCAGGGCTACACAGAGAATCCTATCTTGAAACTTCAACCTCCCGCCCAAATGACGCCAAAAATATAGACTAGAAAAGGACAATAATAAATGTTCCTGGGTAAACTGAATGTCCACATGCAAGAGACCAACCATATTTAGAAAGGTTAATTTTAAAATGCTTCATAGAAGATGATATTACATATATGAAATACCTTGTGTGTGTATAGAAAATATCATTTTCATCTATCTAATATACGTATATATTAGAATATTAAGCAATCTACTGTATATCTCATATCACACCTTGATATGCTATGGATATATATATATATATA
>NW_022196897.1:135647952-135667277 GCF_008632895.1 Mastomys coucha
TATACATATGTATATAATTGGATGCTGCTTCTTCATGTTTCAATTACTTATCAAGTTAGCACTCCAGGAAGTTTTGCTTTCTAAGGGAGTTACCTAGACATGCCAGATAATAATGTAAGTGCAAAGTGATTTATTTTAAAATAACCGTAATGTTGGCGATGGTGGTGGTGGTGGTGGTGGAGGTAGTGGTGTGTGTGTGTGTGTGTGTGTGTGTGTGTGTGTGTGTGTGTGTGTATGTGTATGTGTGTGAGCATGTGTGTGTGTTCGTGTATAATGTAGTTATGGGTTTGTAGTCCATGACAGATATATGTGAAGTAGAGAAAAACTTTGTGGGGACACTTTTGGCTTCATTATATGGTGGTCAAGGTCAGGCTGCCAGCATTCCACACCATCGTCATTTATTTTCCCAATGAGGCATCTCTTGTGCAATCACATAAGGTTAGTAGGAACATTAATTCAGTAAAATATTATCTCCTACTCACATAGTCATGTTGTCTAGCATATTGTCATATAAAGATATTAGGAACACAGGGAATTTTAATAAAAACTACTTATAAATGAACATAATTTACTGCCATTCCCCCCTACCAACTCCCCCCCACTCACTTATTTTTGTAATTTTGAGACAGGGTTTGTCTGTGCATCACTGGCTGTCCTGAATTTCTCTTTGAGACCTGACAGACATCAAACTCACAAAGATCCACCTACTTCTGCTTCCTGAGTTCCTGGATTAAATACATGTACTACCATGCCCTGCTCTCATCCATTATTGTCCTTGTTATTTTTAGATTGTCTTAGTTATCCCAAGGACTAAACACTTGTTCATAACACTTTTTCAGAAAAAAAATTTTGTCAGACAATTTTCTCCCTGGTCAAAGTTGACAGTTGCAAAGCCTGATGACCCTAGTTCAATCTCTAGGAGACCTGTATTAATGCTACATTTTCCTGCTATTTCTACACCTGGACAGTGGAATACACACATGCACGTGAGCGTGTGCGCGCGCGCGCACACACACACACACACACACACACACTAACACTTCTTTTAATGATTTTTAAATGAAAAATGGCCAATGAGGCCACTTGCTGAAAAACCTCACCACCTGGCTTTGGTCTCTAGAACTCATATAGAGGAAGTAATAATTGACACTTATAAGTTGCACTCTGAGTGAGAAATGCACACTCTGGCAAAATACTATACACATAGAACATTTTAAAAAGTTAAAATTACAGGCTGCAGAAGCAGCAGGGCAACTAGGACAGGTTCCTTTCTACCTCCATCTACAACTAGTAGGGATGGCTGATCCACAGCCAGCTGTGTACCTTTCCCATTCAGAGAGCTTGTCTCCAGGGAGTGCTCTGATCCCAGGACTCAGGGGAGATCACCATTTTCTCATTGGTGACTTTCTAAGGCGGGACCAGGCAAGAGGCACCTGATGCAGAGCAACTGGGACAGGGTCCTTCATTCAACCATCTGCACCCAGGAAGGAGGACTGATCCACAGTCCTTGGTGCAGGGGTCTTACTAGGGGAGAACTGATCTCCCAGAAGTACTGACACAAGTTTACCCACCCAGAGGAGGGTCAAGCTCCAGCCAGAGACAGTAAGAACATCAAACACTAGAGATTAACAGAAGGGAAAAGGCAAACACAAAAATCTTACTAACAGAAACCAAGACTACTTCACATCATCAGAACCTAGTACTCCCACCACAGCAAGTCCTGGATACCCCAACACACTGGAAAAGGAAGATTTGGATCTTCAATCATATCTCATGATGGTGATAGAGGAATTTAAGAAGGACATAAATGACTCCTTTAAAGAAAATGAGGAGTGTCGGGTAGTAGTGGCACACGCCTTTGATCCCAGCACTTGGGAGGCAGAGGCAGGTGGATTTCTGAGTTCTAGGCCAGCCTGGTCTATAAAGTGAGTTCCAGGACAGCCAGAACTATACAGAGAAACCCTGTCTCGAAAAGCCAAAGGAAAAAAAAAAAACAGTAAACAAGGAGAACACAGGTAAACAGGTACAAGCCCTTAAAGAGGAAACACAAAAATCCCTTAAAGAGTTACAGGAAAGGACAACCAAACAGGTGAAGAAATAAAACAAAACCATCCAGGACCTAAAAATGGAAGTAGAAACAATTAAGAAATCACAAAGGGAGACAACTCTAGAGAGAAAAAAACCGAGGAAATATGTCAGGAGCCAAAAATACAAGCATCACCAACAGAATACAAGAGATAGAAGAAAGAATCTCAGTTTCAGAAGACAACATAAAAAATATTGGCACAACAGTCAAAGAAAATACAAAATGCAAAAAGCTCCTAACCCAAAACATCCAGAAAATCCAAGGCACAATGAGATTACCAAACCTAAGGATAATAGGTGTAGAAGTGAGTGAAGATTTCCAACTTAAAGGACCAGTAAATATCTTCAACAAAATTATAGAAGTTCCCAAACCTAAAAAAAAGAGATGCCCATGAACATATAAGAAGCCTACAAAACTCCTAATAGTTTGAACCAGAAAAGAAATTCCTCCTACCACATAATAGTTAAAACACCAAATACACAAAAGAAGAAAGAATATTAAAAGCAGTAAGGGAAAAACGTCAAGTAACATATAAAAGCAGACCTATAAGAATTACAACAGACTTCTCCCCAGAGATGAAGAAAGCCAGAGGGTCCTGGGCTGATGTCATATGGACCCTAAGACAATATAAGTGCTAGCCCAGGCGATTATACCCAGCAAAATTCTCAATTACCATAAATGGAGAAACCAAAGTATGCCATGACAAAAACAAATTTACACAATATCTTTCCACATATTCAGCCATTCAAAAGTTAATAAGTGGAAAACTCCAACACAAGGAGGAAAACTACATCCTAGAAAAAGCAAGAAAGTAATCTTACAACAAAACTAAAAGAAGATAGCCACATGAACAGATTTCCAAATCTAAAAACAAATATAACAGGAAGCAACAATGACCTTTCCTTAATATCTATCAATATCAATGGACTCAATTCCCCAATAAAATGACATAGACTTATCAGACTGGGTATGTAAACAGGACCCAAAATATTGTTGCATATAGGCAACCCACCTCAGTGATAAACACATACACTACCTCAGAATAACAGGCTGGAAAACAATTTTCCAAGCAAATAGTCCCAAGAAACAAGCTGGAGTAACCATCTTAATATTGAATAAAATGGACTTTCAATGTAAAATGATCAAAAAAGATAAGGAGAAATACATCATACTCATCAAAGGTAAGACCTTCCAAGATGAATTCTCAGTTTTGAACCTCTATGCTCCAAATGTCAGGGCATCTACATTTATAAAAGAAACTTTCCTAATGCTCAAAGCACACATTGCACCACACACAGTAATAGGAGACTTCAACATCCCACTCTCTGCAATGGACAGATTATGGAAACAGAAATTAAACAAAGACACAGTGATACTAACAAGTTATGAAACAAATGGATTTAACAGATATCTATAGAACTTTTTATCCTAAAACAAAAGGATATACCTTCTTCTGAACACCTCATGGTACCTTCTCTGAAACTGACCATATAATCAGTCACAAATCAGAGCTCAACAGATACAAGCAGATTGAAATAATTCCTTGCATCCTATTGGATCACTGTGGAATAAGGCTGCTCCTCAATAGCAATATAAACAATAGAATAGCCACATACACATGGAAGCTGACAATCTCATTCTAAAGCAAACGAATATAACTGCTCTCAGCATCTCATAGTACCTTTCCCAACTCTGACCATATAATTTGTCACAAAACAGATACAAGAAGATTGAAATAATCCCATGCACCCTATCAAACCACCATAGACTAAGGCTGGTCTTCAATAAAAAAGAAAAGAAAAGAAAAGAAAAGAAAAGAAACAAACAAACAAACAAAAAAAAAACCCAAATCCAATGGAAAGCTCACATACACGTGGAAACTGTACAATGCTCTTCTCAAATATAACTTGGTCAAGAAAGAAATTACAGACTTTTTAGAATTTAACAAAAATGAAGGTACATCATACCAAAACTTATGGGACACAATGAAAGCAGTGTTAAGAGGAAAACTCATAGCTCTAAGTGCCTCCAAAAATAAACTGGAGAGAGTGAGCACCAGCAATTTGACAGAACTTCTGAAAGCTCTAAAACAAAAAGAAACAAATTCACCCAAGAGGAGTTGAAGGCTGGAAATAATCAAACTCAGGGCTGATATGAACCAAATGGAAACAAAAAGAACTATACGAAGAATCAAACAAACCAGGAGCTGGTTCTTTGAGAAAATCAACAAAATAGGCAAGCTCTTAGCCAGACTAACTAGAGGGCACAGAGACAGTATCCTAATTAACAAGGTCAGAAATGAAAAGGGAGACATAACAACAGAAACTGAGGAAATCCAAAAAATCATGAGATTCTACTACAAAAGCCTATACTCAATAAAACTGGAAAACCTGGATGAAATGGACAATTTTCGTGACAGATACTAGGTACCAAAGTTAAATCAATTAAGATAAGCGATCTAAAGAGTCCCATATCCACTAACGAAATAGAAACAGTCATTAATAGCCTCCCATCCAAAAAAAGCCCAGGACCAGATGTGTTTAGTGCAGAGTTTTATCAGACATTCAAAGAAAACATAATACCAATACTCTTCAAACTATTCCACAAAATAGAAACAGAAGGTACTCTACCCAATTCATTCTATGAAGCTACAATCACTCTGATACCTAAACCACACAAAGGCCTAACAAAGAAAGACAACTGCAGACCAATTTCCCATATGAATATCGATGGAAAAATACTCTATGAAATTCTTACAAACTGAATCACAGAACACATCAAAACGATCATCCATCATGATCAAGTAGGCTTCATCACAGGGATGCACAGATGGTTCAATATATTAAAATCCATCAACATAATTCACTATATAAACAAACTGAAAGAAAAAAACCATATGATCATCTCATTAGATGAACAACAATATGAACTAACTAGTAGCTCCAAAGCTCCCAGGGACTAATCCACCAACCAGAGTATATATGGCTGAATTCATGGCTCCAGCACCATATGTATAGTAGAGGGTGGCCAAGTCAGTCATCAATGGGAGGAGAGGCCCTTGGTCCTGTGAAGGTTTTATGCCCCATAAGGGCATAAGGGAATGCCAGGACCAGAAAGAGGAGAGGGTGCGTTGGTGACCAGGGGGAGGAAGGGAGGTAACAGGGTTTTGTTTTTTTTCAGAGGTGAAACTGGGAATGGAGATATCATTTGAATTGTAAATAAAGAAAATATGTAATAAAAATGTTAAAATTAAAAGGCAAAGAAAATAATCAAAATATTGAGAACATATGATATTATCAACTGAAATAGATTGTAAAATATCGAAGAGTGATTGTTCATCAAAGCAAAGACTGTTCCCATTTATTTAACATGTACAGTGATCAAAGTCTTTATAACTATATTTTATAGTTCATGCATGTACACATGGATAGATTAACATTGCTTTGAGATCCTATATAAAGTGTGTAACAGAGATTTCTTTGATGCAAAATACATACATAGCATTTCCAATAATATATATTCTTTTTAAAAAGATTTATTTTACTTATTTTATGTGTATGAGTACACTGAAGCTGTACAGATGGCTGCGAGCCATCATGTGTGTGGCTGCTGGGAATTGAACTCATAACCTCTGCCAGTCCTGCTTGCTCTGGCCTAATTCACTGCAGCTGTGTTCAGATGAACCAGAAGGGGGTGTCAGATCTCATTACAGGTGGCTGTCAGCCACCATGTAGTTGCTAGGATCCAAACTCAGGACCTTTGGAAGAGCAGTCAGTGCTCTTACCCGCTGAGCCATCTCGGCAGCCCATATATATTCTTAATTCATAATATTCTTTGTTCTCCTAAAATAGATTGAAAAATAATTCATTACAATATTATATGGGAACATGGAGTGTGGGTCAATCTAATCTGTATTACAATATAATAAACACACAGTAGGCTTCATCGCATAGCTTCCCAACCTATGATGGTCGTGGATCCTCTTGTGGTCCAAAAGACAATTTCACAGAGATGCATACCAAATATCCTGCACATCACATATTTACATTACAGTTTATAACAGTGGCAATCTTACAGCTATGAAGTAGCCACAAACTCATTTTATAGTGAGGGACTCCAGAACACGAAAAACTGAATGAACTAAGGGTCAAAGCGATGGGGAAGTTGAAAACTACTGCTCTACAACTAACTCCATAACACTTTGAGTGTGAAATGTCCTCTCAAATTTTATGTGATAAGTAGTGGATCCCAAGCTCACCATGCTACTTTGCAGATTGTAGTACCTTCAGGAAATGGAGTCTCCTTGGAGGAAATGAATTACTGGGGAGTACTTGAAGTTTTATAGATGATGATAATGTCTATTTTCTATGATTACTGACATCAGACTCGATTCTGGAGCTATTCTCCCAACACTGTTCCATGCCTTTCGTGGCCATAATGTAGTATTTACCCTGGAGTTATAAGCTAGAGTATACTTTTCATTTCTTACATCACCTGTGGTCAGGTATTTATTTGTTGTCAAGAGGCAGTAACTAAAACAACTGCCTTACATTCCCTCTGGGGACAGAAATATATTTTTGTATGACTATTTTTTTAAATTTAAATGATCAGACTCATGGAAGTCTCTCATGATTGCAAATCAGTGCCACACACTACTTTATACCCAACCATTTAGCCTTATGCTTCCCATGGATCTGTAGTTACAGATATTGTGAGCTCCCATGTGGGTGCTGGGCACAAATCCTCAAACTTCTTGAGTTATTTCTTCAGCCCTTCTTTTCTACACTATGTTTTCTGTCTAAGGGAACCTAGATCACTAGGGGATTTGATTCCTATTCATCATTAAGTAGTAGAATCTCCTTCATGTATGAGCATTGGCTTCAGGAAGGGATGAACTCTCTACCTGTATAACTAGTATGTGGTTTGAAGCTTAACACTGAAACTATATGGACACAACCAACAAAATTTACAAGGCATGATTTATTTGTTTATCTTTGCACAGTTATTCTTAAAATTGTATGTAGAAGATTGACAAGGACAAATGTTTGAATGGGGGACTTGGGAAGAAATAGATGGGTGATGAGGAAGAAGAAATGTAGAGAAATTATATTTGAATCAAAAATGGATAAAAATAAAAATGAAAATTAGAAGTCCTAGATCAAGTGTTCTTAACTTGCCAGTCATAACTACCTTGGTGGTGGAATAAACCTTTCAAAGCCTTATCAGTCACAACTACCTTGGTGGTGGAATAAACCTTTCAAAGCCTTATCATATCACATATTCTGCATAGCATATATTTACATGACAATTGATAACAACAGGAAAATTACTCTTTTGAAGTAGTAATGAAATAAGTTTTATGGCTAGTGGTCAGCAAAACAAGAGAAAGTGTATTCAAGGGTTGCAGCATTAAGAAGGTTGAGATTCACTGGCCTAGGGAAATACCTCAGTGTTTAAGGTCATTGGATGCTGACCCAGACTACAAGGTTATAATGCCAGCATTCATGTATTTGCTAACAAGTGGGTGTAATTCCAGTTCTAGGGAATCTGATATCCTCTTCTTGACTCTTCAGGTACTGAGCACAAACACATACAGGCAATCATCAAAGACTTAAAACGAACATTAATAGAAAGAAAAATAATGTCAAAGCCTGGAAGAAGGACACAACAGCCAAGGCTAGCTAAGATGATTTTTTTTTTGTCCTGAATGGAAGCAACTGTGGCCTTCTGAACCAACCTGCTCAGAGGCAGAAACAGCTGTATTCTTTGGTTAGAACCTTTCAGGGTAGCTGTTCATCTAACCACATCATCCACAGTGCTGATAAGGACTTTTCCTTAATGTCTTATCTATTGTGTACTCTCTTTTTCAGTCATGAGAACTGAGGCATTGATATATGTGTCTTTTAGATAGCACATTATGATTAACAATATTAACTACTTAACCATCAACTTTCACAGTATCATTTACTTGATTTTCAGCTAAGAACTTATGGTACATGATGAGCATAACAGAAGTATTTCTTTTATTTTTATTTATTTATTTATTTATTTATTTATTTATTCATTTATTCATTTGTTCATTCATTCATTCATTATGTATACAGCATTCTAACTACATATATGCCTGAAGGCCAGAAGAGGGTACCAGATCCCATTACAAATGTTTGTGAGTCACCACATGGTTGCTGGATATTGAACTGAGGAACTCTAGCAGAGCAGCCAGTGCTCATAACCTCTGAGACATCTCTTATATATTTTTTATTTTTTTAACAAAAGTATTTCCATGCAACATTTTTGTATTTTACATAGATCTCTGCCTGACTTTGAGCTAAGAATATCCACATGTGTCTCTGTTTTTGCATTTTGACCATGATCAGAATTGGGCTTTATATTTCACCATGTTTAAGAATCTTTGGAAATTATTCTATCCTCTCCTAGCTTGTTACAAAGAAATGTTTCTCAGCTCTTCTGTATCACCACATGTGATGGCTATTCTTCATTTTCAACTCTAATACATCTGGAATTAACTAAATCCAATGCAGGTATGCACACTTTAGGGGGTTTATCTTAATAAAATTGTATTAAGTGGTAAAACTGACCATATATCTTGTTCTTTTGAGATGGGAAGATCCACCTTTAATTTGGCCTACACCTGCTAGTTGTCTTAATAAAAATATGGAAGAAGGAAGCTCTTGTTCTTTTTCAGTTTACACAAGTTTGCTCTCTTTAGCAAGCTCATCCCTTGAATGGCATTAGAGCAAAGTTCTCAGAATTCCTGCTTATACAGCTGAGACATCAGCATTGAGGACTGAACAGCTACTGAGGGCTTGGATATGTGAGGGAAGACAGCATGGGCAGGTTTTACAGGCCAGGCATGAACAACTCTAATTGCAATTCTCTGCAGAACTGGGACTAGTTAGTCTGTTTCTGGGGTGAAAGCCAGTTTAGGTGTGTGTCTCTGTGCTGTGTGCCTTTAGCACCTTGACCCCTCAAGGAAGGTCCTCGATTATGACCTCCCATTGTACCCATCAGCCTGAAGGGATAGAGAACTCTTCTAGCTTCCAAGTTGTAGGCTTGTTCCACCATTCATGTAGGAGCCCGAGGAACACTGTAAAAGTGTTGCCATGATCTGTGAGGAGTGTCAGTGTGAGCTCCATTTATTTCAGGAGACTTGCCATAGTGAACTGGGGTCTGCTTTCCAGAGATATGGAGGAGTAGGGAGGGAATGAGAGGCCAGACACAGTATTGAGCTGTTACCCAAGTGGTCTTTACAATTCCCTGGGTCAGGACACTGACCTCTGAATGACTTTGCTCTGCAAACTGAACTTCCTACAACATGAGGAGCAATGCCTGTGACTCAAGACATATTCATCATTTACAATCATTGTCAATGTGCTTTGAACATAGCTGTGCAGAGCCATTTGACAAACTCAGAGGTGAAATTTTTCTGGTATCTTCAAGAGATTCTGCACGTACATTCAACAACAAAGTTTAGGATTCATTTGGAGATAATTTTGTTGCACACAGTATGGATGATCTCTAGTTAGACTTGCTGTGACCAATACAACAATCAGTTTAGGTGAATGTGCAAGTAGATGCAGAAAACCTGGAAAACAGTCAGTAACCCCAATGCTGTAAAGAGACCAAATTGTAGAACAATAAAATATTGTGATATTTTAATATAAGGTGTATCCTTTATTCCACAGTTTATATCAAACCATGCCTTTGTATAGAAAACTTAGGACACTTCGTTGTTAAGGCCCAGAAATGAAGAGAGACTGTTTTAGTCAGGGTTTGTATTCCTGAACCAACATCATGATCAAGAAGCAAGTTGGGGAGGAAAGGGTTTATTCAGCTTACACTTCCATGTTGCTGTTTATTACCAAAGGAAGTTAGGACTGGAACTCAAGCAGGTCAGGAAGCAGGAAATGATGGAGAGGCCATGGAGGGATGTTCCTTACTGGCTTGCTTCCCCTGGATTTCTTCCCCTGGATTGCTCAGCCTGCTCTCTTATAGAACCCAAGACTTCCAGCCCAGGGATGGCACCACCCACTAGGGTCCCTACCCCATGATCACTAATTGAGAAAATGCTCCACAGTTGGATCTCATGGAGGCACTTATCCAACTAAAGCTCCCTTCTCTGTGATAACACCAGCCTGTTTCAAATTGACACAAATCAGACATTACAGACACCAAAAAATAAATGGACGCAGAGAGAAAGCTTTTACATGGAGATATCCATCTATAAATAAGAATGAAAGTAACATGACATGTCTACTAGATATTTTCCCACTGCCCCTGAAGAGCCTACTTTGGAGGGCTCTAATCTCTTATTTTTACTTTCATGGTTACTGTGGTGGAATGAATAGGAATGGCCACCATAGACTCATTTATTTTAAAGCTCCGCTCATATGGAGTGGCATTACTATGAGATGTGGCCTTCTTGGAAGAATCATTTCATTGTGGTGCCAGGCTGTGCAATTTTCTATGCTTAAGATAAGCATAGTCTTCTGAAAGCATTAGATCTCATCTGATCTTAGAACCTAAGCAAGGTTGAGCCTGGTTATTACTTGGATGGGAAACCACCTGGGATTACCGGGTGCTGAAAGCTTTAAAAAAAACAAAAAGGTAAACCTAGTCTTGCAGTGTCCCTCTCCTGTCTGTGCATTAAGTTGTAGAACTCTCAGTTCTTTCTCCAGAACCCTGTCTACCTACATTCTGCTATGCATTTTGCAGTCATGATAATGTACTAATCCTCTGATGTAGTAAGCCATCCTCAATTACATGTTTTCCTTTGTAAGAGTTCCTTGGTTATTGTGTCTCTTCACAGTAATAAAATCCTAACTAAGAGAGAAGTAGAAGGATACACTTTCATTTTATATGCTTTACTGATGTGTACCTGGAAACCTATATCCTCTCCCTATTCATTAGTGATCCAGAAGACAGGGCTTGTATGGACCATCCACTCCTAGACATGTGACTCAGGAATACATGTGGCATTACTGAATTCCTCTTGAAGGTTTGTCTTTCTGATTTAGGCTGTCTGCTCAATCCTCATCTAGCAAAAATTCTGAAAAGTATATATTCAAAGTCACATTCCAAAGCAATCAGTAACCTTATAATGAATTTGGTTATTGAGAAGGTTGGCTGTCTTCTGGGATAAACTTCCAATATTTCCTTGACATTTTCCCATAATGCTGCTCTCCAAATTTATAATCTGTTAATCACTGTTACATTTCTCACATTAGATAAGAGGCACACATGCTAACACCCAGGATAAATTCTCTTTCTTAGAGATGGTTGTCTTTAAGTTGGGCAGCTTGAGTTAGAAAAGGAGTAGTATACTTTACCATTTGATGCCTTAGCTTAAGTACACATAAGTCAGTAAATATAAGATGCAGAAAGAACAAAACATATAACATACTGGAGAAAGAAATAATAGTAGAATGTTCTTTTGCAATAGCATATTTATGTCACAGTAAGTAGGAAATGAAAACAAAACCATTAGTTTTCAGTGATTCTCCATCCTAACTCATGAACACTTATTCAACTATGTTCATAGAAAATTTCCTCATACTAACCAGCAAATACAAATAACCTAGATGTCCTCCAACTGAAGAATAGGATGTAGAAAATAGGCATATTTACACAATGGAGAATTTATTCACATGATTTTTTTAATGACATTACAATATTTGCAGGCAAAAGGATGAAACTAGGACAAAGATTATCCTGAGTGAGATCACCCAGACACAGGAAGACAAGCATGATTTTCCACTTGCTTATGAGTGAATATTAGCTGTTGAATAAAAAGGAAGCATGCTAAAATCAAGACACTCAATGAAGCTAAGGGCAAGAGGGTCTATAGCAAGTCGGTGTAGTGATGCATGGATTTTCCAGATATACAGAAATAGACTAGATTTTGAAATAAGACTGAGGGCAGGTATGAATGGGAATGCTTAGGGGAGGGAAGGATAGATGGCAAGAGTACAGGGAAAGACATTTGGAATTAGTGGTCATTTGAGGGTCAATGTGGAAAGCTAGTTCAGTAGACATTTCATTGAACCTCTGAGGCTGACCCTAGTGAGGAGTCCAGCAATGGAGGGTGTGGAATCTGAATCACCTATCTTCTGTAACCAAGCAAGCTTTCCAATGGTGAAACCTGGACACTAACCCAGCCACAAAATCTTTAATATACAACCTGAACTTCTAGCAAGATGTATTGGAATATGGTGGTCCAGAGCTTGTTGAAGTACAGCAAGTAGATTTTGCCTAGTGCTACAGCAGCTTATGCTGTGTTAGGGTGATATCCTGGGGAAGCCTGCTGTTTTCTGAAAAGAAATAGAAAAGCATTGGATCTTTGAGAGAGTGGAGGGAAGGGATGGGAAGAACAGAGAAAGGGTATGTTGTATAGAGATATATTTTATAAAATAATGTTCTTTTTTAAAGAAGAATTTTAACAATGTGCATGTACTTGTTCCATGGTGTGTATGTAGCATGACAACTTACAGGTGTCTATTTGTGATAGGTTTTATATGCTTAGCCCAGGCAGTGGCACTATTTGGAGGTGTGGCCCTGTTGAAGTAAGTGTAGCCTTGTTGGAGTAGGTGAGTCACTGTAGGTGTGGGCTTTAAGACCCTCATCCTAGCTGCCTGGAAGGATGTGCTAGCAGCTTTCTGATGAAGACGTAGTACTCTCAGTTTCTCATGCACCGCACATGTCTGGATTCGTGTACTACATCTGCCTGGATTCTGCCATGTTCCCACCTTGGCAATAAGGGACTGAACATTTGAACCTGTATGTCAGCCCTAAATAAATGTTGTCCGTATAAGAGTTGCCTTGGTCATAGTATCTGTTCACAGCACTAAATCCCTAACTAATACACTACTATATACTTCCTCTATGTGATCTTTAGAGCATAACTATAATCCCAACACAAGGGAAGCAGAAGCTTCTCTGAAGTCAAGGCCACCTTGATATTTAGAAATATTTTTAAGATACCACAGGCTATCCAGAAAAGTCTTGTCTTGTAAATAAAACAAAATGAAACAAAACAAAAGAGCAAGATAAAGAATAAATAGATAAATAAATAAATTCAAGGAAGCATAAGGTTGTGAAAATGGCTAAGCAATGAAATTCAATTTATTCTACTGTATCTTAGTTTATTTAGTATGAAATGGTGGTGAAGCCATGTCAGTATGACAAGAAAACTATCTGATCAGTTTCAACCACAAGGAAGTAGACACACAGGGCAGGGAATGTAGTAAGGCTATAGACGCTGAAATCCATCTCCAGTGAAACCCCATCCCCCATTAAG
Source organism: Mastomys coucha (assembly GCF_008632895.1). Taxonomy (NCBI): domain Eukaryota; kingdom Metazoa; phylum Chordata; class Mammalia; order Rodentia; family Muridae; genus Mastomys; species Mastomys coucha. The sequence continues at coordinate 135,661,356 of NW_022196897.1, forward strand.
ACTCCTCCTAGTAGACCTTCTGTAAGCATCTCTAAGAAAGCAACCAATATAGTGCATGCATTTAAATACATCATTATATCTGGGAGATTTTTTTTTTTAGTCAACTACATTCTGAACCACCACACTATAACATAAATGGTCAACAGTTTTAGTCTAGCCTCAAAGATCCCCATATTTTGTAATAGCAGCAATACTGTTCAAATGTCCAAAGTATCTACTGGCACCAAAAACAATCTGTTTTCTTTGATACCTTGTAAGAATCAAGAAACATATCAAATCACATACGATATATTCCTATAAATGTAACTTCTATTCTTCTGTAATAACTGTTGTTTCAGAGGCTTACTGCCTTAGTCTGGTAAGTTAGACTTAGTCCTGGAAGCTTCCAGCCTGTGTACAATCTAATCTAGGCCTATAATGTTTTAGGCCTCTGAGACTCTGCTGAATAAACTCAACCCCTCCTTTCTTCTTTATGATCTCTGACTGGCTGGTTCAACTAAGCTCTTCAGATACAAACTCCTCTCTAAGCTGAGTGATTCAATCTGGTTTCTCTTATCTTCTCCTGAATCACTCTGGATATAGAATCAACTTAAACAAAACAAACCAGTAGCCTTCCTCTACATAAAGAATAAATGGGCTAAGAAACAAAACAGGGAAACAACACACCTCACAATAGTCACCAATAATATAACTTATCTTGCTGTAACTCTAGTCAAGCAAGTGAAAATCTGTATAAAGGACTTCAAGTTTCTTAACAAAGAAATTGAAAAAGACCTCAGAAAATGAAAAGATCTCTGATGCTCATAGATTGGTGGGATTAACAAAGTACAAATGACCATCCTACCAAAAGTAACCCATAGATTCAATTCAATCCCCAACAAAATGCCAACACAATTCTTCATAGACAAAAAAGAGCAATTTCACCTTAATATGGAAAAACAAAAATCCCAGGATAGCCAAATCAATTCTCAACAATAAAAGAACTTTTGGATGAATCAGTGTCCATGACCTCAAGCTGTACTACAGGGCAATAGTAATAAAACCTGCACACACCTATAGGCACTTGATCTTTGACAAAGAAGCCAAAACACACACAGTGGAAAGAAGAAAGCATTTTCAACAAATGGTGCTTATCTAACTGGCATTCTGCATTCAGAAGAATGCAAATTGATCCATCCTTATTTACCACAAATATCACCTTCAAGTGGATCTAGGACCTCTACATAAAATCAGATACATAGACTCTAATAGAAGAGAAAGTGGGAAATAGCCTCAAATGCATTGGTACTGTGGAAAATTTCCTGAGCAGAACAAATGGCTCAGGCTCTAGATCAACACTTTACATATGTGACCTCACGAAACTAAAAAGTTTCTGTAAGGAAAAGAACACTGTTGTTAGAACAAAATGGCAACTTACAGATCTGAGAACGAACTTCAGTTATTCAACATGTAATATAGGGCTAATATATAAAATATACAAAGAACTCAAGAATTTAATCTCCAAAGAACAAAATAACCTAATTACAAAATAGGGTACAGAGCTAAACAGGGAATGCACAATAGAGCTGTCTCAAATGTCTGAGAAGCACTGAAAGAAATATTCAAAGTCTTTAGTCATCAGGGAAATGCAAATCAAAAGCACCACGAGATTGCACCTTACACCAATCAGAATGGCTAAGATATCAAACTAAAGTGAAGAAACATGTTGTTGAGGGTGTGGGGAAAGAGGAACACTCCTCCATTGCTGGTGGGACTGCAAACTGCTACAACCACTCTGGAAATCAATCTGGCAGTTAATCAGAAAATTGGAAATAGTTCTAGCTAAAGACCAAGCTATACTACCCCTAGGAATATACTCAAAAGTTGCTCCACTTTACAACAGACATGTGCTCCACTATGTTCATTGTAGCCTTGTTTGTAATAGGCAAAATGTGAAAAAACCTCAGATGACCCTCAACTGAAGAATGGATACAGAAAACATTGTTCATTTATACAATAGAATACTATTTAGTTATTAAAAATGAAGACATCAAAAATTTTACAGGTAAATGGGTGTAACTAGAAAATATCATCCTGAATGAGGTAACCTAGACCCAAAAAGACATCATATGTACTCACTGAAAAGTGGATATTAGCTGAAAAGTTCAGAATACCTGTGATGCACCTCACAGATTTTATGAAGCTTAACAAGAATGAAGGCACAAGAATAAAATAAAGAAGCTGGAATAAAATAATCATGGGAGGCAGAGGGAGGGAAGGAGCTGGGTGGGAGAGTGTAGGTCCATCGGGAGAGATGTAAAAAGGGCCAGGAGGATGAATCGAATGATGCAGTGGGATGTAGAGTGTGTATGTGTGTGAGAAACTTCTAGAAAGTCCCAGAGATCTGGGATGTGAAAGCCTACCAGGACTCAAGGGGATATCATTAGCCTAAATGCCCAACAGTGGTGAGATGGAACCTAAAGAAACCACATCAGGAGATAGACATTGTCCCCAGTTGAGGGATGGGGCCACCCACCCATCTTCAAAAATTTTAACCCAAAATTGTAACTGTCTAAAGGAAATGCAGGGACAAAATTGAAGCAGAGACTGAAGAAAAGGCAACCCAATGACCAGTTCAAATTTGATTCATTCCATACCTGCACCCAAACTCAGAACCTATAACTGATATCATATTTTGCCTGCACATAGGAGACTGGCATGGCAGTCCTCTGAGAGTCTCTACCAGAGACTGACATGAGTCAAATGCAGATACTTACAGACCACCATTCGAATGAGGTTGGGGACCCATGTGGAAGAATTAGGGGAAGGACTGAAAAACTAAGGGGGATTGCAACCCCACAGGAAAAACAAGAGTGTCAACTAGCCTGGAGCCCTCAGAACTCCTAGAGCCAAAAACCAAAGAGTATACATGGGCTGCTCAGGAACCCTGGGTACATGTGTAATAAAAGACTGGTTTGTCTGGCTGCCATGTGAGAGGGTGTGCTTCATCCTGTGGAAACTTGATGCCCCAGGAAAGAGAGATGATAGTGTGGGTGAGGTGGGGGTGGGTGGGCCATTGTGGGGCCACGCCTTTGTGGGGGTGGGGGAAGAGAGATGGGGTGAAGAACTCAGTGAGGGGGACAAATAAAGGGGTAACTTTTGGAATGTAAATAAATAAAAATAATTTCCTAAAAAAAGAAAAAGAAAGAAAAGAAAAATAGTGAATATAATTTTGATTGGTTTTCTTATTTTAAGACAGGTTTTCACCCAGTACCCCAGATGACTTGATTCACTAAGTACACTATAGTGAATAATTCCCATTGAATCTTTAAGTTGTAGTTTATATTTAACTCTGTGTCTTTGGACCATCATTCCTAGCATGATAGTCTTCTACAGAACAGGGAGCTTCCAAGTGATTTAATATTGGTCTGGTTAGAAGTAAAGGAGAATGTTCTTAGCAGGGTGAGTTCTTGGCAGTCTTGACTGGTCCATGTTGGGATCATTCCTACTACAGAAGGCCAGCTTCAACAGGTGAGGTGAATTGAGAATGGGCATAGAGTCAAGATTTAATCACTCAGGTGACTTTTCTCTGAGGGAATAACATTAATTCTCTGGGGCCAACAAAATACTCTCTGGGGTGAGATAAAATGGAAAAAAAGATCACACACACACACACACACACACAGAGAGACACAGACACAGACACAGAGAGACACACATACACAGATTGGATAAAGCAAGACTTTAACAATCTTATTTTTTCTGTAGTAGATTATGTGAATAAGTAAGGTTATGTAAACTAGATTTTCTTTTTTTCTTTTTTTTTTTTTTAAAAGATTTATTTATTTATAATTATAAGTAAGTACACTGTAGCTGTCTTCAGATGCACCAGAAGAGGGCATCAGATCTCATTACGGATAGTTGTGAGCCACCATGTGGTTGCTGGGATTTGAACTCAGGACCTTTGGAAGAGCAGTCAGTGCTCTTACCCACTGAGCCACCTCACCAGCTCTAGATTTTCTTTTTAATGCTTTATGTTGATCAAATACCAGTAAATGCATGTTAACATTTATTCTAATCCTTAAACTGGAAATGAATTACTTCTTTTAAGTCTTCATAGTTAAAAAGGAGAAGTCAAGACTTATTCCTCAGGTTCCCCAGAATGAAGCACACCCCAGGAAGACCTCTCAAGCAGTTCCAAAATTACAATGCTCCCTAGGGCCATAATAATTCTATTATTTTGCATCCTACATTATATTTTTCATATAGTGCCATATAAGAAAATAACCCAAAGAAGACTCAGAGCATAGCAAGGAATCAGAACAAAGCACGTCCAAATTTTAGGAGGACAAATGTCAACTCTGTCACTCCTCCAGCATCTTGAAATTATGATGCAATTCTCTGGACTACAAAGGACTTAGGCGTTTTTGGTTGCTTGAAACCCCTCCTTATCCCCTGCACAAGCTAAGAAACCTTGTTTGCTCTTCTTTCCCAACCCAACCCTCAAGGAGAATATCCTGGGCTACCATTGCCTTTCTCATTATTCACCCAGGAGTGCCCACCAAGGGACTCAGCTTTTTTACTTTATGTGAGTATAATCACAGATCCTAGTTCATAGATCATCACCCCATACCCTAAACCCATAAAGCCCCCTTTCTTTAGCCCAGGCATGTTGTGTTTATTTCTGTGTGTAGTTATTTACATAGTTAGATTGGAGAATAAATTGGCAGCCCATTTATTACATACATAGCAATCTTGCATGCATTTTGGATGCTCGTAACAGTGGTTAATATATCTCCATTAATTTTATCTGTAGAAAAGAAACTTATTCCAAATATTTTTTGACAATCATAGAAATTTATCTATAAATATGATGCACTCTTGGAGGAATAAATCTTGACTTCTCCTTTTTAAATATGAAGACTTAAAAGAAGTAATTCATTTCCAATCTAAGGATTAGAATAAATGTTAACATGCATTTACTGGCATTTGATTAACATAAAGCATTAAAAAGAAAATCTAGTTTACATAACCTTACTTATTCACATATGAATGATATGTATGTTGTGGTTCAGGGTAAATTTTTTTTTTTTTTACTTGATCTGAACTAGAAGCTATTGTGAAAAGAAAAGCTTATTTGAGAATATGCATTCATAAGATTAGTTTAATCCATGTGGGATTTTATTGATTGATGATTGATGTGAGCAGACTCAACCCATCCTGAACAATGACACCTTGGTCACATAGTTTGTGGAGAGAAAAGAAAGTAGCTGATGGGGCTGGAGGGATAGCTTACTGAGTAAATGCTAACATTGCCCTTATAGAGGACCAGAATTCAGTTCCCATCACCAACAAGAGATAGGTTAAACCTGCATGTCACAGTAGCTACAGGGTAACTACTCCCCATTAGTTTTTATCCCTCATGAACATTTTCATTCATGTGCATATGTATACCTCACACACACAGTGATTCTAGCACCATGCTTTCAGTTTTCAAGAAGGACACCCTCTTAATTTTTCAGCATTCAATGTTATTTACAACCCAGGTTTCCAACTTTACATTCCCCTAAAATTTGTTTAAAGTCACCAACAGCCACAAATTCACATTATTTTATTTCCTACCACCAACCAACCTTACTCCTCTGACACCAACCAATTTAACTTATTTGTTTGTTTTTTTATTTACATATTTATTTATTTATTTGGTTGGTTGTTTAAACATAAAGAAATAAAAATAGCCTGAGCAATTCAAGTTTTGAGAGAAAGGATTTGTTTTATTTAACATTTTATATGTATGGAAGTTTTGACTGCATGTAGATCAATGTATCCCATGCATGCCTGATGCTGTAGAGGCCAGAAAAGTGAGATAAATCCCCATGGAAATGGAGTCACACCTGCATGTTTGTCCTGTGGATATGGGGGATCAAACCTGGGACCTCTAAA